>NC_134572.1:128233479-128549104 GCF_050947875.1 Dermacentor variabilis | reverse complement strand
TAGTCTAGCAAACAAACCAATAAAAATGAGCTGTATTTAAATAATCCAAGAAATTCGTACAAAATTGCTGAACAAATAGCCTGTGTGGCTAGTGCCTGGTCCAATACAGAAAATACACATGCAATTATAACCCGTACATGTTTGCTCAACAAGTAATAACATTCTTTACATGAACAAGTCTCAATTTACTGAGGAAGGGGTGTTACATTTGACTATGCAAGAAGAAGCGTCTGCATGCGAGGCCAAAGTTCCTCGTTACTTTTGCTTCGAGTCAAAGCACCAGGGAAATGTATTCATCCTTCAACGGAGACATCGCTGCGATGAGAAGGATCAGAGTTAAAATATTGTGTATATTTGTACACTCGTCCCCAATGCGATACACCGGTCACGCGATGCCACATGGGCGTGCCACCAAACAAAGTACTATGCAGCCTACACCCGAACGCACAACAGCTTGAAGCTTTTCTGTCCAGCATTGACTCCCAGGACCAGCTCCACCTGGTCAAGAGAGCACGCCGGGAGGCTACGGACCGAGGGCTCCACCCACGACCGAATCCGCCCGACGGGAAGCACCCCGATGAGATTCTGTACTACATTAATGTTTCTCTCTCCATGCGCTTCGGTTTTCATCATGCAGTTACGTTTTGCTTTCGGACAATAAAATCATTCGATTGATATTGTAGGACCAACTACAGTTTTTGGTTATTCAGGGGGTATCTGGTGAGATGCACGAAAACTCCTGTGTATCTAGAGTTATGTGAATGTTTAATGACGTCCCTTGCGTGAAAATTTACGGTGACCTATTTCCGAGAAACATTTTGATATATCTTTTGTCATGTTAAAGGCTAAGATCTCGCAACGGAAAGGATTTCGTTTATCATGTTGCAAAAACGCACTTGCATTCAGGCAGACTGTACAGTGCTGACGAGGTTATCACGCAGAAAAATTCATACTACGTGCAATGCCAAGGAAAAAAATTATAAAAGGTTGAGGGTCATGATATTTTGGACAGGGTAGCGGAAAACCTTCACTGTCTGTGCTCTATAGGAACAATGACCTTCAATTGCGGCGATCGCAGATGATTTCATGTTGAAAAGCAAATATAAGCAAAGCCTTCATAGTTAATTCGTCCCTATACCATTCATTTACTGATATCCATACCTTGTTTTTTTTTGCCAGCAGTGAGCGCCTTAAATGTTAAAAGTGCGCTCGAGACAACCTACGTATGTGGGGCCGCAGCCACAGTTCCAACGACGGATGCTTCTGATTACACCGCCGGTGATCCAGCAGTCGCAAATTACCATGTTTGCTAGGATACGGTTGGATCGTTTCAAAAATGCTACCCAAGATGAGCTATCGATCTGTATTCGTGACCAAAGAATGTCGACCAACGTGTCTTCGTGAATATAGCTCGCAAAGGTACCCAGCTATCGAAGCTCCCTAGTTGCGCCCACTTAAAGCACCTCCAGAGGTTATGAAGACTGGCTTAAAGAAATGCTTCACATCCAATGCACTCGACGGCACCGAGGATGACGTTGTTTTAGAACGCCAAGGACACCTGCGAACCAACCGACGAGGACGAGTTATCCGGGAGTTCTGACAAGGTTGCATGCAGCTTGTGGCATCGGCGAGCGACATTTAATGACCGAGCTTAAGGTAAATAAAGGTGTATCGCGTTCAAAGTTTCTCGTTTTACTAAAAAGATATGAGTTGAACTATACAGACGACTCTCGTTAATTCGACCTAAGGTAAATCGACTTCTCGCTTAATTCAAACGCGCAGGAAAGTCCCGGTGAGAAAACGTACGCTGCTATGGACAAAGAAGAAACTTCTTTAATTCGAACTTGAAAGCACGCCGCTTCGATTGATTCGACCCCGGCCGGCCAACCTTCATGCGCGCAGCAGCTGCTAAGTCTTGAAGAACAAGACATTCAGTAGGCGGCGCTGCAGCTTCGCTAAGCGTAAATTTATTTTACTTTAGTTATAGCTTACTTTTATTTTCAGGACTTTCAGGACTTCACTCTTCCTTTGCGTTTAATGCAGAGGCAGCGTTGAAGCGTGCCTGCGCTCGCCGCCGCATATCGGTTGAGTCACGCTTCAGAAGCAACAAGCAGGGAGATAATGCAGACTGGCTCAAGTAAGAAAAATATATTTGTATTCGTTTATTTTGCCGCCACTTGTTAATTTAACCTTTCGGATAAATCGACGAAGTCATGCGCTCCCGCAAGCGTCGAATTAACGGTAGTCGGCTGCATTTCGACTTCGAGTTTTTCAGTTTTCGGCAAGTTCAATCTATATATATAGGGGTCGACCTGTATTCATGTTCGACCTATTTCCGAGTATATGGGGTATTCGTGTGACTATGTCACAACCAACGGCACCGCTGTTAGCAGCTGCTGGTCCCCCACTTGGCTGTTGCGAGGACCTGTTATGGTCACTACGACCTGTTCATATGATGCCGGTTGGTTGGTCAAGGTATTATGTAGCAGACGATGTTCCCCAAGCAGTATGGGCCGACGATTGCTTCGAGTTCATCTGCATTCACGGAAGAAGTGTCAGCAATTCTCTCACATTAATATTGTTTTAACTATTTTTGTAATCCCACCCCTTATCTAATACCCCCGTGTGGGGTCTTGAAAGAAAGAAAGAAAGAAAGAAAGAAAGAAGAGTGTTGTCCAGATATTGGACCAAACAGAGGGTTTTAGGCCACCAGTTGCTTGACATTCTGTGCATAACGAAGAGCTACCTCACCAAGTATTCAACGCCCATGCCGGAGTGCAAGTCACTTCTGTTCTTATTCGATTAATAAGGGCGGGTTCCAGTCCATTAAGCCTCTTACCTATACATACAGCTCATGCGGCCGGGTCCAAATCTACTGAAAGTGGCAGCGAAGTAAGTCTTTTGAAAACCCATGGTTTTGTCCGTTCTTCAATTACCACATTTCCCTGGATTACCAGCATGAAAAAGTACACACAGGAACACAATCATTTAACCTTTCATTCCCAAATACCTGATCAAGCCATTGATTCCCGACTAGTTATCTTAGGAGGATTGCCACCTGAGAGTTGTTGAAGTGCAGGTCTCGAGTCCGTTACCAAGGTAGTGTTCCGTACTGGGCTCCGTTCGAGTTTGCCTAGGCCCCTTGTTGCCAGAGGGCCCTAATTGTGACCTCCGCTTCCCTGAGTTATGCTACAAGCACTTCACACTTTCTTCAGAAGTACGCTATTTAGTGCTTGAACAATATAGAAAAAAACGTATCAAGAATACTGGCTATAGTGTAGGTAAGGCGTAAGGCGTAATAGGTAAGGCGCAATTGAAGGCGCCTGCGCTGCTGCATTCTGGATTCCCTGTCTTGCGGTCACATCGTCAGGCCCGTTAGACAACCTGGTCTCATGGAAAATTACAGAGAGTGCTGCTATTGCTCTGACACCATCAGCCGGATGGTAAAGCAGCCTCTGCTGTTGACGGCCTCACCGAGGCTCTGCTTCAGAGGTTCTTTATAATTTTGCTCTTAAGTTACATTCAGGAATATTCAGGTAGCTATTCTTTTACAAGAAGCTTCACATTATAGCAGCCATGACTGCGCATATGCACAACGGCGCTAAAGCCGTTAATTGAAAGGGCTGGAAATGTCTGCTAGGGCCAAACAGCTCGCTCATTTGCCGTGGAGCAACATCATCCGAGTTCTCTTTGCATGAATATAACCCGCGCGTTGAGTTAACGAATGGATCGCCGAAAGTGCCTCTTTCAAACAACACCTGCAAACAGGCAGCCTTCGCCCTCAGCACCGTTCCAGATGTGGTCTGATAGCTAAGCAAAAATGCAGATACGGTGAGGTGAGTGTGAACAGCACCAGTTCCCAAGTCGATGCTTTCAGCATGCTATGCTCTTGAAGAGCAAGCGGACATCAAATTTCATGGACTGCACAGGTATTCAAGCTGCTGCACCTGCATCGATACCGAGGCCTGTTTTGATAAGTCTCACACGGTACATTTTTAATGTACGCACACAATCTGTGGAAAAATTAAAACACCAACTTATTCACTTAGGCATGTTGTGTATATTTTAATAATGCAGATGGTATTAAATAAATCGAACGAACGAGCCCACAGCCGTAGTAATGCTGCGACGTGGGCTAGTCAGTCAAACATCATGGCTAGACGCACTGCTTAAAGGCCTAACAAGGTGTAGGTCAGTGACAAAAAAGGAACACAAGATGAAGCACGCTTCACCTCAGCTGATTTATTTTCACTAGTTTGCCCTTATTACGCCGTTGAACAGCGCGTCAGGGTATGTTATTAGCGGCACTAAAAACCGAATATGTAATGGCCTACAAATCAGACTGCCCCAACGCCTTCGTCGCATTGGGAGCCACAGGGAAGTCATCAGGGGCAACGGAAAGCTATTGAGCTCAGCGAAAGGCAGCGGACTTGTCAGGATACGCTGAGGTAACGAAACCTCTATATGTGGCAACATGCTTAAAAACGGGTGTTGGTTTCAACTCGATATTTTTCGTAAGGCTTTGAAAGTATGATAAATTGAGGTTAAACGAGAAGAAAGGGGGTTAACCGAGGGGCCCGATTTTTATTATTCATATCATGAGAAGCCAATATGAGTAGCAATCAGTAGCTCAATTGGTAGAGCGTCGCACGCGTAATGCGAAGGCTGTGGGGTCGTTCCCCACCTGCGGAAAGCTGTCTTTCCATCCACTTTCATTACCATTAATTTATCGTTTCTTTATTTCATTTATTAAGCACAAGTAATTTCCCCTATGTAGTCCTTGGTGTCAGTACTTGTTGGCTTCTTATGGATGGATGGATGGATGCAAAACTTTAATAAGGTCCTGAGGTACGCGACTCCGCGCGCTGCGGGCCGCTCCCACGTTGGGACAGTCAGGCCTTGCCCGACCGCCGCATCGTGGGCCCTCTGGACAGCCCATAGTTGCGCCCCGGCATCGGGGCTCTTGATAGCGGAGAGCCACTTGTCCACATTGATTTGATATGAATAATAAAAATCGGGCCCCTCGGTTAACCCCATTTCTTCTCGTTTATTACATAAGGAGAGTGTCGAATCCGGCAACATTGACTCCTTCAGGTAGCATGTGTGGGTTTATATAAGACCAGTTGCTTTCACCCAAAAAGATCACGCTCTCGTGACGCCTGCGGCAGAAACGATGCTCCACATCCGCCGCCAAGGTCTGTGAGTGGTGGCGCTGGCTAACACCCCCAGGGTTCTACTAAGGAAAGATAAATACCCAAGAAAGTGGATGGGGAAACGGCGCCGCGGTAGCTCATTTCCATGGTAGAGCATCGCATGCGTAATGGGAAGGTTATGGGATCATTCCCCACTTGCGCAAAGTTGTCTTTTCATCCACTTTATTGCTTATTGCTTATTGTTTCTAATGCGGATGTGTGCGCTGCTGCTGTTGCCTGGTAGTGGCCCCCGGGCCTCGTCAAGCTGTATGCTTACAGCTTTCTTGCCAGGGTGGCCTTCAATACTATACTTTGTGCATGTTGTAAATAAACTTGATTTTCATTGCCATTTTCTTATCGTTTCTTTATTTCATTTATTAACCAGACGTAATTTCCCGTATGTTGTCCTTGGTGTCAGTGTTTGTTGGCTCCTCATGATATGACTAATAAATGGAGGCTGACGCACAAGATAATTTGGTGCCAAGCGTGATGTTGTACAAGTTATTACGTGACGCTTAGCGCTTACTGCTCCAGTGCATAAATTGACCTGTTATAAAGTGCCGCAGTTGCCTATAAATTTCGTCGCGCTAGGAAGAGATAAGAGCGGGATTTATGGGCGACGAATTGTCATCTGCACCGCTTCGCTCTGTAGATCCGCTGGATATGCCTAGACTTGTTTTTTTTATTGTGCACGCGACTAGTATTTTAGGAGGCCACGTTTGAGGGTTTTAGCGTATCGCTGTGTAGACCAACGCTCGAAGTGCACATTTGAGATGGTGTTAATGGACAAGCAAAGAGGAATCATGAAATGAAACTCAGTTAGAAGAAATTTAAAGGCAGGCATAGTGATGATAGCAAAATTTTAATGTTGTGGGTAATTAGCATAGCTTAACTAGGTACTAAAATGGCCTGATTAAAAACCCCTTGAAGCGAGGTAGTTCAAACCTGTGGAGGACCATAGAATGATTTCTCTCTCGTTTGAGAGAGATGGGAAAAAGCTATTTAATCTGCGGTTACCTGCTCCGCGCAGTGAATTACTGAAAAATGCCGCAGGTGTCTGCGTCTACTTCTTCTCTTTCTTTTCTTTTTTACAACAGCTTTGTTAATGACCCCGCCCTAATGTTTAGAGTCGCCACCATATGGTGCCTCAGTGAAGCTTGTGAATAGCCGTTTTCCAAACGACCACGTTTCGAAACATCACAACGCAGCGTGACGCCAAAAAGGAAGCTTCAACGACGGACGACCCAATCACGAAAATCACGAAAACCTTAACTGCGGCGGGAATCGGGGCAGCGCCTGCACTCGTCGAGTCCAGCTTTTGTCTCGGAATGCCGTGTCACGCCACTCTGCCCCCCCCCCCCCTCACCGCCCCGCCAGCGTCAACAGACTGGAGAGACTGTTCGCACGGTAACTCAAGCTGAAGGTGCCGCCCCCCGACACGCACACGCAGACACACACACACTTACACATACATACGCACACACACACACGCACATACACATTTGGACACACTTGCGCATACATACGCACACACACACACACTCACACACCCACACGCGCAGGCACCTACACGACCCGCGCGACACGGAAAATACAGGCTAACGAGCTCCGTGTTTATGGCGCATTTCCTCCGAGTTTCCGCCGGGCCGATTCCGCACCTGCGGGCGTGCGCATTGTTGCTTCGTGACGCTTAGCGTCACGCGTCCTGCGCTTGCGAAACGAGATCAGGACCCTTACGCCCATCTCGATTACCCTTGTCTCCGATGGCCCACTGCGGGGGCCAAAGAACGGTGTTCACCAACAACACGCATGAACTTGGACCTCTCCGGAGGAGAGATAGCGGCACTCTTACGCAGTCTAGAACTTGGTCGGCCGCGCAGGCATGCGTACAGGCGCTACGCAGACGTGGTGAAACCACCAGGACGTGACTTAGTTCCACCGAAAGGGCGCGCTTGCTTCCTATGGCGAGTGCCGTCATTTTTTCCACTGATTCTCGCTTTAAAGCCTTGAGCCATACCCTAAGCATTTGCTCGCTGGTTATGGAGTCTCTGCTGTTGAGCATGAAGTAGTGGGTTCCATTCTCTATGGTGTCCGCCTTTGGATGGGGCTGAAATGCAAGAACGCTCGTGTACTTGGATTTAGGGGCACGTCAAAAAAAAGCCCCAGGTGGTCAGAACTATTTGTCCCTCAGGACAAACTTACGGCCACTCGAACGTGCGGGTCCCGCTCACGAAGACAGCAGGATGCCGGTAGTTGCCGTAGATAACAGTGGGCTTGCACCAAATAGGCCTAGTAGAGACTTTCAAAGTACGTATTAGGCGTAATCTTTTCGAGCGATATAAGATTATATTATCACAAATAAGCTGCTCATCACACAGTTTATAACGTAGCAGGTATAATTATCAAAAGTAAGCACACCTTCCCTGAACGACACAAAATAATTGCATCACTACTCATTTATGCCACACGTGAGTTACGCGCATTTTGTGTATGGGGAATATGACTATCAAGACGAAGTTATAAAGTTATATAAAAGTTGTAAGTTACATAAGGAGTTTCTTCTGGTTTTCAATGCGGGTGGTAATCCTCGTGCAAGACACTTGTTTAATCGCTACCGAGTAATCAAGTATAACCATTTGTGAATATCGTCTAACGCTGTATTTTCGCTGTGCCATCAAAAGCAATTCTCGACGTAGTTTGACGTGGTAGTTCTGCGGAAACTCGCAAGGTGGAGAGAAATAATGAATAAAGTGAAATCAGACATCCACCCGTTCGTAGCAAATGCTAGAAAGGAAACCCATACAGGTTCCTCGAAAGGAAAGCCTCATAGTTAAAGAAAAATTCGTCCTGGTCCGGGACTCGAACCCGGGACCACCGCCTTTCTGGGGCAGCCGCTATACCATCTGAGCTAACCAGGCGGCTAGCAGACGGCAGGGCGCAGTCGAATTTGTGGACAACACGAAGCAAAGGCAAGTGTTTGACGTAGTAGTAGTAGGGAAGCAATTCTTAGTGACCAGTCATACACCTACAACCCACAGCAACCATAACTTAGTCACGAACACGTACTCCTCGGGTACTCTTGAATACCTTTAGAACAAATGTTACGATAAGAAGCCAACAAACAAAGACACCAAGGACGACATAGGGGAAAGTACTTGTACTTACTAATCGACTTAGAGAAATGGTAAATTAATGGCAATGCAAGTGGATGAAAAACGACTTGCCGCAGGTGGGGAACAATGCCAAGTAGTTAGAGCATCGCACGCGTAATGCGAAGGCGTGGGATCGTTCCCCACCTGCGGCAAGTAGTTTTCTTCATCCACTTTCATTGCCATTAATTTATGATTTCTTTAAATAAATTAGTAAGTCAAGTAACTTTCTCTATGTTGTCCTTGGTGCCTTTTTTGTTGGCTTCTTATGATATGATTAATAAAAATTGGGCCCTTCGGTTAACCCTGTCTTGTCGTTTAAAACAAAAAGGGGAATGTGAATTTCACTTGCCTAAAGGTGTTTCAAGGTCTATTCTTGTATTTCAGTGCTGCATTGGAAGTTATACCGTTGTATTTTCAGTTCTATGTTAAATGGCCATTCCGTTTGCAATCACTAATGCCGTGTAATTTTGAGTACGTTTGTAACGTTGCCTCGGTGCTTGTGTTTTTGTCAAATGCCTTTCTCAAATGCGCGCTTCGTGCTGTACAGGCATCAATCAGTTGCTGCCTTAAATTGGGGCTGCCACCCTTTCAAGCGACCGAATGCACCAAATTTCTGTGTCAACTCTAACTTCCAACTTTTTTTCAAGGAAAATGACATAATTTGATTTTAACCGCAGCTTGTGATATGTGGATAAGAAAACTGTTCACATTTAGCGTTGCCAAAATCACCTCGTCGTCTCGATCGACGTTGGCATTTGTTTTGAAACAAGTGATGTGCGCTAAGCACCCCGGTAACGTTAACGAAGTGTTGTATAACCCCTTGTCAACTGCTTCTCCTCAGTATCGGCAGAAATTCCTGCCATGGGGAATTTCCCCACTACACGTAGGCTTGAAGTATTCCTCAGCAAATTACGTGAACGGATTTCGTCTGTGCATTTATACCTACACAGACCTCCCAGCCTGCCTCTGAGGCGGCGGCACTCACCCCCTGACCTGTGTGTCGGGGGGTGGGTAGGTCACCTTATCTGTTGGATAATAAAGTTTATTCTATCTATCTATCTACACAGGTGAGGTCTGGTGCATTCACGCTTTTGCACTCTTTCTAATGAAGAGGAAACAACATATCACTTCTTTTTTGTCGAGCAGCCGATTTACAATACAGAGACGGAATCTCCGAAATTCATTTCATGAGAACCTAGCATATCCAAGTAGCCTAGAAAACTGTAGAACGATACATCTTTTCGACCTCAGTACTTGATCAGTAACCAAGATTTGCCTCTCAGATGTCTCACATTGCTTGCATACACAGTAATCATAAAGTCTGAGGGATATAGTCTATCTACAGAGTAACTATACAAAGTATGTAAAACGTCTGTATACTCAAGCCTCAGAAAGTTTGCAGGATACAGTATATAAAGGGCAACTAGGCAGAGTCTGCGGATTGTCTGTGTACTCAGGTCTCAGGAAATCTGCAGGATAAATCCTATATGAATTCCACAGGGCTTATGCAGAAAACGTGCAGAATTGGCAGTTGTATCCGAGAAGACATACCCATTTTTCTGAGGATCACTTCTCTAAAATTTGCAAGAGAAATTTTATTTCGATATTTATTATCTATATCTACCCGAGTCCTGGCCAATGCTCGATAGTGGGCAAGAGCAAAACCTTGCTGGTCTGAGCCACGAGGTCAAAGTTCAACAACAGCAACCCCTCGTAGGCCATTCGGAGCCGGTTTCGTGAGGTGCCACATTAATCCGCAGTCAGTGAACAGTGCCAGATCATTCCGTAGCCTAAGCAGAAAAAAACCTAAAGGTATTTTTTTTCTAGTTTCCCTAAAAGGCACAATGGAAAAGATGAGGGCACATTCATAAAATTTTGTGTTTCTCACTTCTCCTGAATAAGCACTTTTTTAATTACATCCTTATCTTGAGAAGTCATGATGAACGTGAAAAATGTCATACAGAAACCATATAATACAGCATCGTGCATTTGCAAGCCATAGGTATTTCTTTATACGTTCGTCCATGGAGAGATGAATTCTCTTCTGAACACATTTCTCTCCAACATCCTCGTTTCTCTCTATGCAATTTGAATGATTCTGTGTCAGTCAACGTTATATATAAGTGCACGTGCTGTCCTCAGAGTGCCAGATATCACTACAAAAGTATTTGACGAGGCAAGTCCGGTTGATATCGAAGAATGCGTTTAGCATGCTTTGCAATATTGTTATTTGTGCCGCTACATGTTCGACATCACATGTGTTGTGTGGCACTGTTCTTACCACTGTGACTTGTATGTAGGCGGTAGCCAACTAGTACTTCGAGCGTCATTTCCTGAAGGACCAGTTCGGAAATCAACGCAGCGTCTAGACCGCCTGCTGCGACCAGAGAGAGAAAGAGGGGGAAGAGAACCTTTACTTTCACGCCAACGTCTGGCGCTTCCTTCTGGTCAGTCAGCTACTAGTCCTCACCCAACACGTCTCTAGCGTGTTCAATGAGCACCGGCAGGAAAATGTTAGTTGCATGCATCGGTGGTGCGAGCCAGACCGTTCATGACCCTGGCTCGATGTTGGGGGAGGGGTGGAGAACGCTGACTGCAGCTTGGGTAAATGTGAGGGCACTGGCAGAGACAGTGTTGTACGGATTGATATTCTATGCAGCTAGGGCATTTTGGGCGTCCACGAAAACCCTGAATATAGTGACGGAAAAGACGAGTCATTATTGGGTGTGTTTAGTCTGCAGAGAATAGCGCTGCCTTCTCGCGAGAGGTAACGTGCAGCGTCTAAAAGCTCTAGCTGCCACGACGGAAGAATGCGAGAACGCGCCCCTTACTCCCTTGCTACCATGAGGAACCACTGTGAAGTACCGCACGGCAACACCGGTACCGATACCACCGCTCCCTTACCACGGTGTTGTTTTACCGCTGTTTTAAACGGCATTATCGTCGGGATCGACCTACGGAAACTGTTAGACAGTCACAAGAAATCATGTTAATTTTCAAAGAATACCTGCGCTATAGAAATCACCATTTAGCATAAAACACACTCGGTATTCTTTTAGGGAACCTGGAAGGAAATTAGGATTGCCTAACAAGCCTAGGTACACGAATGGAATGCCTAGTGCCAAGCTAGCCAAAGTCGTCAGCCACGGCTGCATTTGTCATGCTTGCAGCATCTTGCAGACGCGTGACTCTTCATGAATAGCGAGATGTCATTGAACAATCTTCCATCATCTAGCGCTCTCACGCATCATTCATGAATGGAGCAGCTCGCACTGATCCAGCATGGGTTTATTTATGACCGGGGGGGGGGGGGGGGAGGGGAGGGACTCTGCTTAAGACGATTACGCAACTGACTTACCCTTACACCTTCCTCACGTCGTTCAACCAACGATGTCGTTTCGTACTCAGCAGTGTTAATGTGACCCTTGATGAATATCTGGCGGGGGCTGTTATTCGTGAGACTTTCACAGCGATTAAAACACGCATAAAGAATTAGAGCGAACGGATTGCGACCTGAATCAGTGAAACAAAACCGTGGTCGTGCAACGCCTGCAATCGTGTACACGATTGGCGTTTCGGTACACATACACACGAGACGCACGGTGATCACGTTTTATTGTCTAGATGTAAAAAATATAAAAGTATAAAGAAGCCTTCTCATGCACCTACGAGTACATCAGAATGAACACCATATCTCAGCACAATGCCCCACTTGCAGCAGGCGTGACTTGTGTGCTGAATTTGCTACCGAGAGAGACAGAAAATAATACAGAAAGACAGAAACAAAAGAAAGAATAAGACGAAAGGCAAGGCCCGATTCGTTAAACTTGAAATGCATCTGCTCCTAGCCACAATTTTTTTTCTCACTCTATTATGGATGGTGCATTCATCGCACTTGAGGCACGTTGTCTTGAAACTCATAAAAGCAGCAACCGGCATTTTCAGTTTATTCCGCTCATAGCTTTCCCAAGTTAGCTAAATTTACGATCGTTATGCCTAAAATGATGGTTAGATTGGCAACTAAGCATATTTCAAAATTCTTTGCGCACAAAATGGTCACTAAAGCAAAGCCATCTTTGTACATTGCACCATTCTTCCTTTCCGTGGTTGAAACAATGCAGGGAGCAATATATCTCCGCACGTTATATTGCTGTACACAACTTCAGACAAATCTCAACACATCGGTATCCATCCATTCTTAACGAATGGTGTATGTACGCACGTTATCTTTTTCCGGAAAGCCTCAATTTCTCTCAATGTTTTTTGCTGTACTAAAAAGCGAAAGCGGAAGTTGCACGACACATTAATAATCTTTGGTTCCATTTTAGCAAAAGGCACCCGTTTTCACAAAAAGCTCTTGTGGCAGCCGAGGTTTTCTTGGGAGTTTGTAAACACCATTACGGACATTATTAACATTTTTGTCAATTGAATCACACGTTCCACCAGGCATCATGAAGTTCCCCTGAAATATAATGAATTACTAATAGTCACACACCAGTTAAGAAGCATACGTTGTAGATGTAGAAATATCTGCATTAGACATTTAGGTACGGAGCAGACGTTTCTGTTCTGACCTTCGACACCTCAGTACGTTACAAAAAGTGATCTACGTCAATATCCATATTTCGGCCTAAAGCGCTTAACCGGTGAGTTGGAAAGGAAGGAAAACACTATAGCCGCATTCCAAGCATACGTATGAGGCAGAGTAACTGTAGCAGCGGCAGTCAAATTGATATGAGTTCCACACGTTTGGCACTCGTAACCGTAATTTTAATTTCGCAGCTATTGTGGAATAGCTCTATCATTGGTACATGGTGCGACGCTCGACCACTCTGTGCACAAACACACTCACTAATACCTAGGTGAGTGCTGTCACGCTGCAAGTGACATTGAACATTATAATAAATGCATTATTAGATACGTTTACATAGTTCCTGCTTGTTCAATCAGGGACTATGTCGAACGCTCATTCCAATCGTCCTTCTCTTGTCTGCGTGTCTCGTTATCGTGCCTCCTGCTCTGAGAACTTTAACATTGAAAGAAAGTGCAGAAGGCCATCTCAGTCTTAGCGTGCGGTCAAGAACACGCGGTTGTACAAACCATTTGCATGTGCGACGAAACCAGTGCACATGACGCTTGGAACACACGCTACGAGGAACCTGAACATTGTTGCCTCCTTGCTCACAGGACGTCTCGCAGCACGCGCGAACTGTGACAGACCTAACACAGTGCTGTGTCATGTTGGTGTTGTCAGCTGACAAATAGTTAGGCACAACGGCTTGCTAAACAAAGCGCGCGGTGAAGTTTGCTTGCGCGGGGATATGCATCATCGCACACTGGCTGCCTCCTCGAGCTTGTACGATATTCGCGGCCCACGGCTTCGTCGGAAAACGCATCGGTGGACCTACTTTCCATTTACATCACACGGAGTCACGTTTTACTCGAGTGGTCTTGACAGCGAATCTCGAGCGGAAAAACAGTCTGCGCACAGTTTGAATGATTGCCGCGGCCGGAACCGGTTGACTTCAGGAGGTCGTGAATACGTTTCCGTCAGCGCAAATTGTCCGCGCTCCCACGAAAGCGGCACGTCTGCATGTCGCTGTCCATACGCGTTGCGCAACACTATTGTGGTGGTTCGTATCCCATTTTGTTGCGTCAAAACGATTGCTAAAAAAAGATCCGTCGCTTCCCCATACTAAGGCCGATTCCATGGTACTAGCCAGGAGGCAACGTCGAGCAGTACGGACGCCGCCCAACCATTGCTTTGCTACGAGGCACGAATGCTCCACTTTCGCCTGGCCAACAAACGTGCCAGCGCCATTTAGGAAACGACTGCAAACCACAACCGTTCCCTGTTTGGCGCATGAATACAATGCACCCGCTAAACCAGACGCTGTCCTGTAGGGCCTCGTAGTGTTTGTCTAATCCTCGCCGAGAGCTAAGCAACAACCTCATAAAAGGCTAAATGGGACTGCGAAAGAACAGCCGTGCTCACCGACCAAACGCACGTGAGAAACACAATGAGTGTGGCTAAATGCGATCGCATATGCACTATGGTCTCGAAAGGAGGAAGTCCACGTGATTGCTACTGCTTTTAATCAGCCTACAGTACCGCTGCTACATTTAGAGCTGCCTTATGCCCCTTGTTGCATAATGTAGCTCTGGGTTTTGGGTGTGGTCGAGCTCGTAATCTACGCAAATTGAAGCGCCCTATACAAGTACGCACTGCAAGTCGGGGCCTACACTTGTCATTTTGTTGAGACGGTACAATTATGCGGCCTCTTACCATGCATTGTAAATTGAAAGTACTCGCTTATTAATTGCTATCAAATTTGAGATATGTGGACTTGCAGGGATTTCAATGAATGGCCAAATGTGACACAGATAAGGCCAGAAATGTGTCATTAACGCGGTATCCAGCCATAATATCTAGAAAAATATTTATTAAATAAGCTTCAGCCAAGATCTACTCTTTCGCATTTTACACAACGCTGATTTCTCATCCATAATGGTGGCACGCGCATATTAGTTGCAAGCTGTGGCGAGAGAACATGAGGACGGCAACAGAGTTTTACCATTGTGACTGCACCTGTGGTTGTCGTTTTGAACATGATATACATTGCGAAGGGAGAGAGTGTGTGCGACATCAAGGACTCTATGCCGAATTGTCGTTGCAAGAGGAATAAACGCGTTATGAAATGATAGATAGCATGGCTAATCAACCATGCCGTCGCTATTTTTCATGCTCGCTTTACACTTCTACACCCGATTGCAGTATATATGTATACCAGCAAATGGGTGGGTTATAATTATGAAGATGTCAGATGGTTTCTATACTGGTAGAGAGAAACAGAGGAAATGCAGAAAGGCTAGTCAGAAAAATAAAAGCGTGGGTGGATGGGGTAAATGTGCCCAAGTGGGTAAGAATGGAGAAAGACGAGTAAGCAAATAGAATTCTGCACACAAAATTCTGAGGTGGCACAGGGAACATTTACAGCCTATCTCGCAGGCCCCTATAGACCGCAGGTAGTGAAGCTGCATCTAGCGCAAGCGTTCGTTGTGACCACGCTGTCGCAATATATTTTCTTCTGAGAGCGGCCGTCTGAACATCTCTGGTGCGGCACAGAGCACCTGCTTCTCACTACTGTAACGTGGGCTGGTACACTGATGATGTCCGATTATTTTACCGCACCCGCATGAGTGGTGTACAGTTATAACTACGAGACATTTTAATGAGAAACGAATATGACATGGTAAAGGAGACAAACAATCCACAGCCGGTACAACCGAGTTTCTTCAATCTTAGAAAGTCAATGTGCAAGCCAGGTCTCCAAGCCAGGAGCCACGGAACGAAGGAGACTGTTTGAGAAACTCGATGAGTGCCGCAAAAGCCAGCGTACAATCGCAGGCCGTCAGAGCGCAGTGCAGCTGCTGCGTCTGTTCTCCAGATTTCAATGGAAACACATCTGCCACTGTCGTGGGCAGGATTGCCTTAACCATTTGCAGTAATCATCACCAATAGCTTACAGCCAGTTGTGATTATTATTGCATTGGTGATGACAACCACGAATGTTCATCGAGAGGCCATGTTTGACTTTATAGAAAGCAATCTCAGGCCCATTCATCTCCGACGTGAGCGCTGAAACTTGCTGCTGCTGCGCCTTCGAGTCCCAAATATTAAAGGTGCGCTACAAGAAAATAGATGCCCCACTTCCTAGGCGACTTGAGTGCTGGTTACATATAGGTATCCGCTCGAAGAGCAGCCGGAACTTGGGCGTTGTCGTCTTCTCCCCGGGGAGTAAGCTCTCTTCTGGAGAAATCTGGCGACACATTGATTAAGGAGAGGCTAAGAAGCACAGAGGAAGTGGAATGTTTATATGTTGATGCAGTAATACGACTAATGTCGTACTTACTTATATGCTTCCGGCATACGTTACATACGCAACCTCGTTTAGTTCTCAACGTTTTCTGGGTAGCTTCGACAAACCTAGCCCATTTCAAGGTTACTGACCGCCCGCGCAGTTTAACTTCCGGGTGGCTGTCCGACAAGGGGGCGCAATATCGGTCGCATAGACGACTAACATGAATAGTATATGTTGGCGTCGACACAACACTTGCCGCCGTCACGATCGCTGATATGGTGATTCTTGTGCCGCGCATTTGCATCACTTTCTCAAGTGAGCGCCACTTGAGGCCGCTTGCTTTAACCGAGAACAGCGTTTCCGGAATTACGCCAGAAGTTGTTCCGCCAGCTCGCGCCGTAAAGGCTGTATTCGGCAAACGTTTGAGCCTCTGCCACACCCGCTTCATATGCACATGCGAATGGTCGGCCCGTTTACGCGGCTGCAGGCAGGGAGCACGAACTAGCAATTGGGTGTCGTCCCCTTTCGAGGGGGGGTGCGCCACGAGCGAGACACCGAAGCGAGAGAAAAAAAAAGAACACCCAAATCACAGTAACAACAACAAGACGAAAAATGAAGCCAGGAAAGATAAACAAACCAGACACGACACCTACTATCGCGTGCAGCAGCGGCCAGCGGCCGGAACTGGGCGCCGCGCCGTTTGTTCCAGTCTCCTCGATTTCTGCCGCGGGTCGCCGTGGCATTGGAACCCGCGGAGGCCCTTCCGCCCATCAAGGAGGGACGCGCGAGAGCGTGCGTGCGTGCGGAGCTCGCGCGGGGCCGATAGGGCACATGCGTGGCGTTGCGTTTCGCAAGGCTACGTATGAGGGGCGCATTGCTGGCGGGCTTCCGGGTGGCTGGCATTGCTCGCGGCGCGCCTCGGTTAATGTCTCGGCTCTTTATTTCGCTCTTCTTTCTTTTCTTTTTTTCTCTCGTTGTTATTCGACGGCGGAATTAGCCTTTGAGTTGCGGTCGCGGGGAGGTGCCTGCTCTCTGGACGAGCACGCGAGGATACATGCGCGCCACGCTTTCGCCGCTGGTATGCCGATAGTGCAAGTGCTGGCACGCTGCGTTTTGTGTAATTTATTGCGTGTTATTTTCTTATCTTTACTTGAGGTCGCGGCGCATGACGTAACACTTGTGATGGCTTCGTGTAGGAAGTGACTGCTAGGCTTTCTAGATAGCGTTTCGCGAAGAGTGAAGCCCCATTCCTTTATCGTTTCAGCCTTTAACCCTTTAACTCCCTCTTTCGAACCGCATGGACTATCAAAAATATATTCAGGGACCTTTGCTGGATAAGACTGAATGTTTCCATGCAATAAAAAGCGAGTGAAGTTTCACAAATGGAGCGGATTTATACGTGAAGAGCGCGGCCGATATAAGCGCATGCATGCTTGCCTGACAAATGTTGTAGGCCAAGGTTATTCCGCGAACAACGCGAGGGAAGCGCATCAGAAAAGCATATTTAAAACAGCTGTAATGCAGTGATTTGGGCTTGTTGGTATAACATCGGGACGCTTATAGCGCGTGAAAAGACAAGGACGAAAGAAAGACGTGACACGTCTTCCTTTCGTCCTTGTCTTTTCACGCGCTATAAATCTCACAATGTCATATCAACAAGCCCATATCATAGCGCCAGTGTGTGTCGCGTCTTCCTTTCGTCCTTCTCTTTTCACGCGCTATAAGCCTCACGATATTTAAAACAATTTAACTGGCTCTAAATGGCCATAATATAAAAAACATGCACATTTCTGTGATTTTGCTAGTGTAACATATTTTCCGATTGTTCAGAACTGAAAGCACTGAGGCGTGTATTTCGAATAAATGCCTTTTTTTCGACAGTACCAACGTCATAACTGACGCCAATTGATGCTATAAACAATAAGTTACACCTCTAGATAATGTAATAAAGCTTAGGAATGAAAGAGTTCAGGGGTTCGCAAAATATTTAAATGGTCAAGCGCATAGATTTGGTGCTGCTGTTGTAGATACATAAAATAATGCCCATGATCACTGCATATCATATCGTCGCATAGTCATCGCATCGTGGGCAGAGGTGGGGTTAGCGACCAGGGGTCTCCCGAAGAAGTTATTGAGGCTGATTGCCTGAATCACCCTTGCCAGGTGAACTTGGGGGCCAAATAGGAGGAGGGAAAGAAATGAAGGAAAGATAGGAAGGTCACCCAGTAGCCCGTCCGGTTTGCTGCCTAACACAGGGGAAGCAGTGCATTGAAACAAGGTTCAGTGACTTGGTGGCCAAAGTCACCGAAGAGGTGGTGCCTTGCTTCAATGCACTGATGCATTTGGAAAGCACGCAAGCAGATCGGCAAGGTTTATTACGTGTTTGGTCCTATCGACGACTATAAGATCTCAATCAAGAGCCGCTCCTTGAGCAAGAATGAGAAATTCTACATAGACCCCGGATTAAGAGAACAATTTAGCTCACAAGTTGATCCCTGGCTACAATCATAAGTTGCAATATGCGTCGTAAGGTAATTGGCTGAAAACGTAATTAGTCACAATTTGTAAAATTTTCCGATCATGCATTCTCATTTATTGTGCAAGTGTCCGCGCCTTCGGGTAAACCAGTTCAAGAATTAGAATTGTGTTATCCGCAACCAGCAATCGACAGAAAGTGTCTTCGAATGAAACATTTGACATTCTGTAAAATTCTTTGCTATAATTTTGTGCGTGTTCTAGTACCATATTATTCAAGGGCGCGCAGCTCCAACTCATATTGTAAAGCAGTATTTCCGCTTTCCGCTACGACGAGCCATATTAACTAGCTTTTTGCATTTTTGCCCAACCGGCGGAGCCACGTGACTGAATCGAAGCTGCAACACAGGACGTCATTTTCAATACGAGTACCTTGTTTAATGAGGTCGTGCTCCGAGCCACTCGTATCGGGTTTCTTGACACTACAATGAGGCGCTTGAGAACTAGCGGTTAGAATGCCCAGCTTTCAACAGTTGTTGGTGCGTGCTGCTTATCAAGTTCCAGCTGCTTAATGTTGCACGAACTGCGCTTAACGATAGCTATATTCCGAAAGGTCATGCTTCAACTCGACATGAGGCTCGCAAAGCCATATAGACCAAAACTGTTGTTACTGTTAACCGTAAGTACCGCATGAAGTGATCCGTGAACAACTAGGCACGTTCATGGACTCCATTCAAGGATCGTGAAATACGCGCCGTCAAAATGGACACATATTATTATTATTATTATTATTATTATTATTATTATTATTATTATTATTATTATTATTATTATTATTATTATTATTATTATTATTATTATTATTATTATTATTATTATTATTATTATTATTATTAAAGCTCATAAACAGAAATAAACAGTACACAGAGACAAAGAAATGAATGATGAAGAAAGCGAGGAAGAAGAGGGGAAGTTCTTTGTCTATAGCTTTGTGAGCCTCATGTCGAGTTCAAGCAAGAACTTTCGGAAACTAAAAATCATTAAGCTAAGCTCGAGCAATATTAAGTAGCCGGTACTTGCTCAGTAACGCACAGCGGCAACTATAGAAAGTTTAGCATTCTAGCAGCGAGTTCTGAAGCGTTTCATTGCAGTGTCAACAAGCCCGGTACCAAAGGCTTGGCGCACATGTTTAGTGGCGAAGCCGATGTGCGACAATAAGGCAGTAGATGCATAACTTCAGCAGCAGACACCTGCTGCGAAGCGTTAACAGAAAGCTTCAGCTCGTGGACTGTCATATAAATCAATGGTAACGAAGAAATCCTTTTTCTCGACAAGCTCTGCACAGAATTTCATGAGCTTTGTTGTATTTAAAAGGAAAAGAAAAGTTAAAATCTAGTGACTGCAGGAAGCGGAATTTCGATTTCGGCTGTCCATCCAACAATAAAAAGATAAGAATACGATAATCTGAAAAAAAAATTAAGCAATCCGGTTCGCAACTATGCAACTCAGCCATAAGAAAAAAAGATATTCGAAATCTGTACACTGCCCCTAATAATACATTTAAAGCGCACAAAATGTGTGTATTGTACTAATACGTACAGCACCATGAAATGTAGAACATTTATGCAACTAGAACATTTGCGGTGCCCTTGTAATTATTGCAACAAATTCATGCAAGCTGTAATTTATTATCACAAATCTTCCTGCCTTAGTTACTATAGCGGATGCAGTTAACAGAACTGCAATAGCTGCTTTATTTTACGCGCATAGTTACGGATGTGTAATACTTCTAGCTTCTATTTTCCTGAAACATACTAATTTCCGGTAGTTTTGCTAAAGCACGAAAGATTCAATACCAGAATTCCGCTTCTGTAGTTCCTAAAATATAATGTTCTCTCCCAAATGCAACAAACTTAATTCAAATTCGTCCAGATGTATAAGTAGCGGAGAGCCGCCATATTTGCATGAATTATAATCACATAACTTTAATTAGCAAAGAACTATGCTGCGCTAGTTGGTGGATATGGTAAGAAAGATGTGTGACCCAAGGTTGACTATCAGCGGAAGAAATAAGAGGTTACGAAAGAGCACCAATAGAGAAAAAGCCAGAATTTACGATCCGTTCTGTCTTCTCTTACTCCAATTGATTTAACCTTGTGCCACAGACCCTTCATAGGATCATTAATGAAGTCAAGGTTCTGCATCGACGCGGCCGAAGCATCAGCTAGCTCGTTTCATAAAATGTTAATGTGGGACGGTACCCACGGAAACACGAGATGTAGGCAACGACAAAACATGCACGCTAACTTGCTGAACATTTCTGAGCCACAGGGCTCGTGCTTAGGTATATGGCAGAATTCAGTGTCATCCTGCGACGGAGAACCAATGACGTTAACGTTTGATAACTGTGTCTAAGGCGTGAATAAACCATATGCCACAATAATTCTGGACTTCCACTAAACACGTGCGACCATAATACGCGTAGAAAAATATTTATGAAGGCTCCCTTTTTGTCTACCAAGTCAGCGCTGCATATTTGTGTCAGAACACGCGTATACTGCCTCTTGAGTGCTGTAGTGCCAAGTCAGGGTTTAACCTTTTTCTTAAGGACATCACCGGCAACATTTCCAAATATTTTGTACAAATTCACTGAGATATAGCATATGGATTGCATGTGGATTAACAAACACCGCTCAAAACTAGAGGTCCCATAGAGTTAATGGGACCTTTGGCCTCTATGACGTCCGCGCAATGTTGTCTTGGGTTTTACCCGCTTTCGGCCACTTTTTCCCTCTCGCTCTAGTCCTCGCCAAGCGACCCGGAAGAGGTGATACAATACGGCTTCACGTCGTAGCCACGCGCTTGCACATGCAGGAGGCGACCGGGGCCATGTATGTGGAGCGCGGCATTAGCGACAAGAAAAGACGAAGCGAATACAATCCTCCGTGAGACGCTCGCTCACAGGAAGCGTGTAACCGCGGTCGCTTTGCCTTTCACTCAGTGTTTTGCACGGGCTTCACGAGTAGCTCGCTCACGGGCCAGGGATTCCCCTTCCGCCGGTTGGAGGTCGGAGGCAGTTCCAGGGAATCCCACGCATTGGGGTCAAGAATTCCCCGCGCTTCTCTGATGCAACTACGCCTGTGGACTGGTTCCTGTCGTCTCTTCAGGACGGACCACAACAGACAGGGAACGGTAATTGTGCTTCCGTGTTCTTTCCGCTTGGCGACGCATGCCCGTTGTTGTAAAAAACCGCTTTTCTTTTTGTATAGAAAGCGCGACCGACTGTTACACCTGCACTTCTAGATGCAACAACACGCTGCTGAGGTGGTAACGAAACAGAGTAGATATGATCACTGATCATCATGAGTGCGCCAATGTTCCTAAATCCCTACGTTGAAACACAGCAGTAACAAAACAAGCACCGACATATGTCAATAAATGAATACTGGTAAGCGCAGTTTCGAGACGGAATGAGAGGAAACACCGACGCACAGGACAAGCGCTCATCGGAACTTATTTTAACAGTTAAGATTTCCCCTACTTATAACTGCGCTTACCAGTATTCATTTATTAGCATGAACCAACTACCCCAGCCACAAATTTTCTTACTCTTAGCCAAGAAATTTATATATATATATATATATATATATATATATATATATATATATATATATATATATATATATATATATATATATATATATATATAAGAAAGATATATATAAGAAAGATATATAAGAAAGACAGGGGGTTAACTGAGGGGCCCGATTTTTATTATTCATATCATAAGAAGCCAAGATACACTGACACCAAGGACAACTTAGGGGAAATTACTTGTGCTTAGTAAATGAAATAAACGATAAAGTAATGGAAATAAAAGCGAATGAAAAAACAACTGGCCGCAGGAGGGAACCGAACCCACTACCTTCGCATTTCTCGTGCGATGCTCTCTCTACCAATTGAGCCACAGCGGCGGCGTTTCCCCATCCACTTTCTTGGGTATTTATGTGCTCCAGTAGAACCTACTAAGCACAAGTAATTCCCCCTATGTTGTCCTTGGTGTCAGTGTTTGTTGGCTTCTTATGATATGAATAATAAAAATCGGGCCCCTCGGTTAACCCCTTTTCTTCGCGTTTATTACATAACGAGGGTCTCGAATCCGGCAAAATATTGATGCATTCAGGTAGCATGCGTGGGCTTATTGACCAGTTGCCTTCACCCAAAAAGATCACGTTCTCGTGATCACGTCCGCCGCCAAGGTATGCGAACCCGCCGTGGTTGCTCAGTGTCTATGGTGTTGGGCTGCTGAGGACGAGGTCGCGGGATCGAATCCCGGCCACGGCGGCCGTATATCGATGGTAGTGTTTATAAGCGCGACTGGGCGAGGACGAAGAAAGAAACAGATACACAGACAAGAGCTGTGTCAGTGTATCTGTTTCTTTCTTCGTCCAGTCGCGCTTATACACATTACCATGGATTCTAACCAACTAGCCCGCCAACGTGTTTTAACGTATTTCGATGGGGGCGAAATGTGAAAACACCCGTGTGCTTAGCTTAGAAGTGAGGGGGCAAACGCCGTCGCTGTAGCTCAATTGGTAGAACATCGCACCCGAAATGCGAAGGTTGTGGGTTCGCTTCCCACCTGCGGCAAGTTGTTTTTTCATCCCCTTTAATTTCCATCAATTTATCATGTCTTTATTTCATCTACTAAGGACAAGTAATTTCCCGTATGTTGTCCTTGGTGTCAGTGTTTGTTGGCTTCTTATGATATGAATATATATATATATATATATATATATATATATATGTATATATATATATATATATATATATATATATATATATATATATATATATATATATATATATATATATATATATATATATATGTATATATATGAATCCTGCTTTACGCAGTATACCGCGGGCAGGAAGCAACCACCACTGAAATCATCGAGGCGTACCACACACGTTAGACTAGTTACGCCCACATGCACATATGACTCAGACGGCTACTTAAAAAAATGCCATTTTTCATCGTTATTGGCACCGCTCTAACATGGATGGAGCCTTACCTGTTTGAAAGAAAGCAGTGCGTCGTTCTGAATGGCGTGACGTTATCTTTATATACGTATATAAACAAGGCAAATAATTATCGTTATTTACCTTGTTCATATTGTCTCCCCCTACAATAATGCCAAATTTGGATTCTGTAGGTATACGAATAAATAATAAATAAATAAATAAATAAATACAGCGTTTCATGATGCTCACACAAGGTTCAGTGCTTTGTTTAAGTGCCACTAACTTCAACTGCCTGTACAATATAGGATAAATATTAGCTTCATTTACTGCACCTCACCCAAGCCTTGTTCATTAGGAGCGGAAGGGCGTGCTCACCGGTACGCAGTCCTCTTTTTTCCGCACGCTATAACTAAACTACAATTAAATAAAATACAATTAGGAAAGCTTAAGGCGCGCCAATAACTCTGCTAAATACAAGCAGGCGATATGGCGTAACTTATTAAAATAAACAACCACTACTACAAAAGAAATAAAATGTTCTCACCGTCTAATTTTGGTTAATCTGCCCCGTGGACGATGCTGGTGGCCGCCGAATAAGAGATCTGTAGGGTGAAAGGAAACGGCTCAAAGCATGCTCCTTCGACCACTGAGCGCTACACTCATGCCATTGCCTTTACAATAAGCGAGCGTTTGCAATTGCTACGGCGAGTACGGGCTGCCAGTAGATAGCGCAAAGTGCTCGTTCTGGCCAGACAGCCCGACAAAGTCGCTCTCTTGCAGCAAACGGGATTATTACACGGATCTGCTACAGCCCTCTATAAAGACTGTAAATATCGCACATATTTCTGCATCACAAGTCTACTATCCCTACCTAGATTGAACGTGGTCATTCCCCAACCATTTATTTATGTGTGGTTGTAAGAAATAAAAGCAGTGCACAAGTAGCACAAGTAGCTGTCTGGCCAACGGCAAACATTCATTTCGGCCAGCAGGGAGGCGGCATAATTGGGCTAAAAAAGTGGACACCATAGAAGGAAGAAGAGAGGAGAGAGAGAAACAAAAACTGCAAGAGAAACAGAAGTAGATATGGAATATTTACAATATCTCCTTGTTTTGTTTTTCGCCTCCTAGTGTCAGTCTCTGAGCTATACAGCTACGAAGCACTCGAAAGAATTATTTTCATTTTTTGTCTGACATTAATAATAATAATAATAATAATAATAATAATAATAATAATAATAATAATAATAATAATAATAATAATAATAATAATAATAATAATAATAATAAGACTGTGCCTTCCGGATGACTCTTCTCCTAAGGACTGGTCGGGACACCGTCATTCATTACTATAATCTTCGCCAAATTCAAATATATGATTAACATTCCTCGGCGTCAAGAAGGTGTATTTTGGTGAGAAGGTATTCTTACGGTTAGAAGAACTGCGAACGATTGTTCGGTGTGCCTCCCCCTATGGACGGTAGGATCCCATCAAGTGCGGCTGTTGAAAGTCGTATGGAAGGACCAGTGGCGGAATCATGACCACAGCGATTTTCTCGGCTTAGAGACGCGCGGCGTCGCAGGGAGTTAAAGTGCGGTGGGCCACATGCTTGAGGATTGTCCAGGACTCCAAGGCGTCTGCAACCGTCATCGTAGCAATGCAAAACGTATGGTGGACTGGACGTTTCCGTTCGAGGTGGTGGTCAAGGCTGCCCTACAATCCCTGTGAGACTTCGTCCTGGGGCCCTACAACGTAAAACTATTCCTGTATGTTTTCATTTCAATCTCCTCACGTAAAATTTGCGTAACCGGCGACGCAAGCATCGGGCGATGAACCGCAGGGTTGTTGAAGAGACCAATCAAACGCTCTCCTCATTTATAGGCGGTCACAGTGGTTTGCTTTAAAAACGAATAACATTGCCTAAACTGAGTGGCTTGTCTTATATAATTGGCTCACAAGGGGTGAGGAGCATGGTCAAGTGGAGAGTGATTCATTAGGGCCGAGCCAGTGCACTGAAAATCGATAACCTGATGAAGAGGGTGGCGCCGGCGTCTGCAATTGGTCCGCTTTCTCCTACTTAGCTTGCAGTGGCTGGTCGAAAATCGCGGCGGCATGCAACGGAAGGATAAAAATGCTGCTGAAACGGATACCCATCAAAGAAGAGGTGGCAGAGCGAGGTCGTAAACGTGCCGAAAGGGCTCAAAAGTGTTATACGCCCACGTAAGAAGTTTCATTGTACTTAAATAAACCCATGCTCTCAGGCAGGTGCAAGTAGCCAGTGCCCGAGCGATCGGCGACAGCCATCTTTTATTCCTTTCGAAACGGGGCAGCGTGCGGCTATTCAGAAAAAAAAATATTCGGTTTTGTTTGGCATATTAGTGCATCATTAACGCGTACACGCCACCTTGAAGCGGTGAGTTCTTGCGTTTTTGTGACGTCGTGTGACAGGCAGGTGAAGTGGGTGCAGCCCTAAGACTTTTGACCAAGATCGCTGGTCTAACGGCGAAAAGGTGTCGAATCAGAAATAACTATTTTTCTTTTGTTCGGTCCGATCATGCATAATCAGTGTGTACACATCATATAAGATGGGGAGCTATCGCAGTTTTCGTGACGTAGCTTGACAGACAGGTGCAGTGGGGGTAATCAAAAATGTTTTTCACCAATGGCGGAGGCCTGATTGCTGAATTGGAATAGAAAAGTTTTGATTAGCTTTACGTTATAGCACTCCTGCAGACTTGCGGGGGACGGCAGGATCTAGGTCTTCAGAGGTCGGGGTAGGACATTTTATCTACGTTCGCTAGCATCCGACCTCTAATCGTAAAACAAGCACAAGTTATCCATCTGCTCTCCGCCGTATTCGATGACACCGGTCTTTCGTTATTGGTGGCATGACCCCACTCCCCTGAGCCCTTAATGCGCAGGTTCGCAGATACTGTGTTTAGCGTTTACCTTACTGATTTTCGTGCGCCCGGGCACTCCCACGATATGTGTTTGTTATTCTAACATGGTCCCCAATTACTGCAGAATTGTACATGTTCCACCTTTGCGGTTAGTGCCATTTACATAGTGCAACTAGTGTTTTTAGACAGGAGTAATATTGTCTGGGCTCTTCGAACAATGGTTCCGCCTTCTTTGTTTGTTATAGATAAGGCGAACTGAGGCGCGTCATAAAGGATGAATTGAAGCAATAGCAATAAGAAGGTTAAGGCCCGGAAATGGGCGTTTATAGTGAACGTAAACTGGAACGTGCACCGTCTCGTGATCCTAAAACGAATGATAAATAAAAGAGAAAAAAAAACAAGCGCGACAAATAAGTAAGCAGCAGGTGTATATACAACGTAGCAGTTCTATGGGTTTCAGTCAACACAGGAATGGCTATCGTGTTTCGAAGCTTTTTTGCGTGACGAAACCAACAGGGAACTTCCTGGGACGAGCGCTATTCTAGGCTCCATCGACGACTCGCACCGCCCCAACGACGCAGACGCCGCTCGCAAATTGTTTCCCTGTGGCGGTCCGTCGACTTGTTCACTAAGTGAACAACAACTGTATGAAATTGTCGCTAACGGGAGAGACAAGCTATCGAAAAAGCGCAAAATTGCTATGATACCAGTGGACAGAATGTGCTTTTCCTCACTAGTTGCCATCACTTACAACTCAAGATTGCACGTCGCATAACATCACAGAAAATCGCGCGACCCGACACCCTTCAGAGAAGATGGTTGTGGTCAAGTGCGCTTAGATATTCGCGGAAAATTAAGTGTACCTGGATCATTTGCAACCTCCACTTCTCAAGTATAGATAACGGTGTGCGCGTGTGTGTGTGTGTGTGCGTGCGCGCGTGCGTGTGTGTGTGTGTGTGTGTGTGTGTGTGTGCGTGTGCGCATGCGTGTGTGTGTCAACTTGCTCGTGCGAAAATAACCGAAAGAATCAGACTGAGATACGTGAGAAACGCTTCAATGGCCAGCAACTCACAAGCGGTGCTCCCCCAGGGCCCAGAACGTCGCGCAACTCGAGGCGGAACAACTTGGCACGCAGTCGCGGTCGGTCGACAGAGCTACCAGCGGTGCCGTTTTGGGGAAGGAAACAGCGCGCCCGCTATGTACCCACCCTTCGATGTCCATTTCGCAACGGTCAAATTATGGACACCGCTTGCGTTACGCGTTCACGGCCTGCCCAAGCAGCCACCTCACACAGTCACGAAGGCCCGGCTGTTCCCACGGCTCTCCGCGTTCACTTGTTGCACGTCGGTGAGTGCGTTGCAAGCCATGGGCTTTGCTAAAAGCTCGCTGCTGCGCGGTGTCCCTGTGGCCAACCCCTGAACTTCGCGTTTCGGCTTACGGCGCGCCGGTGGCGTTCAGTTTTGTTCGCTGGCTGTTCATTCTTCCGCTATACGGCGTCCCGTATACACGTATTCTTATACGCTTCACAGCGGCGCTTCCTGCTCAAAGCGCGTCGCGATTCAAACTCGGTCATTCATTTCGTTTCCTTATCGCTTTGCGTCTCCCACTGCACACAAGATTCTCTCCGCAATCCAGTCTTTCAATATGTATCCCGTCTTCGGTGGTAAGCTCTGTTGCACGAAGTCCAACTGACCACTGCCATCGCACTATCGCACCGCTTTGCGTTTCGCAGCGCAACGCTACAGCAGCCCGTCTTCCCGCGCCGGTCATCAATTTGAATGTAAAGGGCCTAACGGTTGCTTCCGCCGCCGATCGACTTTTATTCTTCTTAAATCTATTTTTCGCGACCTCGTTCCGCGTGTTGTCTGGCTCGCTTGAGCCTCGCATGGACGCCACTATGGCAGCCACATTCTGGCGTCGAGCGAGAGCAGTCGGGATAGGAAATGGTGGGCTGCAAAGAAACCCCCGCGTAATACGACGCATGTCTTACTGTTATCACCATTTTCGTTGATTTTGCACAATGCGAAATTGGGAAAGGCAACGTCTGAGGAATGTTTTTTTTTTTGACGTTGTGGAGACTCTATAAGCCCCGTTTCGCGCACTTAAAAGAGCATCAGCGTGTATGAATGGTGATAAACGTAGCGTACCTTAGTTGGCTGCGAAACCTGCGGCCCTCGCGTTATTGAAATAAATTGTGAAGCCATGAGAGTGAGGAAAATTTCCGGACGTCGTGCTGCAGTAAGCTCAGGTATGATGACGTCGGCCGTAAAAATTAAAAGAGCAGTACGCGTCTCTTTTGACTCCAGTCACAGTCGCAGCTATCATAGTAATGCGGCGATGACATCTATCATGGCGCCATGGCACATCCATCTCCTGAATACTGAAACAGAAATTGGCTTGCCGAAACGAGCATTACAGTAAATTCTTTATGGTGTTCTGACACTTGTATTTCTTCCAAGGTTTAGAGGGTTTAGATGTTCAACTTATGTAAAAAATAAGGTGACAATAGTCGAAAGTGTCATGCCAGTGATTCTTTATATTGAGTGCAAATAGCAACTCCTGCAAGCGTGTAACTGCGAACCTCACTTAATGGCATTTCCTGTTGAGTTCACGGGATAGAGATTTTCTCTATAGTGGTCTGAGGGCTTTTCTACAGCTGGCAGCACGTTGGGTTTGCAAACACAGCCCGTATACTGTGCATGGTCTGAGGCTCTGATACACCGAATGTACATTTGTTATGAAAGAAAAAAAATACTTGTACTCATCTGTTGTTCTTGCTTCAGTGTGAAATGATGGTGGACAACCGTTTGCTTGCTTGATGTCTTGACCAAAATTTAGCTCACTGAGAAACTGCCCTAATGGCCTGTCCCATTCCGCTGTAAATCAGCTTGCTGCGAAGAATCATCATTCGTGCACTGTAGAAGACCGAAGGAAAAAAAATGCGCAACGGTTTTTATGCTCACAGCAAAGAACAGCTGCATAGAACAACACTGAGTATTGTCGGACCGAACAGGGAAAGCTTCGACCGACCACTGCAGATCGCACACGTATGATAAACGAGCCCAGCGCTTCCGGGAAACTGCACTGTTACACCTTCTCTTTTCACCGCGAGTTCTATTGCCTGAGGGTTCTCGACAACAGAAGCTGGGAAGCCGAAAGTATCAAGATATACTGAGTTCGTGGTTCGCGTTTGAAATTTTGGATACGGTTTCCGGGTGGCCTAGATTTTGTGTGTTCACTATGAGATTCGGCAAAACACTTTGAGGTCGTGGACAACATCTATAAGCGAAACAATGGCAAAGCTGCTCGCATCGTAAAACGCAGCATACATTCCTCGTCAACCACATTTTCCATTTCACAATGAGCGAGATAGCGGACGAGTGGAAATGCGGATACCATTGATCAGGACAGCAAAGCACATGGCTAGGCACCTTTTACTCAAAGAGAAATCATCCGAGCAGAAAATAGCAGCTCAATTTTCGATTAATGGATCATTGAATGATTCATCTAAAGAACCGATGTCCGCAATCATCTCACCTCATTGGGATACGGGAACTCATTTCCTATAGATAGGCTCCGGCGCCGCGGCGATCGGTCGTCGAGGGTTGGGGGAGAGTCTCGTTCATCCGATAAGGCATACGTCTGCAGCTCTGCCGACGTCCGTACCGTCCGTGATCCTCACTGACAGGTGCAGGGCCTAAGTGCCCGCCTGCCAAATACGGCGCTGTCTATAATGCCACCTATATTTGAACTGCGCGCTCAGTCCGCAAGCAGCCGCTCCCCCGGAGTGTTTGCGCGAAGGCTCCAATTGACACCGATTCCTGATGGGAGGTTTCTACCGCCAACACTCGGCCACTCTCTCCTTAGTGTCCGCCCGCACCTGCCCGAGTCACGAAAGCAAACCGTCCCCATCCTACGCGCGCCCACACCGTCACGCAGTAAAGCCGATTCACGTGGCACGTGCAATGAAGCCGGCGCGACGCGGACCCGCATTTAGACGTTCGACTTCCGCGTGAGCATACACCAGACTCGCGACCTTCGACAACCTCCTGAACGGAGCTTCCCCAACTAAGGGCCTCGCGACGAAGACGACTGGCTAACCCCGACGAGACTCCACACCACCAGGCCTTTTTTGAGAACCCCAACATCTTGAGACTGGACGAGATGATCTGCTAATGGTTCGCCGTCCACAAACACACCACCATACGCCAGCGAAAAGGCGACGGCGACAAAGTAGTAGACAGAAAGGACCGCCGCTTCGATGCGTCCACGTTTTATCCTGTTCCGCGGCTTCTAGACGCTTAGGCGCCCAAATACAAGCGGGGGCTTCCCCCACTTCCAGCCTTCCGCTGTCCCACGTTAAGCCGGTAGTGTCTCCGATTATCCGGCCTCGACGCGGAACGGGGCCTCCGCGGTACTTTACTGGTCTCGTCAACGAGCTCCGGCTTTAGAAGCGAAACTCTCCTGTGCACGCGCGCACATACGAGCGGCTCCGCTCGCGAGCGACACGCTCCCTCTTTGTCTCCGGCCTTGTCCTCGTCCTGAACGGGCCCATACAGTGACCTCGAAAGCGAAAGTTCAAGCTCTCTCGCGCGCGCCATCTCTCTCTCCAGTTAAAGACGCCCGGTCGCCGCACGCGCCGAAAGAACCGTATTTCGTCCCCCGGTCATTGATGCCAAGTCCGGCCAGCAAGGGCCATTGACCGCACGAGTGCGCTCCCAGGCGCACGACGCCCGCGCGCGCGCCTGAATGCGTCCGGGTGCCGCCATTACCGGTTCATTTTTCTCGCGCCGCGCTTCGTCCGCCGTATACGGTCGAAGATCCGTATTCGTTGTTTCTTCTTTCGTGAGTCCAGTCAGTTGTCCCCCTGCGAAGGCGAATTCTCGCTTTCAAAAATAATTTTAAAAATGACAGCCGGGCTAAGAGGAGAAGATTTGTCGCCGTTTCAGCGTCTTTGCTTTCTTGTCCGCTTGCGCACCGTGCCCTCATGACCGACGGCTTCTGTCGCGCAGTTTATACGGCGTGGTGGCTTGTCAGAGCTTGTCAAGGGCTTTGTGCGGTTCCACAGCGAGGGGAGCGTGCAGCGACCTGCCCTTGTAGCAGGCGTGCTTGACGAAGCGTCCTAGACGATGCGTCAAGCTCGAGGGACGCGCCGAAACGCAGCTATGGATACGCCACGTCGAACGGCCGAGACATTCGCGTGCCGTGCTTCACCACAAACAGGAACTGTCTTCACGGCGAGCAGATGGGTGAAAATAGAAATTTACTTAACAGCAAGCGAATTGCTTGAGCCGGCCTTCCATGAGTATAGTGCGCAGCTATCGACCGTTGTTCAGAAAAATGAACCATACAGCCGCAGTCATGTGTCCTAAACCTAGTATGCGTTACTGCTTTGGACTATAGCAGGGAGACCTGTAGCTGTAGCACGAATAAACATCGTTGTACTGCAAGGGGACACGTGTAGTACTGAGGTCCAGTTTCTCTGGATCGGACTTCTTTGAACTCTTCTGAACTTACACACACGGCATTACGATGCAACTCGTAGAATGTTGGCTGTTACATCAGGCAAATCTTCAAATTTGCCCCATTATTGCGAGCATTTAGCAAATATGCCTGCAACACTTGTCGCGTAAATTATCTCTTCGGCCACAGCGCAAAGTGGGGAAACGAGGTGAGCTAATCGTTGCGCCGACGTGTGCTCCGAATTGCCTGGAGCACGACACACGTTACTGCACGGCACGAAGGAAAACCCTTTATCTACGCGTAACGGGCGCGCAATTATTTGCCGCGGCAGCTTCGGCGCACTGCGTGGGACAACGGGCTTCATTGCGCTGCTGACAGTGCAGCGATTAAGCGGACGCCACCACTAGTGAAGTGCACTGGCAGGTTGTCTCACGGTTATCAACAATGGGGTCGTACCCGGCTTTCTTTTGTTTTCTTTTTCTGCTGTGTGCGTGGGGCTTGCGAGTGTGTTACAAACAGAGGGCACGCTGCGGCTTTTGTTTCTTCGCTTATAACAGTACCAAGCGCCCACCCTAAAAAAAATGAAAAAAAAATACGCAAGATAATGCAGGCTTACAATATACGAGGGCCATAGTGGAAGTGGTGATCAACAATTTTGCTTCGCCACTCTGAGAACGGGAAGGGATGTGTGGTAAATGCTACGCAGATGATGATGATGCCTGGATGTTATTTTCGCGAGGGCCAGGTGTGGCCAAAGAGCGCCAACGCAATGATAATTAGCCGCCAGTCGCGCGTGAGCTGTGAAGTTCAAAGGGTGGATGTAACACGGCTCTACGGAGGCCACAAAACATGTGAAGTGCGTAAAATATACACGTATTAAAATTATGCGAATGACACGTGAGGTGTGAGACATGCTATGTTAATAAACGGTATGCAACGAGGGGATGATACAAAAAAAAAATTATGTCAGCACTAATGCCTCAGCGGTACCCTTGAATGCAAGGGCCTGGAAGTACGTGCTCTACAAAAGCATATTATCGCAGCAGCCTCCTCCATTGAGAGAATGTGCTAAGAATGTCTTGGGTGTATAACACGCAGTAAACCAACAATGCTTAAAAAAAGCTAAGGCTGATTTACTGTCAAAGTGCGGGCTATTGCAAAAGAACATTGCTGCATGTAGTGAAGCTTGTTGACAGTATGCTGAATGAAAATATTTTTTTATTTCCTGTGAGTCTCTAATGCTCGCCATTCCGAGAACATGGGAAGGACAGTTAAAGTTGATCCACATTTACCCCAAATAGGTGGCTCGTGACCAGTCAAGAGGCACGAGTGTGGGCCATACGTGGGGCCGATTCGAAGTCGACAGATGATGACCTCGGTTCACGTATTTTTGATATGGGTAGCCAATTTCCTAATTGTGGTTTATTGATATGCAGATTGTTAGATGTTTCAGTGTCCCATAAACGTTTCCAGCGGCTCTTAAGGTTCTTTTCGCAAGAAAGTCTTTTAAGTGAATGGCAGGGACAGCTATATATGAGCTAGTCTTTTTTTGATGCTGTTGGTGTGGCGGTTTCAATAGCGAGCATATTATGCCCTCGATGCCTCTGTCCAGGGATCCAGCATATTGTAACTTGCTGATTATACATCTATGTTGGACACAATGTTGAGTGAAGGTCATATTAGTACCCGATTTTTACTTTTATGGAACGAACTTTAGGATCCTACAACACTTAGAGTCAGTGTGTATAATCACTTTTTGAATGCTTGTTTTCTTAATATCTTTACTAGCCGACTGTACTGCGTATCCCTCAGCCGTAAAGATGCTCGTTTCAGTGTTCAGAACATTGGATTCCGAGTAATATGGATCGTGTTCTGCATAAGGAACACCGCCATGTGATCTTGCTACGTTAGTGTAATACTCCGGGCATGAGTATTTCGCCTCAAGTTTTAGAAAGTGCATCTTAACATGTGCTTCTGGAGCATGCTTAGTGACCTCAATGAACTATGTCTCGCACTCTATGAGCTGCCACTACGACGTGGTAACAGTTACGATGAAGGCATGAAGCGTTGTTCAAGCAGCGGTACACCCATTTCTTTGCTGGACTGGTGGTTCTGGTCATGTCGTTTATCATTGAATAGCACGGGTGTTATAAGTTGGCATTTACTTTTAGAAAATATATGTGAAGCTGGAGTATGTCCTTTGTAGATGGAATGACCACTCATTTGCCTCTACGTAGAGGCTTGCCACAGGACTTGTTCTAAATGCGCTTGTGGTCAAACAGATGACTATGTAGTGGATGGGATCCAGTATCTTTAGGGCACTGGGCGTAGCAGACCCGTACGCTATCGCACCGTAGTCTAATAATGTACAGATAAGGCTCTTATAGAGCTTCACGAGATGCTTCCTACCACTACGCCACGTTGTGTGCGACAACATTCTAACAATCTTTATTGTTTTTAAGTATTCGTTCTTCACATATTTTATGCGTGGAATGACAAGCTTTGTGTATAGCATCATGCCTAAAATCTGTATTCCGTGCTCATAGGTTCGCGCTGTCAATGCTTTCCTCAATCAGGAACACCGAACAGTTCTCTGTTTGGTAGAAAAAGTACACAGGACCTATTAGTCGAGTTAAACTTAAAGCCTTTTCATAGGTCCATTTAGAGACTTTGCTAAGACAAAGCTGAACCTGTCGCTCAGAGACTGCGAGGACTGCCAGATCCTACCTGTAGATCGTCGACGCATACCGAATAAAACATACTGCATCGAATGGATGAATGGCAGCAATTCATCTTTACAATGAAAAGCCCACAAATAAGTACTCCATACTCTTGAATTGCAGTGCGAAGTGACACACATTGAGACTAGAAGAAGACGGCACGAGCGCTAACTTTCAACTAAATTTTTATTGAAACTATCAACACGTATAAATAAGGCATTGCAAATACCGCAGCATACGAACATGACATTGTCTAAAGACTATCAGTTAATCATATCAAGAGGTAGGGAAGCCAAAAAACCAAGCAACAAAAGGCACTACTTGAGATTGACACACATGCTGAGAAGATATTGAATACGAGCAGTACAAACAGCGCTAAACAACAGGACGAGGAGAGGGACATAGACAACAGCGCTGACTTTATTCCAGTGTCTTTATTCTTTCAGTCAGCATTCTCTCCGCCGCTATCTCAAAGCACAGAATCAACAGAATTCAGAATGCGCAGGGGACAAATATGCAATTAATGCGATATGAAGGCAATCTCCTTCGGAAGGAGAGAAATAGAGGGAACGCTTACACACGCTTCGCCGCTAACGTGAATGTGGAAAGCTTCGGAAATAAGACGTGAACGGTCATCGCGGTACTTTGATAGGTAGGTCACATCTCTTAAAGACGGCTTGCAGCCGCATTCATTGCGATGCAGTGATAACAGACTATATTTAGCTCGTTTTTGAACTTTGTTTGTGTGTTTGCGCATGCGGTCATTGGTACACCGCCTCGTTTGAACGATATAAAAACGCTTGCATTAAAGAGGAATCTTATAAACCACACAGTCATAACAGTAACCAAGAAACCTCTGTCTGTTCTGCTTTTTACAATTTTTTTGTTGTTCTCGGTCACCCGAAAGACGTGATGGCACAGGCTACCTAACTGATTTCTGGCAGTGAACAGGCAACCTAACACCTGCCCTGTTGACAACCGTTTGGAGCTTATGCGCAACCTGGCGCATATATCGCATTAACTGCATTTTCCTCCCCTGCGTATGCTGAATCCTGTTGATTCTGTGCTTTGACATAGCGGCGGAGTATATATATGCTGACTGAAAGAATACAGACACTTGTTTGTTAGTCAGCACTGTTGTCTGTGTCCCTCTCCTCGTCCTGTTGTTTAGCGCTGTTTTTACTGCTCGTAATCATGAACCAACCAGCCCAAATGCGTACTCTTCTGCAAGATATTGAAATTCGCTTTCTAACAGAAATATTGAGGTGTGGCTAACAGAAGTGTATTGTGAGCGGAGTGATATGGGTGTCCGGAGGGAATGTTGTGGCCATACAGTACACTGGTTTGTCGTCCCAGTGCAGAGCTCTGTCATTTGTTTAAGGAGACCCTTAACTCGCCAATCGTAAAAGGGTGATTTAAGGGTTCGATCTGTCTGCGCTTACGATCCAATGACATGCATCCTATTTGTTCTTTGTGTTTAAGGAATGACTGCGAATAATTCATTGAGCGACGTGCTTGAAGAGCCTCCCAAGAGCGTCAGCCTGGTCTTCCAAGCTATTTCCTTCGTCATTTACCAGAGGCAAAGAGTGGCTTGATTGCCCCCTTTAGCTCCTTTAGCTTTCTGAGCCCATTCCACACTTTCGTTTCCTTTGTATAGGAATTTATTTCCGAGAGAACCCTCTGCTAGCTGACCCTCTTTGCTTGCCGCACTTCCTTCTCCCCTGTGGCTTAATTTGTTCAAGATTTCCTGCAGTAGAGTGACGCAGTCTGTCCCGTGCTTTATTCTGTCTCTTTCGCGCATTTCTGCAGTCTTCATTCCACAAAGAATCAGGTGTCTGACATGAATGACCGTTTTGTTCTGGAACCAACTTTTATGCTTCGTCAATAATAAAAGCAGCAAAATATGTCATGGCGTCATGCACGATGAGATCGCTTATGAGATCCCATGATAAGTAAACTCTTTAAAATTATCCCACTCGGTGGAGGCCAACATCCATCGAGAGGCATGTGGATGAGGGTCATGTTGTTTTATCGGGCTCAACAAAATAGGAAAATTATAACTCGCAAAAGGATTGACGATAACATTTCATACTACGTCGAGAAAAGTGTAGAAGATTCAAGTGACAAATCTATAGATGAGTACGTATTATGATGGACGTTGTAGTAGGTTGGCTCTTTCTTACTAAAGAGACTTGAAACGGAGTGTATAAGAACACTTTCTGCAAGGTGACCTTTTGCCTCGCCCGGGCAGCCTCCCCAAAGAGTGCTGTGGCGTTGAAATCCCCAGCTAGTACTTAAGGCCCTGGAAACTGCTCAGTGAAGTCATAGAAGTATGTCCTACTCATTTTATAGTTAGGGTGACTATAGAGAGAGCCGACAGTAAAGAATATATTAAAAAGTATTGCCCGTACTGATACTGCCTCTGTGGACGTCTATAGGGGTAAATAACCACAAGTTACACACTTGTCCATAATAACTGCTACGCCGCCTGATGGGACATTGCCCTCGTCGTGGTTTTTGTGGAATATGCCATATTGTAGGAGAAAGCTTGTGTGTGTCGGCTTTAAATGTGTGTATTGAACGTGAAGTGCTATTGGATTAAACTTGTGCATCAGTATTTTGACGTGAAGACTGTGTGGAATACCTGGCACATTCCACTGTAGATTTTTGTGCAATCATTTTGAAAAAGTTCTATGCTGTGTGTTGAAGAAACAGAAATGAAAATTAGCTCCCTGAGCCTTTCCCGGCACCCGTGATGCAGGGTTTGCCTCTCTAGGCGCCGTCCCGAGACTCGCGCCATTCCTTCAGCACTGGCTTCGCCGCCTGCATAGGATCACAGCTAGATAAATGGAAGCACAGCTAAATTCAGTGTGCGAACTACTGGAACACAAGCTAAGGCACAAGAAAAGTCAGGAGACATCTCCTGTCTTTTCTCTGTCCATTCAGTTGTATCCATTGCCTCTGGCAGAACGCTGAACATCCGCTATTTGGAGCGGTGTGTTCGTCTTGAAGGCCTCGCCTCATGAGACGAAGCCCTGGAACCCACCAACGCAGAGGTCTATGGTTCGTCCTTCTGTAATGGTGGAGCACCGCAGGCTGAAACCGGTCGGCGTTGTCACCAGCTCACTGCGTGTAGGTCGGACAGCCACCGGAAGCAATTGTGGCGCTGGCCCCGGGCACGACACTTCGGCAAAACTGTTTTTTGTCTGGTACGACACCAACCTGTGCGCTTCTTGGAATGATATGATCTATTTTACCTTAGATTTGTTTCTTTTTTTACAGGGAAGTTGTGTAGGGCCAGGGTGTCGCGCATTTCTGTTCTCTTTGAACAAAAACTATCATCAATGGCTCATATATGCCCGCAAGCATTCGTACTACTGCAAGCAAGCAAAAAATGCAGTGGCTCATAGCCCCATAAAGCAGCGCCCACAAGCACTCAACAAAGTGAAGTGAACAATGTTCAACTTCTTTCTAATCACGCATGCAACATGCAGAATAGCATGTCGAAAACTGTCATCATAAATGGATCATACCTCCGTCACCAATGGTTCGTATCCCCGTGAGCAAGCAAAAAATGCAATGGCTCATAGTCCCGTAAGGGTCATGGCTACTCACTTTGCGTGAATTAGCTGCAATGACACTACCCCTTTTGTCGTTGTCGGTTATTTCAATGTGGATGTGTCGGTACCGAAAAGTGAGCGGTTTACGCTTTACGTGTTGCAGGCATATCCCTTGCGATGCCACACCGATCCGGTTTAAATGGCCACCCAGCGGCGTAAGTGCATCGATCTGACATTCTGAAAGAATGGGATTGCAGTTGCAAGTGAAGTAATGACCACCGATCACGGCAAACGTGCATCGATTTGACATTATGAAAGAATGTGATTCCAGTTGCAAGTGAAATAATGACCATCGTTCAAGACAATAAATGAGTGTGCGTACCTTTCGTCGCGATGACCACACATCAAGACAATAAATGAGTTCGCACCTTTGTTCAAAAGTATGCGCCACCTCCGTGTCATGTGCTCAACAGCTTCGCTGGTCAACCACATTCACAGAATGGAATGGCTCATGATTTTTTTTTTCATTATCGGCAGCGCTGTGAGTGAGCAGTGCGGTCCTCATCACAGTTCACAGAATTTAGAGCGTTTTCGCACGATTCCGCTGGATGATCATGCATACTGCATTTAGCACATGTCAGTTGGCTGCAGAAGTTCGGTGAACTATGACCGAATCTCTGGCATTTAAAGCATCTGAGAGGTTTAGTAATATATGGCCTCACGTGGATATTTACACTGCCTGCTTCGATGGTCTCGGGCAGCGCACTTGAACCAAATCTGAAAATGAGATATTTTGCTTGGATTTTCTTGTCGTCGCGCCCGATTTTGATTCGTTTTACATTTGTGACGTTTGACTCACTCCAGCCTTCTGACAGTCCGGTCATTGGCCAGGTCCATCAAGTCATTATGCAACAAACAGGTGAGGAGTGCAGACAGGACACAAGAGTAGAGAAGTGGACAACACGAACGCCGACTATCAACTGACGGGAGCACTGAGACAAAAAAAAGATCACAAACTCATCTGCGCAAGCTCTGGAATGGTATCACCACTTGTCAGTCAGGTACATGGGCCGGTCTACGTGAGAGATAACTCTTTAAGCACTTAATCTCTTCCTTATGTAAAGTAATCGAAGGCTGACTCACGCACGCACTTCCACCAATATATATATGCCATGCCTGTACCATAAGACGCGTATCTTATGCCTGTACAATATCGCGCATTCATCTAACTTTGACATGCAGTTACAATCTAGCCAATGTAGGGAAAGATTGGAAGGCGATCCACCAGTTAACCTTTTATGTTCCATTAGTCTCTGATTAATACACCGCCCCGTTACCCCTACGTAGAACTGGCCACAGCCAAGGGGAATTTTGTGAACCACACCCATACGACAGTCAGTAAAGCTGTTGTTCTTATTGTGCTTCACTGGACAAATATCTGTTATTTTTATGCCTTTTAACTTCGCCTTTTTCCTCTGCACGGCAGCGCATATCTTACCTAGCTTATTGGAAGCAGTGAAAGCAACATTAACATCATATCTATTTGCAACTTTTTTAAGCCTGTGCGACACTGATTGAATGTAGGGAATAGCCACTACTCTTTTTTTTTGCTATTGCTGTTTTCTGTAATCACGTACGTCGCCCTCGAAACATACTTCTTTAGGCCTTCAGCCACAGTGGCCACTGCTACACTAGGATAACCTGCTTCTAATAGGCGCCGGACCTGCGCATTAATGCTGGCGTTCATCTTGTGCATGCATGATCTGGTGAGAGAAGACTTCAGACACGACATGGCAATTCCGTTTTTACAACTTTGGAATGCTTGGATTGAAAGTTTAACAGCGGCTTCGAAGATGTTGGGGAGTACTGCCAACGAACGTGATCTTGTTCGAAGACCAAGGAAAAGTCAAGAAACTGAATTACGCGTCGCAGAGGAAATTCCTTGGTAAACTTTAATCCTCCTCCATAAAGTTTAAATTGCTCACTTACTGAGGTAGCAGCGGAATCGAATTCTTCCCTATTGCAGAAAATCAGGTAATCATCAACGTAGCGAAATATCTTGATAACGCAATCTCCTAAGGCTTTCTCTAAGCAGCTGTCAATCTTACTGAGGTAAATATTGCTAAGAATAGGGCGTTCCTGTTGTTCACTTCTCTACTCTTGTGTCCTGTCTGCACGCATGACCTCTTTGTTGCATAATGAATCCTTACCAACTAGCTCAGTTTTCTGTCTTTCTAAAAATCCATCAAGTCATCAACTGATATGGCACCGCGGATGGTGTTCATTGTGCGATGCGAGACCCCGTGTGCTCGGGTCCATGGTGACAACGCACATTAGTAGTACGCAGGTGCATCGTTTCTGCAGAGATGAACGGCTACCTTCACTCAGCAGTTTACAGAATCTAGCCACCAGTATATGCTAAACAAAACAGCAGGACACGATGTCTCGATTTGTTAATGTGTCTACAATAGAATTTCTGGTGAAAGATCTAATTTTAGCCGCAGAAATTCATGAGACGCTTCTGCTTGTGCATATGGTGACGCGAGAACGTGCTCGAGCAGTGTGCGAGGGCGGCTGATGCATTTTAAAGATGGCAAGACTAGCACTGAAGGCCACTCTCGGAGTAACCGCTCGAAGCCCTGACACACGCGATTGAAGCCAACAAGGTGATCGTTGACGCACTCATCAAAAAAGAGAGACATTTGACGAAATTGCAAGAATGCTTAAAATAGGGCACAGTCAAGTCTAAAATACGATGGAAAACTTCGGTCACCGATAAATGAATGCCGCTCGCGACGTTGAAATACTGCAGAAGCTCCAGTGCTCGTTCGACCGGAAAGATAAAGTGAGCTTGCAAGACTACAATGTGCCCCCACTCCCACTTCTCGCTCAACCTTGAAGAGGATTGACAGAATGGGAAGAGGGCAGGTTGCTTAGAGGAAAAAGCCTCCATTGCTGCTCCCCCGCATGGGAGCAGCGTGGAAGAGCGGACTTTCATGTTTCAACCTGCAGAGAACACGCTTCAGCTTCTAGAATGGGATAGGGGATTGCTACTCCACCCACCTCAAATGTGATCAAAGGAAAGTCCAACGATACGAGACACCAGGGACGGCCTGTGCATCAGTGCATTGCCGTCTCTACAGGGCTGGAACGGAGCTGCATCGAAGGCCCGGCATGCTCAAGCATCCCCATCACTGGGAGAAATAGTACGCGTAGAAATGAAGAGTACGCGAAAAAATTTAACATGGCTTTGAAACTGTGACAAAGTTTCTTTTTGAGTAGTACAGCGCAGTCACTTATGAAAAGTTATTGCTCGTTACTTCATGTATGTCGCTCGTATTTGAACGTGAGAAAAAAAAAGAGGATCGCGGAAACTATTTCAAACCGATAACCTAAAGCTTGCACCCATGGATCATCGAGTGCCTTCATCCGTCCTGGCGGAAATTTGCGCTGTTTACGAGGGCTAGGCGAAAAGTATAAATACATGTGCAACAACTAGCGTGACAATGGGAATGAGAATGAAGTGAAAGCTTTTGCAGAATTCCTACGAGGTCGGGTCGGACTGATAATAGGACAACATACACATGCGTCTTCCACCGGTCTCACAGCGTCACTTGTTTAACGACGCAAACAGGACCCGCGGCATCGTAGCTCAATGTCCCAACTTCGAATACATTAACAGTTTAAATAGCTAACGTAGCGCAAGGTCGCAAACACAAAGCAATACAGGCCGACACACGTCACAGGTGGTACTGTAACAGTGTTAAAAGGATATCGCCGAACGCCACACCTGCGACATGCGTGGGTGAGAAGGGACCTTCGCACACATCCCCGGTGTTCTTTGAGAGCGACACGTTTCGTGTAGCATTCCTTGACAGACAGGACAATCGTCCTCGAAAAAGAGTAGTTATGAACGAGTGCCGACGAAAGGCGTTTGAGCAGATCCTTGAAAACGCTGCTTCGGTTCTTCGTGGGGGCGATCCTGGATAGTGTTGTTGTTATCGTTGTCGCTGACTGACTTAATATAGCAATTGGCCACAAAATGGCGTTTATCTAGAGAACGTCGAAGATCTTGGAATCACTGTGCGCGCTTAAGTCCTTTGCTATATCTCCGCTATTTTCCGGCTGCAGTGGGTTCAAGTGCAACTATAGATAGTTAACCTCTGTCCCTTGTTATATACACATACATTCTTTCTCTCTTACTGCGGGATGACAGGTGCAAAACTGTATAATATGGACATGGGACCAGTTAATGCATATAATACAATATATTGGGCACGTGACCAGCTGCACCAATGCAAAGACAGTGAAAAGGTCTGAACACCACTTCATTTCTTTTACCGTCCTATGAGCACGGAAAATCTTATTCATCAATAATTCTTTTCGCTGCTCTAGTTGAATAAACTCTTTAGAGTTGCAACGCACCCCAACCGGTGTACCTGAAGATCAAAAATACCTTAAGACTTCAATTTCGCTGTATCAAATTCTTGCACCGACATAAGCACTGCGATAATAAATGCCGCAAAGCACAGCAAAATCTGAACTACGCAAAGGCAGAAACAGATTAAGCGCTCCTGTCATCAGTCTCTTCAAGAAACACCGAGTTCCATTCTTCAGGCAGAGGTGATGTGAGCAGGCCAACATAGCCTACCTTCCGACCGCACTGCGGAGATCGGGACAAAATAAAACACTGCATAGAGGTGACACAATGCGCCCATTTATGGTGGATTAGTTCCTATAATGTTTCTTGTTGAGCAAAGCTAACCGTTTCGGTTCCAGGCGACAAGTAACTCGGCTCAGTACGATAATTTGATTCCAAGCCCATGGTAGTTCTGTTCCCATCTCGTGCATCGTCACTCACAGTTCATTTAACATCCAAAAGTAAGCCCTTATCAACCAATGATCTCTTGTTTGTACGGTATAATGCTCCCCTTTCCGGTCTCTCTGTTATTCCTTAGAGCACATACCAGAGACCACGAAAAATATAAAAACAAAATGTAAACCAAAGCTCGCCAAAGCAGAATACACATGTACTAAGCAGAATTATGATCCTCTTCAGATCTCATTGTCGAATGGCTGTCGTACAACTTCCCCATTCAGCAACCGTCCCTTCGAAATGCAGTCACGAGCGAAGATATCAAAGCCAAACATAACGACGGAACCGGCAGAAAAGACGATCAAACGAAAACGCTTTCCCTAGGACGCGCGTTACAAGCTTCCACAAAAGCTCGTGTTAACCGGCATAAAGTCGGTGGTCGGCATCGTTTTGCCATATCGCTGCAGTCGCTACAGGAAGTGTCGGCACTGCGCACACCTCGGCGTACGCGGCGACGAGAGCGGCGAGCTCCTGGGAAGGCACCGCACGGAAGCGAACCGACAAACGTGCGCGGAGCCCCCGGCGAGTTTGTGAACCGCTCCGCCGGCAGCGGCGGATCGCTGTCGCCTCCGCAGCGGCCGCCGCGGCAGGACGTTCGAATTTTCGGCCGCAGCGGAGTAAACAGAACGCAATCCCGGACACCGGTCTCAATCCGCGCCACCGCGCGTCTTCGCGGCCGAAAATCCCATTCCTTATTTAGACCACGTGTCTACCCCGACTGCTCGCGCTCGCAGGGCCCAGTTAAGAAAAGCGCGTTATAATCTCCGGAGCGACGATGTCTACCTCCGGCGCGAATGTCGCCGAACGGGGCCCGTTTCTTCCGCCGCCGCTCGCGCCTGGCAACTGCTTGGTGCGCGAGTTGTGCGTGGCTCGGGCGTAGTACTTTCGCTTGTTGCTTTCCCGCTGACTTGCTTCGTCGCAGTTTTCTTTTTCAGTTATATTCCCGACTTTGTCTTTATTTCCTTCACAGCTGTCAGCGCCCTAGGTGGTGGCGTAGAGGAAAGGGAAGCGGGCATTCTATTTGCCGATCTAATTATAACCAACGACGACGAGGACCATGTATGGTTTCTTTGTATAGAGCCTCGCCAGGGGCGCTTGATAAGGGTGCCGAGACTGGGTGATGAGAAAGATCATGCGCGCCTCATGAAGGAGCGTCGGCAGAAGCGCACATACTGAGCTTATCTGAAGCGGCAAATGAGATAAGGAAGCGCAAGCAACAGCAACAACAATAAAATAGCAAGCAACAGCGACAATAAAATAAAGCAGAACGACGTTAAGGTTTTTGTGGATAATGGTTAGCGAAGGAAGACTATTTTCCTGCTCGCTTCGCTTCAAGACTGCGATATTGAGTATAGGCGCCCCGGCCGTACGAACACATTTCTCATTCTCTCTTCGCTTTAGAGGGACTTGGCGTACTGCCAAAGCCGTCGCGCTCTTGCTTCCGGAAAGCAAGTGCTACGTAGTGTGCATTGGTGAAGACGAGTCAGCGCCTCTCTCCCTCTAAAGCACTTTGCGTTTTGAGATGAGCCGGGGAAGGTGAAAGTCCATGTCGTGTGTGCTTAATGGAGGGTTTTACCGTTTTGTTTTTAAAGCCTCCCACCACCTCTTCAGTTTCTCTCACATCCCAAGTCACTGCCGTTGCCCTCACATTCACTCACCTACTGCCCGAATACTGCTGCTGCGATGTAAAGTGAACCAGGAAGGAAGAAGGCACAGACGGCGAGACAAGAACAACTCACTCTACCGTTCTCTTTCTCAACTTGGCTATATCAGGCAGGAGAGACAGCATCTGTCCTTTTCTTTTCTCCGCAAACTCCGGCAAATAAGCACTCACGCACGCTCATAGTTGGCCGGCACGCCGGCAAGGGAAATCCCACTGACCCCGTGAGCTTCTTCGTCTCGAGAGAGTGAGAGTGGAGAAACTCTCACTTTCGAGAAAGGGAGAGCAGCGGTCCACGTGCGCCGCACTCACGGCGGCGGGATTCGGCGCTTCTGCGAGTCAGCGTGTCGATGATCGGCGGAGAGTCAACTCAAAGCCATGTCGGTCACGCGCTGGAAGCCTCCCCACGTAGAAAACAAGGGTGACCAAGGGGGAGAGGGCGTCTGCAGGGAGGGGCGACACCCTCCTTCGCCCTTCCACCGTAGGAAGGAAGGGAGCCTGCGGTCATGCGAACCCCTCCTGTTGAGGGTTCTCGGACACCCTGGTTCCTGTTAGCTGGACGGCTATATAAGTGTGGCGAGGGTGGTTCCAAGAGACCAGACCAGCAGTGGATACGTCCTCGGTGTGATTCGCCCTGCTCCGGGCGACGCGAGGCTGAAGGCTCCCCCCCTCTTTGTGACCGGACTATTCGCGCCCCGACTTCTCCTATAGGCCGGTGGCTTCGGCTCTAGTGCCCGTGTGTGGTGTGCGCGCTCGCCGAAGACCTCGCCCCTTGGAATCGTAGTAAGCGCAAGCAACATGCGGCTATCGACCTCAACGACGATCGGTGCCCTGCTTCTGGTTTTCGTGATCCTGCTGGCGCTCCTCGTGGAAGAAGCGAGCGCCGGTCACCACTTGCACCACAAGAAGAAGCTCAAGAAAGTTGCAAAGCTGGCGATCCTGGCGAAGATTCTGGCGCCCAAGTTTCTGCCCGTGCCGTTGCCCATCCCGATACCCATCAAGATCGTTAAGAACCAGCATGGCGGCCACGGGTGGCACGGAGGCGGTGGGTGGCACGGCGGTGGTGGTGGTGGATGGCACGGCGGCGGTGGTTGGAAGCCCCAGCTCGACGTACACACCGTGAAGGTCATCGACGCCGGTGCAACCCACCTTGCAGGGGGAGGCCACGGCGGATGGGAGGACGCTAAGGGCTGGGACGCCGGCGGCTGGGAGCCGGCAGGCTGGGATGCGGGTGGTGGTGGTGGTGGTGGCGGCGGCGGACATGGCTGGTGGTAGTCTCCCGATAGGACATTTTGTCTCGTTACCTCGACGCACGTGCCTCTTTCTAGGAACTGTAAGACCCCTCACAAGAACATTCTAGGTTACACGCTAACGTCGAATTTTATCGTGTTTTCCATTGATATTCTTGTTTTTTTATATTGTCATTCGTTGAGAGCGTTGCCCGCCTAGATAATATGCTGATCGACGCGCCGCGCGTGCAGTTCCGTAGTCCTCTGCATGGCCAGCGACTTCATTCTACGTCACGAGGAACGCGCGCGCGCGCCCCCTCGGCCACGCCACATTTGAACTCGTGTGTGCTGGTGAGGAACCAGCTGTGCCTCTTAAAGGCACGGAAAGCGTGAAGACAGGTAGTCTAAAAGAATTCCGTTTGAGCACTTCGGCTACTTTCATCTATAATTTCACCGTTAAAACCGCACGCAACTAAATATGGGTGTGTAAGTGATGAGTGTAACCTTCATACCGTGTGCTATGAACTAACATCTCGGTCTCCTTTGTCAAAACTAGTAACCATCAGTTAAGAAAGACTCAAGCGGAATTTTCAGATGTCCTAGTGCTCATACGGCTTTCTCAGCTTAGGACGCAGTATTTCTGCAGGTATACGAAAGCAGAGAGAGATGACTGATAATGTTTTCCGCACAAGAGTATTCAGGCAGAATCGGGCCAGAGATTCTGTGTCCACTGCTTAACGGTGTTAGCGAAAGTAGAGAAATGGTTGCATAGACAGATGTACGTGAATTTGGAGAAACACTATAGTCATTTTGCGTTATGGCGTGTTCAGCTCTCTTCACACTTTCTCGTTGATCAAGCATACTTTTGCAAGTGCATTGCTATTCAATTTCCTTTTCACTCGCCCATTCCTCACCATCAAGTGTCCAGGGGTTCAGACCTGAGAGCCAAGCGACCGCTACGTCCAACCTCATCTTCGGCCTGTTATCCCTAAGACCGTGTGACCGGCTCCGGGAGACTTCAAGACGAACTTGCTAGACAGCAGATGGCAACCGTACCAAGCGCCGTTCTTAGACCTTCCGTGCCTTCATTTTATGCTATCTTGCATGTTGATCTTCTTCCTTTCCTCAGACTCCTTCGTGCACATGTCCTTGTCGTTCTAATCGCTACCTGCGTTCTATTTGAGTAAAGATCTCTGCGGAAGACGTGACCACTCTCACGAACATAATAAACCTTCCCTGCCTCCTAGTGTGTAATTAAGTCTTCCTTGTATGTATATTAATCCTGTAGACTACGCTTACATGGAAAACTTGAAACCTTCTGTTTTCTAGGACTCCTTCCTATTCACATTAACAAAATGGACTACCAGTGCCGCCGATGTGCCATTCATCTAACGTTCAGCGTGCTCGGCATTAACAAAAACAACACACTCACCTGTAATAGTCAGCACTGTTACTAACTGTACTCACATCTGTTTGTATTGTTCTGCGAAGTTTCCTATCGAAAGCGAGAGACTTCTCTCTTTCTTTATTACATTCTTTACCTTGGCCTATCTGTTGTATGTCATCATCAGCTTATCATAGTAGTGCAGTTTTTACTGTCTCTTTCATTGACCTTATAGCACAGACTGTCTTTCAAAACAGTCAGTCTCAGGCTTGAAGAAGCGTGTACAGGTCGCAAGAATGTATCGGAAAAGGAGTGTTGCGCGCATTAAGGGTATGAATGCTCGTTAACTGTCTCGTCCGCGTGCTTTCCTTGGTTGTCCTCGTAGTTTGTGCTCGTTTCAACATCTTTGAACTCGTTAGTGTTGTCCGTCCTGGTGCCCCGAGCCAAAGAAGGCTGCAGCCTTTTACGCGACATTGTAAACTAACCGATATGTGTCCTGAAAACGCCTCATGCTTAAGCAACTAACAGAATTAACTACAATGCTTTCTAGCCTTCGGAAATAACAAGTTGTTGTTGCTCTATGTTGTTTGTTAACTAGTGACTAGTGTTATCCCCTGCCTTTGTATTTCTTTTCGTTCTGGTCAAGTAAGCGTAAAAATATCTTCGTGTAAAAACTACTTCGTGTGTGATAAAGAAATTGTGTCTCAAAATAATATGTGATCGTGTGTATCGTCCAAAGTGTGATCGTGTCTGTGCTTGTAAACTCACCGTAATGTTGTTTGTCATTTCTTTTTTAAACTTGTGCAACGACGGATGTCTCGGCGCGTGAATGAGTCATTGCTTATATAGAGTGTATGAAAACGCGCGTGAAGTTTTGTGTTGTCATCAAAATGCGTATGTCTGTTCAAAATGCTTCCCAATCTCGAGTTAACATGTAAATAAACGTTCACAACCCCTGTACTTTGGAGCCTCCCTGGATCATTCGCTTCGCCTACAGTGCTGGCCGAGTATTTTCAGCGATCCAGCTTTGCTGCGCAGCAGAGGCAAACTGCACACGGAGGCTTAGTACGCACCGGTCAGGAGAAATGGTAACCGCGACCTGATTGGGAAAAATCGGACCGTTATTTTCTTTTATTTATGTTCTTTCGATGAGAAGAAACGAGGAAGAACTCGGAAACGAAGACCTACCCAAGAACGTTTGCGGCCAAGATAACAGTAACACAACTTTATCTATCTGCCAGCGAACGCGCAAACAGCGACACAACCGGAATCGCTGATCCACGCGAGTGAAAAGGCCTTTCCTCTGTCTACCGTGCCCGTTGAAATGGCTTTCGCGATAGCAGCCAAAATATACTCCAGGCTCGTAAGAAAACAACCTATCGTCCGACATTACGGAAGCTATGTTCACGCTTGCGCGCAGCACAGGAGGGAAAAAATAAGGAAAATAAAGACGCACACACACACGGACTTCCGTAACTCCTCGAAGATTCGTTCGGCGCGGTTACAAGATGCAGATATATGGGGCAGCGTCATTAAAACGCGTTGCGCTCGCTTTGTGCAGGACGAGCCACGGCACACGATGAAGTAGAGTGCTATAAATGCACAGCGCGTAATACAGCCCGGATGTAGACAGAATAGAGCGCCCGCGCGCACGGGCTACGCGATAACTGGCACGTGCGTGCTGCACTGACTGCCGAAGCGGCGCAAGGAGCGAAGGGAGGAGATGAAGAATGCGCCTCGCGTTCTAACGCGCAGCAGATGCATCGGAAAGCACAAAAAGGAGAAAGCCGTGCCGCCCGAGTCCAGTCACCCTCCCCCTCCCTCCCCGACGCGCCGGCGCAGCGCGTACCCAAAACAGGACGGCCGAAGGAGCTGGTTACGCAAGTGAGTTCCTTACACAACGCACCCGAGCGAACAGGGAGGGAAGGGGGGGAGGGGGTGTAACCGATCTGGACCTCTGATTGCGAGGGAATCGGTGCCGCCGACGGGAGGCGAGGGAGAGAGCGGCGGCGGCTTCGGAAGCGGCTTCGCGGTTGTCGGGCGAGTCGAGGAGGAAAGAAGCAGAAAGCGAAAGCGGTTCTTCCTCGGATAATGCGAACTACGCGGGCCAACGTTGTTTGTCAGTCTGTTTTTTCGTTGTTGTTTTTTTGTTTTAATTTTCGAGGCTGACTGGTCCAGCTCACGTTATGATACGCCGAGGAAGGCGCCCTGCTTGGTTGTTTGCCGTTTACGCGATCGCGAGAGCACGTATATAGGCGCGTGCTGGCACGTGCGCTGCCGTCGCTTCCACTGGCGGCGCCCTCGTACGGAATCAGAAGCGGCGCACGCAGTGCTTCCGCCATGAAAGTCGTTCGTTTTCGCGGCAGCAGGACCGGCTTTTTGCTTATCGGCCAGAGTGGGTCGGTTCCGTGCGTTCCGCCCTGTTCGCGGATTCTGTTTTGTTGCACGTGCCGTCTCCGTTAGGTCACTCCCTCGGCAACTGGACTTGCATCCTCTGAGAAAATCGCGAATAAACAGGAAATGGAAAATCAGAGCCGGGCCATGCAGATGGAAAACTAACTTATTCTACCACTTAGCCACCATCAAGAACAAGTAGCCGGTGCGAATATTAGAAGGGTAGGCAGGAAGGTTAGCCTGTCAGATTTCATTAGTTTCATTGCCATTAGTTCGCTCAGTTATTTATTTTAGTAATAATATTTACTGCCTAATTTCTTTCTGTGTAACATGAAGAAATAGAGTAGCGGAGGTATTCTTTAACTAAAATAAATCCAGGTCTTTTATGAACCAAGACCACGATCAGATTATGACGCACTCCGTGGTGGGAGGCTCGGAATTATTTTTCACCACTTGGAGTTCATCTTTGACGGGCCTCCAATGCACCACACACGAGCGTTTTTTTTAATTCCACCCCCATCGGAATGCGGCTGTCACGACCTCGATTGAAACAGCACTTCAATCTCAGCAGCGCAACACCATTAGCCCCGAGAACGAACTACAGGGGGCGCTGCGAGCGCCTCTCGCGTGACGTCAGGGTAAGGACTCGCACCTGTCGTCTGCTACAGTTCGGGCGTTGTTCGGGCGCTTTCTGTCGTGTTTTCGTTTGTTCGCCCTCGTTCTCTCTGCTTGTATACTTATGATGGTCGTCTCAAATATGTTTTTACGACGTCTTCCTTTCGGAACATGTATTCAAAGAGCTAATTTCTTATACAACAATGCAGCTCTCAAAGACAACGCTGTAGTGCCAGCCGAAGAAGCGCAAAAGAGCCCATTGCGGGTTTTTCATGCGCGGATGGACAATCGCAAAAATATAGCATACAGGAGTCCAGTTACCATACCACACCTGCCACGGCGCAACAAGTATGTCCCAAACGCTGGTTATATATGACTTCTACAAGAGTTACGTTGATTTTAATCCGCTAAAACAGGTTTGCTCACGACGAGTAGTTCATGGTATAATATCCAATTTTTGCACTTCTTCACAGAAACGCTCGGCAGTAACACGGGGACTTAACTAATACTGGAGTTTAGATTCTGCAAGCACCACTTGCTTCTTTAACTGCTAGTCAACATTGGGCGGTTCTTCCCGTGTTTATTTTAAGCGGCGGAAATTTGAAGTAAAGTTAATGAAAGCTTACAGCTATTTACAGAATACAAATAGGAATGTACCAATATATATTTCCTTTTCCGTGATACACGTCCAACTCACTTGAGAAATTTACTGGTGCTTGTTGATTGAGGAATATACGTGATGATTCTGTTTGGCGAACTGACACAGGCGGCTCGGCCCAATTTTCTTTAGTGAAGTATGCCTGTTGGACCGCATGGCTGCAGCCAGAAAGAAGTCGAAGCCTCAATCATTAGTAGTATGGGACATATTGAAGATATTGAAATTCCCCGGTGGAGGGTCAGAAATCAAGTGAAAGTATATGCAAGGCTTGTGGTGCTTTCTTTATGAATGTTTGCAATTGGATTGGAGCAAACTTTATTTAGCTTGCAGTTGGGCAAGGTATGTAAGGTTTTATGTACCGACGAAGCGAATAGTTATCCGTTTCTATAATTAAAGAACGCTGGATCGAGACATGGTGAGACAGAAGGTGCTTGAATTTTCCTTTTCTAGACAATCTAAGCTGCGCTGTAGTAGCTCCAGAATACTTTAGCCGTTCCAGTTGGCGCTGTAAAAAAAGAAATTCTTTATGGCTTCAATTCGAAGTTGTAGTGAACTGATGGGTTTCGCGAACATAGCGTGCCTCGCCATACCGACAGTCGATTGCTACCGTTACGCGATCAGGGGTGTGTCATATTGTCGATAAAGGATACTGAGGGCCACTATGAAACATGTCATCACCTTCAATTGACTCGCTCTCGATCTTAACAACGAAACTTTGCTCTCAGGTGATTGCTACAATGGTGTTTGTGAATTAACTATGTAAATACTCTACATGACGTGCCGTCGTGTTAGTAGCCATGAGCAATTCGTATTTTGGAGGCCTGTTTCAGAGGACGATGAAAGTAGCAGCAAACTTTTTCATAAGAAATGCGCGCCTATTTTGTGCTCATTAATGAATGGCCATATTTGAACAGAACAACACACCAGAGTAATAAGAATCATGATTACAGCTTCGCTGGGCAGTGTCTTTCTAACATCGGATAACATGCTGACGCCAATTGCCAAGATTTTTCTTCCATGTAAAATGCAATGTCTCTCATAGCTAAATACTAAGGGAATGTTAAATGTTTAGTGCGGAATCATACACAACTTCGCATGTTGAATTTGCAGACATTCTTTTTACGCAAAATTTACTCATAGACACGGCGCATATGTGCATTGCAAAACCAGTAGACCCCTTTAACGCTACATAGCTTGCGATATCCAAGCCGCAAAGTTTCTCGAATCACGCGCTTTTGAAGGAGAAACTGTGGTTAAGCCATGGCAGCTGAAAGAAGCCGGCGTATCTTTCAATACGTACGGCTCGAGCCACCCATACCCCAAGATACACGAAGGGAAGGAGCGCGCGCGGCAGCCGAGCGAGCCGGAGCGAGCGGCGTCCTGGCCGTGACGTCACTCGCGAGAGGGCGCCACTCCTGATTCTCGCCGCTAATAGCCACTGGGCTACAGCAGCGGTTATCGGGAGAGTGGGGAGACAGGGATGTGTTTGATGCCTGGCGCTCTCCACAGCAATTCATGTACGGCAGAACAGAACAGACATCGGTGTCTTCTTTTCCACCTTGGTCGTAACAAATTTGTGGGGCCCTATTCCGACTTCCAATCGCCCAACCAGCCACATGAACTTGGCTAAGCCATTGCTGGCGACATTTATTCGTTTTAGAAAAGGTTGGTTTCCTGAGATCATCATCTTGCTTGCCAAGGATTCTGGCGTTGTTTCGACCGGTAGACGTAGCCTTGGCCGGCAATTGCTCCAATGGACTCTAACAGCGGTGGCAACAATCGTCATTATTTTTTATTTTTCCTGTGCACTCCCTTATCGACGTGCAACTGTTGCTTTGAGTTGTTAAACATCACATTTGTTTCTGTACAGGAGATCCAGATATAGCATTCGATTGTTGGAACTGCTTCTATATACTAAATTCATGTAACATGAGCAATCTTTTGGTAATAAGTACTGATCTTAATTGTTAACCTGCCTGCAGTGAACCTTGCAGTCGATGTTCATATGCGAACATATGCATAAAAGCTAAGCAAACTGCTGGGCTGAGCGCCCCCCCCCCCCTATGCATGCGATGTGATGGCTATTGTGTGCGTCAGTGACAGAACAAAGTTTCGACCAGTGAAAAATTGAGAAATTGATCCCAGGGATCAGTTATACAGGCCAAGACCTAACATACCTATAAGCACAATAATGCGGTGTATCATTTCAAATCCTCCTTTAGTGTCTGGAAATAAAGCTATAGTTATTTTTTTTACGGCTGCGTTTGAGTTCTCATGAACGAACATAACGTACACCTACCAGCAAGTAAGGTTATAACGTGTCTATAGGCACATAATCGTTGCTTTTACAGTCATCCGAACGGTTGAAGCTGGCACACACGCCTACCTCATTTTGACCGAACGTGATATATGTAAACTTAACTATGGTCTTATGAAAAAAGACATTCACAAAATCATTGAGAGTCGTTACTGCGCACTTTACTGTGCTTTCTATTACGGACAATGGATGTTACTGTAGTCAATGCCTTCGACTGTGAAACCTCACCAAACAAAATCATAAGTCGAGGATGTCATAGGAAAGATAGACATGTTCATGGTGACAGCTTAGAAACTCGCGGTATAACCGCCAGATATAGTCTCTATATCTAAATTTCATTCGCTTGTAACAGACACGAATACCGTGAAACATTTCAACTGCATCCACATTCATCCTTCAAAACATGAGGCTTGAACGACAATCGAATGTACCCCTAATGGCATCTACAAACACAGCTGAAATTGTCACTATTCTTTTCCTATTGTGTCTCATGCATACATACGGTTTACATTTAGCGATTCTAAACCCTCGCTCATCTCATTAGAAAATATAGACACAAATGCATTGAGTACGCATTTATTCTTCGACAGCAAAGTGCACACAAGACATGTGTAGCGAACGACGTTAAAAGGTTTCAAACCGTACAGGGATGTGATCTCCCTAGAACGCAGTGCAGCCAATGCATTTGCCTTAGTCGACGAACTTGCAACGTGTCCGAGCACACGAAAATAGGGAAACATGAGATCTTCCTCTTTCACGTAGTTAAGTATACATGCTGCTCAAACAGATGGCATGTTGACCTTGCTGTGAGACTTGGCTTGATCAACAATTATACGCGTCTAAAAAAATTTGTGGATCCCCTGCACTGTGGGAATCAATGTAAGCGAAGCTTTGTACGCTGTTTTCTTTGATCGACGATAATTAGCGGTGATGTTGGCGGCGCACGTGCAATTTCCTCAGTGTTTAGTCCAATGTGAGAGCGGTGAGTTGACGTTAAACGTGACCTTGCGTGCACCACTGCTGTTTGTCTACGTAGTCCACAAAGCACATCGGGGGACGCATTTGCTTGAGGCGTTGTTGTGCGTCATTGCTCATAGTCGCTGATCATCATGATTGCCTCACATGGCACATTGCATCGTGGCAGAAGTGTTAAACTTTCACTGAATTATGGGGTTGTACGTATTTCAATTAAATATTATGAAATTGTCTGCACCACGTTTTGCTGCGTAGCGAAGATTCTCATGTTCTGCGCGACGCATCTTCCGGGCCTGGGTTTCCATTTTTGCTGGTGCGTGTTTACGTGCTCCTTCTGCATATGTGACCAGCACGCTCTTGAGACGCCAGCTCCAAGCGCTCTCTTCAGGCTATGGACGATTGCAATGTTTATACTATCACAGACCAGCACGCGACCTCCGCGGCCCCGCATCTGCGTTTTTGTCACATAGGAAAGCAAGCGCAGCCCGTGCCACACGCACAAACTAAAGTATTCCGGTGCGCGGAGGCGAGAGCCATGTGATGGTGTTGCAAGAAACCCAGCAGCCCGCGATGCCCAGCACCCGACAAGTCTGGAGAAAAGGCAAAGAAAGCTTCGCTTTAATATCACTCATTGACCTTGACATTCGACTGTCCATTTCGTCATGCCTGACTGAGAACGGAAATTCCGGGAAGTCATGACATCGGCTGCGTCTCCGAGTACAAGTTTCATGCGCGTTTAAATCTGTTATCACGTGCAAGTATGCATAGTTGCGCAGCTACGTTGTTCCACTAGTCGGCGTTCTATGCATGTGTGCGTGTTCTCGGACTCTCTGAAGTGATAATCGATTCTTTCTGCTGCTGTCTTGCCCACACAGTTATTTGCGTAATAGATCGACTCAGGTGCATTTTTTTATGTTGTCGATTACCTTAGTCGTCTTATCCTGAGCAATGACGTTGACCTAAATCCCGGCCCCAGGCGACCGACATCTAAAGCTGGCATACCTGATGAATCTCAAGAAAGCCTTCTTAACGCCCTTCAGAGGTCGCCCGAACTGGCAATGTCTAGTTGCGATAACCCTTCTCTTGCGAAGGTTCTTTCGGATTTAGTTGCTTGTCAGAAAAATATGTCGCAACACATATCTGAAATAAAAAATGCTGTGAATAGACCTTTCGATGCCTTGGAATTACGTGTGTCTGCTCTCGAAACCTCATGTTCGAAGGCACTGTCTCATCAAGACTCTGGTCAGCTTCGTTCTGAGGCGGTTTGCCTAAAGCGCAATGTTGCCGAACTACTTGCCAAATATGATGATTTTGAACACCGTTTACGAAGAAATAACATAATGCTTCCTGGCATACCAGAAGATACCAACGAGAATCGTGACACACTGCACTCCAAGGTTGCGAACGTCTTCAATAGGCTTTCCCTTGACTTTCCGCGTATTGAACGCTTCCATAGGTTAGGCAGAATGCGCCCTTGGCATTCTCGCCCTATCATATTAAGATTGTTTGATATCAGCTATAAGCTAGTGATGCTGACAAACGCTTATGAGCTGAAAAATTCTGGCATGAAGGTTTCCGAAGATTTTTCGTCCAGAGTGTGCGCAGTACGTAAAAATCTATGGGAGACTTCGCTTGAGCAGTGCCATAACGGCTGGATCTATAAATTGAGGTTCGATCATTTATTTATAGATAACGTTCGCTACAACTGGGACGGTGCCTGAAATAGCTTAGTAATAGCTCCTGGTTTTGATTCTAGCGCAAGATTTCCACATGTACCATCATCAATAGGTTTACAATCTCATCACTCTGCCCCAAATCTTGCGCTTTTGAACGTTAATGTCAGAAGCATAACTAACGAATTTCAACAATTTCTTTCGCTAGCTTCTTCATGTCCTACTCCTGTTATACGCATCACCGAAACATGGGTTCATGAAGATATTCACCACTCAGAATTCATGCCTCCTGGTTACATTGCTGTCCGGTATAACCGCAAGAATAAGAAAGGCGGTGGTGTTGCTTTGCTTTTACGTTAAAATTTTAACTTTAAGGTTCTACCAGGTCCTCCCAATGTAGAATCGGTTTGGTGCAAGTTACTAGGCCCTACGCAGAATTTAACAACTTATAGTCTTTATAGCCCCCCCCCCTGATAGCCCTAGAGATTTGTTCGATATTATTTCGCATTTTATACATGACCATGGCCTCGACAGTTCTAACGTAATTGTTCTTGGTGACTTTAACATCCCCGGCATTCACTGTCCTTCCCTTACATATTCCGCCAACAGTACCTCTATTTGTAGACACCTAATTCCGTTTTCTTTGTCCCGTTACCTGATACAATTAGTTGATAAGAATATGCGGCAGAACTCCATACTTTACTAAGTGTTGATCAGCGACAGTCTTGCTCATTTAAGTTCTAAGTATGATATACTGGAAGGAGTCTCGAATCATAACGCAGTTCTTGTACACATTAACTGTCCTATCCCATATGAACGCTTTAGCTCTTCCACATTTCATGATTTCAGCAAAGCTGATGATACGTCTATCACTGATACTCTGGCAGATAACTCTGACCATTTTTTGTGACTCAGTACCGAATATCATATTGAAAGCCTTGTTGATTGTGTTGATACGTTAGTGAAATATTGCATCAATAATTACGTTAAATTAAAAACAAAAAAGATAATTAAGAAACTTCCTTGTATTAACCGCGATATCTTGCACCTGTCACGCCGTGCAAGTAGACTACGTAAATCAAAGTATTCTAAACCTGCCCTTCGCGTTCCTTTTGAAAAAGCTGAGGAACTCCGTACTCGTACCAAAAATGCTAAAGATTTCTATTCTTAAGTGCAACTCCCTATACTACTTAAATCCTCGCAGGTTCTAGACATCCCTGTCTTTCTTCTTGGATAGCCAGTTTTCTGCGTCATCGCTTACAATTTGTTCCTTTCAACTCTTGTCGGCGTTACGTCAGGCGCTCCTCAGGGATCCGTATTAAGCCCTTTGCTATTTCTAATATACATCGATGATTTACTTGGTAGCGCCTCAACTAAAATCAGACTTTAAGAAGATGACTGCGTATTGTACGAATCTATTAACCCCATTGATAACCACCATCGTCTTGCTCAATCCCTTATGTCTTTCTGCGCTTGGTGAAAAACGGGGCAAATGTCCATCAACTGTAGCAAAGCAGTCGTGATGTCGTTTGCCAATAGACAGATCCCCCTCCCGTTCGATTATTCCCTAAGTGCCATCCAATTGAAAACATCGTCTCTTAGGTGTCATTCTAACAGAACATATTTCATTGTCTAAACATATTGAGTATGTAAACGAGAAAACCCTAAAAAAACTTGCTTATTTGCGCCGTACTTAAGCTAAGACCCCCCGTGATACTAGACTGCTATTAAATAAAACGTTAATGCCCCGTGTTGAAGAATATGCATCTGTCGTTTGGTTCTCCTACAAACAATGTGAAACAAGCTCTTTCTATAATGTTCAACGAAAATCTATATGTTTCATTTGCCAAACTTAGAGCTGCAGTTTCTCACCAACGCAGGTTCAACCATCTTTGAACATTGAGCCATTACTTTCACGTTATCACATTGATGTCGTAAAACATTTATATGCAATTAATAACTCCACATCTGGTCTTTCTGATTGTAACTACCTCACATTTACTAACGCAACTTGTAGCCGTAGCTCCCACGCCTTGAACATAACACCGATTTATGCCCGTACTAACACATTCAAGTACACTTTTTTAACGTATTATAGACCTTTAGAATTGTCTAACCAGTAACATTCGTTCACTATCACTAAAACCTTTTATAGCTACCACTGGTAAGCACTTTGCTAACATGTAAAGCACTTCATTTTGATCATTCATGTCTTTGTGTTTATGTGTATTTTTATGTGTAATGAATAGTAATGGACAATGTTTCCACTCGTGCTATAGCCCTATACTGGACTACAGTATATGTAAGAAAGTAAATAAATAAAAATGTCACTTCATTGGCGCGCGGAACACCTTATGTGCTTCGTACTCTTATACTGTATTCAATGTTTTTTTCAGTACTTTCTAAGGCTTACTTTATTATTGTGCGTGTGTGGCTAACTACTATTATCAATGTTTTTGTTTTTTTCTGAAAAATGGTTTACGTTGACGAGCCACAAGATGCCATGCATGAATGCGGCTTTAAGGCAAAATCATCCTTGCGCTTCAATTATGACTAAAGAAAAATCTGAAATGAAAGTGGCGCAGAAACAAATTGAACAAACAGCGCATACGGACATCGGCACGGACAGGTAAAAGGCAGCGTATCGGTCATCGCTGTGGCTGCAGATTGTGTTGTTGTTGTTATTGTTGTTGAGGTCGTCGTCGCGGTCGGCGACGTAGTCGTTTATGGTCGACGGAAACATGAGGAAATAGGTTATCAAGGGACCGGTTGTCCTACTATCGTCTATAATACATTCAGGGGGCTGCGATTGAACAGGGGTAGGAATAAAAGGTGCGCGGTAGTGTAGCGGGTCGAAAAAAAAATAGTAATAGTATACAAAAAGAAACTGAATTAGGCAGGGTCTTGCGAAATGCCGCTCATGATATGAGTGAATGAGCTATTGTAATTTCAATTTTTCGTTCAGCTTGACCCGTGGCTCTCTCCCTCTAAGACACACATGCATATATCGAATACCCTAGAAATTATGCAATGTCGAACAGGCCATTAGCATTATCATTATGAATAAGCCGGTTGTCGTCAGATTACCGAAGCTGAGAGTGCTTCGATGGCTATGTTCGCATGGCGTAGCTCGCAGACTAACCGTCAATTGGAAAAGAAAGTTGGGCTAGTTGCAGTAACTGAAAGTTGGGCTAGTTGCACTGGTGCATAGTGTGGCTTGCGCCAGAAACGTACGGACCAGAAAAAAGGAAACGATGATTTAAAAAATATAATTTACACTGGCTGACACGGTGATATATAAAAATATATATTTTCTAAACGCCATGTGGTAACGAAAAAAAAAACAGACCAACCGAAGACATACCTAGTTAACAATAGCTGTTTCTTTTTTTTCTATCACTCAATCCTGAGTAATTAATAATCTCTGCTAGCTCCGCAGTTGTTGACGAAGTTGGATGAGGTATTTGAAAGGTACGTCGTACTTGAGTCAAAGCAGAAAAAAGCTGCAGAGGCGCCTTGACCGTCAGTGTGTACAGATGCGTCTGTGAATACTTGACGATAATCTGGAAATCTTTCAGACTTGTGTGACTGAGCCAATTAAAATATTGCCGAAACAAGCATATAAAACTTTTTTGTGTAGGTCAGGGATTGGGAGGTAAATGGGGAATACGTGTTCGGTTATATCTTTTGGAGGCGGAGGCGCAACTGAAGCAGCATGTTCAGAAACGTCAGCAATGTTCATAAATAATACCGCCATTTTTCCCATGCGGGAAAACAGGCGGTGAATCGGACCATCAAGAAGCGGTGGACCAGTCGATGCGCGGTGCAGACGCTCAATCTGATATTTGGCTCTCTGGTCTACTTGCAGGCTCAGGGGTAACTGGTGCGCTTCAGTGAGTAATGCAGCAGATTGCGCATCACGAGGTAATCCAAGTATTAGTGGAAAGGCAACGCGACGATCTCGTTCCAGTTGGGCCATCAAACTAGGTGGAACGTTCAGGACGGGTAACACATGCATCATGCCGGACCGTGTATGTGACTGGTACACCAGGAGAGCCGCATCAGCTACACCCAAAAAGAGAGAGAGAACAAACATTTTTATTGGGTGAATGCAGCTTTGGAGAGGCGTCCCCATTCCAGAATGCCTTGAACTCGGGCCGCGTCCTGGGCCCTCGCAATCAGCCGTTGCTGATCCTCGAGGTCGTAGCTGGCCAAGGCTCTCTCTCAAAGCTCGTTAGCGGGGTAAGGGTTCGGAGGATTTAATGGTGCCGCTCTGCAACCCTCCGACTATGTGCCTGAGGGACCCGGGCTCTGCGCAGAAGCGGCATTGCGGAGAGAATTGTGTAGGGGCTATGAGGTGATTTCTGGTTGGGTGTGGGATGCATTAACCTGTATAGAGCTCGGAGGAAACGCTCCTGCTCTCTAGGTAGTGACTTGTGTGGGGGTGCATATGTTCTGCGGGTTAGCTTGTACACAAACCAGATTTTCGACAGACGCAACGTATTCTTTGAACAACTTAGGTGAGTACTTTGCTTTGGGTGTGCCACTATAGGAAAACTAGATATGAGTGTCACGAGAGCTACGGAGGTATCTCGAATGACTCTAAGATGCATTACACTGAATAAGCAAGTCGTAAATCTAAAACGCTAAAGTAAGAGTTTTTACGTGCGTAAACAATGAGATGATTATCAGGCACGCCGCAGTAAGAGACTCCGGAATAATTTTGACCACCTGGTGTTCTTTAACGTGCACAGAAGCAGGTACGCGGGCGCTTTTTGCATTTCGTCCCTATCGAAATACGACACCTATGGCCTGCATTTGATATCGAGAGCTTGGGCTTAGCAGCGCAATGCCAAAGCCACTGCGCCACCACGAAAGGCGGGGAACACAAGTTGCTTTTATGCGATGAAAGCTTCATAACAAATCGGGACTGCACGACGGGGCATGCCCGCTTTTCGGTTCACGTGACATCTAGAATGAATTAAATGAATATTTTCGAACTTGTGCATGCCTAAGTTTTACAAATTCTTGAAATCTAATTATATGCGATATCGGAAAAACGCAAAAACATGAAATTTTAAATTTGGGCCCCGCAAGGATTCGCCCCATTTTGTTCACGGGCAAGTAAGGATTTTACATTGTAAACTATGTTTCGTGGGTGCAGAAAAAGATATTGTCAGATATATCATTACGTGTTGTCAGAACACAAGAACGTCTTCTATTTATAATAACATATACAGGCCTAAGGAGACTGCGCACAAATTCGTAATGAATGTTCCACTGCGGATAGGAGCTACCGATGCACAGCCGAGATTAGTTCCCGATTGAGCCACGCAAGCTCAATCTGTCTTATGGAATCGATTGTTTTGGGGAAACGCTGCGCGCGTTCGTTTCTTTTCCGCGTCGCAAGCGCAAATATTCCGCGCCTCGTATGTAAGAGGCGCGTCTACCTATTACTGCGTTTCATGCAAACATTATATGTGGCCAAATAGAACAGAGAAGAAGTAAAAGCACTGCGCTAATGTATGATTTTGCAAGCCCGATAATAGAAGCAGAACAGGCATAGACTGTTGCGTGCGCATTCACCGGCTACATCGCTAAGGTGTTTCCCTCTTTCCGTCCCTCCTGTGGTCAGCTTGAAGACGCCTGCGTTGTGTCGCAAGTGGAGCAACGAGGAACTAAAAATACGACCGTAATCGCAGGCGCTCCTTTGAAGTGTCCGCTTGGTTTGAGGAAGTACTCGATTGCCTGAGGCGCAATGAGCCGGCGTCTGTATGTGGCACTGGCGATTTGCGGGTGCTCTTCGTCACCTGGGCCGGACGGCGTTATCTACGCAGCGCTCGGCGATCCTGGGCGGAAAGTACAACTCATGCTGCTCAACCAATACAACAAGTTTTGGCGTGACGGTCTGGTTCCACGTGAACGAAAATGTAACCACTCCTCCAACCTAGTAAATCACCGTTAGATTTGTCATCGTACAGCCCCATCGCTCTGGCCAGTTGCATCGGGAAAATAACGGAAGATTATTTTGACTCGCCTAGGATCGTACGTGGGAGAGGTACAACGTGTGCCCAGATGCTATGGCTGGCTTCCGGCGTGGGCGCCCATCCGTAGATAATGTCATCAATTTGGCCACGTTTGTTCAACATCAAAACGTCTGAAACGACTCATCATCATCCTCATCATCAGCCAGGCTACGCCCACTGCAGGGCAAAGGCCTCTTCCATACGTCTCCAACTACCTCGGCCATGTGCTAATTGTGGCCATGTTGTCCCTGCAAACTACTTAATCTCATCCGCCCTCCTAACTTTCTACCGCCCCCTGCTACGCTTCCCTTCTCTTGGAGTCCAGTCCGTAACCCTTAATGACCATCGGTTATCTTCCCTCCTCATTACGTGTCCTGCCCATGCCCATTTCTTTTTCTTGATTTCAACTAAGATATCATTAACTCGCGTTTGTTCCCTCACCCAATCTGCCCTTTTCTTATCCCTTAACGTTACACCTATCATTCTTCTTTCCATAGCTCGTTGCGTCGTCCTCAATTTAAGTAGAACCCTTTTCGTAAGCCTCCAGGTTTCTGCCCCGTTGGTGAGTACTGGTATGACACAGCTGTTATACACTTTTCCCTTTAGGGATAATGGCAACCTGCGGTTCATGATCTGAGAATGCTTGCCAAACGCAACGCAGCCCATCCTTATTCTTCTGATAATTTCAGACTCATGATCCGGATGCGCGGTCACAATCTGCCCTAAGTATATGTATTCCCTTACCACTTCCACTGTCTCGCTACCTATCGTAAACTGCTGTTCTGATACTGTTAAACATTACTTTAGTTTTCTACAGATTAACTTTAGCACAACCCTTCTGCTTTGCCGGCTCAAGTCAGTTAGCATGCATTGCAATTGGACCCCTCAGTTACTATGCAAGGCAATATCATCAGCGAATCGCAAGCTACTAAGGTATTCTCCATTAACTCTTATCCCCAATTCTTCCCAATCCAGGTCTCTGAATACCTCCTGTAAACACGCTGTGAATAGCATTGGAGAGAGCGTATCTCCCTGCCGGACGCCCTTCTTTATTGGCATTTTGCTGCTTTCTTTATGGAGAACTACGGTGGCTGTGAAGCCGCTATAGATATCTTTCAGTATATTCACATACGGCTCGTCTACAGCCTGATTTCATAGTGTCTGCATGACTGCTGAGGTTTAGACTGAATCAAAGGTTTTATCGTAATCAATGAAAGCTATACATAAGGGTTGGTTATACTCCGCACATTTCTCTATCCCCTGATTGATAGTGTGAATATGACATATTGTTGAGTAGCCTTTACGAAATCATGCATGGTCCTTTGGTTGACAGAATGTCTGGGGTGTTCCTGATTCTATTTGCGATAGCCTTAGTATATACTTTGTAGGCAACGGACAGTAAGCTGACCAGTTTATAATTTTTCAAGTCTTTGGCGTCCCCTTTCTTATGGATTAAGATCATGTTGGCGTTCTTCTAAGATTCCCGTACGCTTGAGGTCATGAGGCATTTCGTATACAGGGTGGCCAGTTTTTCTAGAACAATCTGCACACCATCTTTCAACAAATATACCTTTACCTGATCCTTCCCAGCTGCCTTCCCCCTTTGCATAACTCCCAGGGCTTTGTTTAATTCTTCCGGCGTTACCTGTGGGATGTGAGATTCCTCTAGACTATTCCTTCTTCCATTATCGTCGTGGGTGCCACTGGTACTGTATAAATCTCTATAGAACTCCTCAGCCACTTGAACTATCTTATCCATATTAGTAATGATGTTGCCGGCTTCATTTCTTAACGCATGCATTTGATTCTTGCCTATTCCTAGTTTCTTCTTCACTGCTTTTAGGCTTTTTCCGTTCCTGAGAGTATGCTCAATTCTATCCATAGTATAGTTCCTCATGACAGCTATCTTACGCTTGTTGATTAACTTGGAAAGTTCTGCCAGTTCTATTCTAGCTGCAGGGTTAGAGGCTTTCATACATTGGCGTTTCTTAATCAAATCTTTCATCTTCTGCGATCGCTTACCGGTATCCTGCCTAACGAAGTTACCAACGACTTCTATTGCACACTCCCTAATTCCGTGGAGTATGGCAAGGCAGCGGGTTGGAGCCCAATACTTTCAACCTAGTGCTCGCTGGCCTAGTCAGGTGCTTGCCCAACACAGTTCAATTATCAATTTACGTTGACGACATCTGCATCTTGGCGCCTGCTGTAACACGAATGCAGCCACGAGCAATGGCTACAGAAGGTAGCTACGTTAGCATCACTGTACTTGCGAAAACAGAACTCAGAGCTGTCTTCAGGGAAATGCTGCCTTATTGTTACATTCACTCGGAAGGCCATGAAGCCTTACTCATAAGTTTTAACGGGTAAGTTACAAATGCACGGAAACATGGCATTCTAGGGGTAATAATCGACCACCACCTATCATGGTGTCAGCAGCTTTCATACTAAAAATAAGGTTAGTCAGAATACAGCTCCTCAGATTTCTCAGCGGAAAGTCATGGAGCATATCGGTGCGGTCAATGCTGCAGCTTTATAACGCCTTGTTCCTCGGTTTCGCAAGATACAGCCTCTCAGTGCTTGGCAACGTCTGCAAAAGAAATCTGCGTGTACTCCAGGTCTTGGCCGCAGTTAACGTCTTCTTTCCCGATTTGACGTTGTTGCTATTAAGCCTCACTGCTGCTTACGGTGCTCATTCGGCAGCATATTTTTTCTTCAAATACATCCCGATAAAGGACGTGCGTTTCATGAGAATTTCCTTTTGTTGTTCATAATGGAGGTCCCGGCGCGCGGCAAGTGTATTGGGAATGTATATACATACAGGTTACGCAGATATATAGTACTATTACGTTGGCTGAGCAGGAGGGCCTCCAGGTGGCTTTTCCGGTTATATCTGATGCATTAGCCGTCTCTTCAGCAGCAGTATAAGTGTCCATCACTGCATTCATTCAAAACATCCATTGAGAACGCGTTTGCGATGAGTATCAATAAAGCTTTTCATTATTAGCTCAAGTGGATTTCCATCTAATCTTAATCTTCTAAAAGCAGCTGAAATGTTATATTTATAAATAAAGGCGTTTACTTCAATGACAAATAACACATTCGCGCTACTCGCAAGGACGTGGATTTTCTTTTCAACACTCCAGAGGCCATGATCTCGGCGGCGCTATTTGTTGGGACTTTTGTCTTGCTTCTGTATGGCAGCTGACGGACAGTGGTATTGATGCAACCAAGGTGCGACACAGCCGCCGTAAAGGACGAAAATTGGGTTCTCCTCAAGTTACCCTTGAATGAGGACAATGCTTCAGCATGTGTGAATTCGGCGTGCTCGTTACTTTCGTGAAGCTAGTCTTATGTGTTTCTCTTTGCCGACACTTCCGTGTCACTCGAGCCGTCAGCGTCTCTACCGGCATCGCACAGTAGACCTGTGCGATGTTGCACAATCTGAACGCGCTTTCCAGCGAAGCTATCGGTTTCGAGCCGTTGCAATAAGACTTTCACTTGCCTGTAATTAAAGCGGCTACTTTAAAACGTTGTCAGCATATGACCGGCCCGTTTGAGACCTTGCCGGCCTACCACGGTTTCAATTACTTACGTAATTATTACCAAGGCAGTTATTTATATACGCACGCTTTAATCCACGGGAGGGGGAGGAGTAGGTTTTAATGAAAAGAAAGAAGGAGAGGGCGGCTTGGAGAGCGTGTCTCTAGCCTGCTACTCCTCACTGGGAAAAGGGGAACAGGGAAATACAGGGAAAGGTAGGTGGCGGGTGATTAGGTTATGGTACTCCACGGGAACACTGGCTATAATGTGGACCTGTTTTCGATAAATTTGATCTTGATATCATTGATATATTCTCCCAGCGCAGCGGGTTAGATGCTGCGGCATTCGTAAAGAAATTTTGTAACGCTCCAGTGCGCTTGTACACGTAATTTATAGCTAAGGGCAAAGTTAATCCTCACAAGTTAAAGCGATCCTACAACCCCCTCCCCATATATTCGCCAAATATAAACATGTTGCCTAGTTTAGTTGACCGAGGGCACCTGAAAAAATATCTTACGTGTTACGCTTGAAAACGAAGAAAAACAAATTCGGCCGAACCCATCTCTTGATGGCTTACGATGGTAATGCATTTAGTACAGAATCAGTACAGCAACAGTACATAGAGCCACCGTCGGGACCAGTTTTGTATGAGGCGGGCATTCCAGCACGATTCCTCTTTCGCACTTCACTAAGAACATTTGGCGCCGTCTAGCGCCACCGCCGCGAAACGAAGCCTGTGCGCGGACTCCGAAATATATAGCGCATCGGTGCGTGCAAACGCTAAGTAACGCGGCATGCGGCAACTGGGCTCCCCTCTCGTGCTTCTTTCTGGACACGCTGCGCCATCTAGTGACACTGCCCAGAAGTCCGTGTGTGGCCTCCGAGAAGACAAGCGGGTCGCGCCGGTGCCTGCGAGTGGTGCATATTTAGTGAACCAAGTTGGTGACAGGTTCATTGAAGAGGGGCACATACCCAGTGTATTCATGGCGCAGCTCGCTAGAGCATTGGTGTGAAAGACGTTCATTGCAAAGCGATGCATTTATCGCGCAGCCTGCTAATGCATAGCGTCGCCATTGTTTAACGCCTGTAACGTGGATTTGATTCCGCTGAGCATCGGAGGAAATTAAAGGATTTTTTTCGTCAATGAGTAGAGCGGTACATTCTCAGTAGCACATATCTAGTTATACACGCTGTCGTCAAAGACGTTTATTCAAGAGCGGCGCACACGCATTAGTACATTCTGACATAAGTTCGCATTAAATAGTTTCACTGAAGACCAACACAGACCGAGTGGCACATACCCAGTGCCCCCAGTCGGCGTCAAAGAGTTTGTTTGAACAGTGGTGCGTATACTGTTACGTTCGACCTGTGTTGCAGGCAATCCTCGGGAAGCGACCGTCGGAAAGGCGCCACCATGTCTGCTGCGACGACTCGCTTTGAAAGGACGAAATCTGCCTGGCCGGCTGCGATGACTCACTTTGTGAAAACAACGATGCGCCGAGTCAACAGGACGTCGGCGTCACCATGGCTGCGGCGGCTACTCGTTTTGAAAGGTTAACAATACGTCAGTCCCCAGCCCGACGGCACCACCAGGTCTAGGGCTGGGCGGCGGAGCAAGTATTGCTAATGTGTACGCCGTCCCCAGCACGCTCTGTTTGTAGCAGAGGAGCTTCTGGAGGATATTTTGCGGTGCCGTCTCACGCAGCTTAGGAGTCGTCAGTCAATGGCCAGACGCGGGGTCCACTGATTGCGGAGTCGACTCTGGGATAGAGACGCGCCTGCTCGGGGCAGCACCGTGTCTGCGAGAACCAACTCACCTCGGTGTGGTCGGTGAAACCTGTGCGGAAGTGAGTGTGTAAACCATCCCCATCAAAGGCGGGTTGGCTACAATGACTTTGCACACTCCGAGTCGACGGTGAGGTGCCGTTTTCCCTCACCTAGGGATCTAGGGAGGACAGAGTGTATTTAAGGGGCCGTTCGCGGCTCCTCAGTGTGCATTCCTGTTTCAGTAACGTTCTCCATCTAGATACTGTAAATAAATCTCATATTCTTCGTTCTCGATGAGAACAAGTCTCTCCCTTCCACAACGCGTCCTCAGCGTGGATAAGTTGGGCGACGGCATGGGCCAGCTACCATCTATTTCATGCCCGACTCCAACCACTACAACTGGCTGACAACGGTGGGACGGCATTCTCGACGTGGTGCTATGTCTCCGGTGAGTGTTTGGTTCTTGCTTTGACTCCTTAGGCTTGATTTTGTGGTTGTTCTGTTTATAACAGTAGGGAAGCTGGATTGTTGATTGATAGCCAGGCCGTGTTTACCAAGGTAGTTTTAGCAAGCAGGATCAAGGCAGTAAAGCAGCAATCATGGAGTTAAGGACACTCCTGAGAGACGAATTATTTATTGTTGGTGAAGAACTGGGCCTAGAGGTACGCAAGGAAATGCTAAAATCAGAATATTGCAGCTAATTTTCGAGCAGGCCAGTGAGAAAGACATTGAAATTGGGTTACAACTTTTTAGGAAAAGAGAAGAACGGGTCAGATAGAGAGAGGAACGCGAGAAAGATCGCGAATTAAGGAGAATGCAACTCGAACTTGAAAGCAAACGTTTGGAGTCGTCTCAAGGAAGTAGGTGCTCTGGGACGATCAAGTGAGGCAGAATCATACCGCATGTACAGGCTGTTAATGCTATTTGAGGTCGGGAACGATATAGGCTTGTTCCTAGGAAATTTTGAAAAGACTTGCGAGAAGATGAACTTCGGCCCCAGTACATGGCCACAGCGGTTGTTGTCTATGTTGCCGTGTGAGGATGCGGAAGTAATCGCCAAATTCAGTGCGCAGGATGCATCTGATTATGCGAAGGTTAAGGCTCGTCTTTTGAAAAAGACCGCCTTTCAGCCGATGCTTTTCGGCAGAGGTTCAGAAGCACAGACAAGAAGGATAGCGAGAGGTATCCGGAGTTTGCATATAGCTTAATGTCAAACCTAGTCGAGCGGTTGAAAAGCGCAGAAGCGTACGAGAGCACTCACACGATTACTGAATGTATGTGTCCAGAGCAGTTTTACAGAAGCATCCCACAATCTGTGAAGCTGTGGGTGCAAGAGAGAGGAACTGTAAACACTGTGGAAAGGGCGGCTGAATTAGACGAAGAGTACGCAACGCGTAGAAAGCTGAACGCCGAGGACGGAAATTGGGACGGTCGAAAGGGACTGCGGAAACCACTTCCGTTCAAAAAGGGTTCCCAGACTAGACGACCGGAGCCTGTAAACGTGGAGGAAATACACTCAGAATAGAGCGAGGAGAAATCAAACGGGGATACCGCAGAAAAAGAGCAGAAAATAAAATTTGAATCTTTTAGTCTCATCCGCTGCTATAAATGCCACAAACTGGGACATTTCGCTGTAAACTGCGGGAAGCCTAGCGTAGTTTTCTCCTACGTGGATTAAAAAGACGAGACTATGGAACATTTAAACTCTTATCTTCACGACGTCCAAGTTAATGGGAAGCCATGCCGGGTGATGCGAGACAGTACCGCGACTACGGACGTTGTCCATCCTTCGTACGTAACGGTAGATGACTTCACTGGAGGAGTAGCATGGATCAAACAGGTCGTAGAAGAACAGAGCATGTCTGCCCACGGCCAAAGTCAAAGTCAGTGGAACGTTGGGGAAGCTTGTGACCGAGGCTGCAGTTTCCCAATTCTTGTCGCTGCAGTACCCTTACATTTTTCCGAATCGGTCGGATCACTTACTGCGGGACAAGGGGCTTAAACTGGGAGAAATCGTAGTACAGGCGTTGACGCGAAGCAAAGCTCGTAAAATCGCGTCGCTTTCGGCTGAAAATGCAAAAGCTGCTCCAGCAGAAGTAGCAAAAGCGGTAACTTCAGTAACTAAATCGGAGCTAGGCTCGAGGGACGAAAAAACGCTTGAGGAAACAGTGCCAGCTGATCAGCTCAATGAGAGCGCATCACTAGGGTGTAAAAGCTCACGCCTGCAGGAAGAGCCAGCTGACGTACACGCAAGCGAGAGGGGGTCGCTACTCTCAATGACCTCAAAGAACTTTGATCAGTTCTTAAGTGTGGACAGAAAGTCACTGGCAGCCGAGCAAAAGAAGGACGACAGCTTAGCTTAACTACATCACCCATCTAAAGAAGGCATTGCTAGGCGCAACGTGATGATACAAGAGAGAGGAGGATTGTTGTATCGGCACTACAGAGATCGAAAGCGTAGGATTTTAGATCAGTTAGTGGTACCTACTAAGTACAGGGGGGACCTTTTGAGTCTCTGTCATAGAAATGGGTGGTCTGGCCACCTAGGCATAAATAAATCGAAGGAAAGCTTGCTTATGGAATACTACTGGTCTGCCTGTTTCAAAGACGTAGAAAACGTTGTAAGATCATGCGACGCCTGCCAGCGCTCGGGCTAACCAGGTGAATTATGGAAAACTCCACTAAAGTAGTGCCCTTAATAACGGAAACTTTCAGACGATTTGTGATAGACACGGTAGGGCCTCTACCAAAGACAAAGTCGGGTTACAGGTAATTGTTTACCATGCTGTGTCCGGCTACAAAGTTTCGAGAAGCAATCCCTCTGAAAGAACGTAGCTCCACCGAAGTAGTAGACGCACTTTTGACAGTATTCGCATTAGTTGGGTTTCCAGCCGAAATTCAGGCGGATCAACGATCAGTCACCAGCGCACTGAATTACACATTCTTAGAAAAGTTACTGGTAAAGTTGATACACAGTTCCGTCTATCACCCTCAGTCAAATAGTGTAGAAAGATGGCATTCAATGCTTAAGCGAGTTTTTCGGGCGCTATGTTACAAGCACAAGGAGGACTGGGAAAATTGTCTTCCGGCCACTCTGTTTGCATTGCGAACGGTTCCTCATGAGGCTACAGGGTTCTCGCCAGCAGAACTAGTGCATGGGAGGACACTCCATTCTCCACTGAGAATGTTGAGGGAGATGTGGGAGGAAAGAGGAGAGAGTCCAACAGTGGTACAATAAGTGCTAAATCTGCTGGAACGGCTAGGTGCAACCCAAGAACTAGTCGAAAAGAACATGGGAGTAGCTCAAAGGACGCCAAGTCCTATGACGACAAGAATGCGAGGCTTTGTACGTTGAACACCGGAGACCACGTAATCATCCTCAAACCTTCAAGAAAGAACAAGCTTGTACAATGCGATGGCGGGCTAGTTGGTGCGAATTCATGAATACTTTGTTTAGCGCAAAACGACAGGCACAAGAAAGACGACTGCCCTGTCTTCATCAAATTGCAGGGGTGATTTGATGAAGCCGTACATAAAGCGGAGCGGAGTCGTTAACTATACCATCAAAGAACAGGATGACGCTAGTACCAAGTTTAATGAGTATAAGGCGACCTCCAACTCTGAAATCAGCCTAGAAGAAGTAGTAAAACATTCGGGAAGCTCGCACGCTCTTAGACCCGAGCAGCTAGATGGGCTAAGAGGACTTTTAGGGGAATATCTCGACAGATTCAGCGATCGGCCAGGTAGAACCAAACTAATAACGCATGAAATAGAGCTGACATCAACCGAACCCGTAAGACCAAAGCCTTACAGGGTGTCTCCACGATATAGAGAAATTATGTATCCAGAGATATAGCGCATGCTAGAGTTAGGAGTTACTGAGCCCACTGAGAGTGACTACACGTCACCGCTAATACTTGTAGAAACCCCTAATAATGACCCTCGTCCGTGTGTTGACTACAGGAAGTTAAATGCCATCACTAGGATCAGCTGTACCCGATACCCAACATTGAGGAACTAATGGAAAGAGTTGGCGCTGCTAAATACATTTCAACTATAGATCTTGTGCGGGGATACTGGCAACTTCCCCTTTCAGAAAGTGCCAGCCGCTATGCCGCATTTATCTCACCTGTAGGCACTTTTCGTGATCTCGCCGTCAGCTTTGGGCTGAAGAACGCGCCGTTTAGCTGCTCTATAAGTTAATGGACATTGTCCTAAAGACTTGCAGCAGTTCGCCTTGACGTATCTTGATGACGTAGCAATTTTTTCAGACAGCTGGGAACAGCAAGTATCGCACCTCGAACAGATGTTCTCACGGTTGAGACAAGCCGGCTTAACGATGAAGGCGGAAAAGTAAGTTTCGCTGCTTGCAGGTTACATAGCTGGGCAATGTTGTCGGTCAGGGCACGAGACTGCCGGCCGGGCTGAAAACAGCTATGATTGTAGAATTCTAACAGCCGCGCATGAAAACAGACATTCGTTCATTTTGGGGACTTGTCGGCTACTATCAACGGTACATTCCGATTTACTCGCAAATGGCAATTCCTTTAACGGACGCCCTCTGAAAGGGAGCACCGAATAGCGTGCACTGGGATAAGGACAAAGAGAACGCTTTCCAAGGTTTGAAAACGCTATTGGTTTCTTGTCCTGTGCTTCGCGCGCCAGACTACGCAAAGGAATTCATAGTTCAATGTGACGCAAGCGACATGGGTATGGGCGTTCTACTTAGTCAGATGAGCGACGATAATGAGGAACATCCTATCCTCTATGCCAGCCGTAAACTAACTGTAAGAGAGGAAGCCTACAGCGCTTCAGAGAAGGAATGTGCTTGTTTAGTTTGGGCAGCCCAGAAGTTGTCGTGTTACTTGTACGGAGCGAGGTTTATCTTCGAGACCGACCACTGTCCTCTGACGTGGCTCAATCAAATGTCACACTAAAATGGCCGCTTGCTCCGATGAAGCCTCACTCTCCAAGAGTACAACTTCTGCGTTAGATATAAGAAGGGAAGTTCCATAGCAGTGCGGATGGTTTGAGCAGGCTCACTTGAATTCTTCGTTTTGGTATCCCGCCTAAATTTTGGCGTTGTGATTGTTAATTTTGTTAAGCCAAGAAGATCCCCTTTCATTTAGCAGGACTCCCTCAAGGATTGCTCAATTTGTCATCACAAGATTCCTTCCAAATTGGCGTAGCGAAATGCTGCATTTGTTGTTTCTGCACTTACGTTTTCTTTGAAGCCTAGCGGGCCTAAAAGGAGATCCAAGATACGTCCTCTCGGCGCAGAGCCGTGTTGTGGGGTTCGTTTTGCAGTTGCCTGTCCTTGTTGGGTGTTTTGGGGCGGTGCCGTCATTTCACAGTTGGTCACTGCAAGCCAGGGCATCCCCTCCCCCCTTGCCACTAGCCAGTCGAGATTTTCCGAGCCATGGAGGAGCTGTTACGTTCGACCTGCGGAGGCTGGCGATCTTCGCAGAAGCGACCGTCAGAAAGGCGCTATCATGTGTGCTGCGACGACTCGCTTTGAAAGGAAGAAATCTCCTTGGCCTGCTGCGATGACTCACCTTGTGATAACACCAATGCGCCGAGTCAACAGGACATCGGCGCCACCATGGCTGCGGCGGCGACTCGTTTTGAAAGGACAACAGTACGTCAGTCCCCAGCCCGACGGCGCCACCAGGTCTAGGGCCGGGCGGCGGAGGAAGTATTGTTAATGTGTACGCCGTCCCCAGCACGCTCTGTTTGGAGCAGAGGAGCTTCTGGAAGATATTTTGAGGTGCCGTCTCACGCAGCTTAGACGCCGTCAGTCAATGGACAGACGCGGCGCCCACTGATTGCGGAGTCGACTCTGGGATAAAGATGCGCCTGCTCAGGGCAGCACCGTGTCTGCGAGAACCCACTCACATCGGTGTGGTCGGTGAAACCTGTGCGGAAGGGAGTGTGTAAACCCTTCCCCTCAAAGGCGGGTTGGCTACAATGACTTTACACGCTCCGAATCGACGGTGAGCAGCCGTTTTCTCTCACCTAGGGATCTAGGGAGGACAGAGTGTATTTAAGCAGACTCGTTGGCGGCTCCTCAGTGTGCATTCCTGTTTCAGTCGTGTTAGACTGATAAACTGTAACGTTCTCATGTAGATACTGTAAATAAATCCCATATTCCTAGTTCTCGATGAGAACAAATCTCTCCCTTCAACAACGACGTCCTCAGCGTAGATAAGTTGGACGACGGCATGGGCCAGCTACCATCTATCCCATGCCCGACTCCAACCATTACAATACCCAGTCCCGCGTCTGCAGTAACCCATGTCGGCGTGAAAGAGGTTTGTTGGAGGGCGGCACGTATGTACATATTTTCACGTACTCAGTGGCCTAAGTTGGTTCGATGGTTGGTTTCAAACCCTGTTCCCTCAGCAGAGCATCCTGATACGCTGCCCAAACATCATTCCACCACGCGCTACACAGTTAGCGAGCTAGGCGGGAAAACGGCTAAATACAAACATACGTAGATGCAAAAATGGATAGTTGGAGCCCGGAAAGTGCGTGAAGCCACTTAAGAATGCGAAGGCATTCAAAACTATCAGAAAAAAACCATTTCACGACGAATGTCGACTGTAGTGCGAGTAACATTCAAGCTATGCATCGCCACACCATATCACAAACGTCAATATGATTCATATATGAGCCGTGTATGCAGCCGGGCTGCTCTCTCGCGATTTCTATCGGACACGCTGCGCCAACTATAGTTTCGCCGCAGCCAAGTCCCCGCATGGAGATTAAATACATATTACGCGAGTTTGACTGATCCGAGCACCGGATAGATGAAATTATTTATTTCTTTTTTGTCATTGAAGAGGCGGCACATACCCAATGGCTGACACCCAGTAACCCAAGTTTGTGTCAACGAGGTTCGCTGAAGACTCGCATATTTCTAGTCGCCCTTAGCTAGGGACCGATGTCGGCGTAAGAGACCTTCATTGAAGAGCGGCCACATACCTTTTGGCACAGAACTTGTGGCACATAATTTGTGACATATACCCTGTGGCCCATACCCAGCGACTCATGTTGTTGTAAAGAGGTCCATTGCAGAGAGGAACGTACCCAGACGCGCATATCCAGGTGGGCCCAAATTGATATAGAAAGGTTAAATGGAGTGTGGTACATGCCTAATTTCACACACCCAGTGGCCCATGTTGGCGCGAAAATGATCCATTTAAAAGTGGCTCATAAGAACCGGTGCATACCCAGTAACAGAAGTTGGCAAAAAAACTGGCTAGCTGATGTGCGCCACATGCTCAGAGGCACATGATTGGTACGTGCTTGCCACTTAAGTAGGCCCGGTGTTGGCCTAGAAGAGCTAAATTGCACAGGGGCACATACGCGGTGCCGCACATCGAGTGACGCAAGTTGGCGGGAAAGGGGTTAGAGATTGGATGGGATTGGAGCAAACTTTATTTGTGTCTGCAGTTGGGCGCTCGCGCGCCCCGACGAGGGCCTACATCGTCAACGAGGTTGGTGAACTTTGTCACTTGCAGTTCTTTTAGGACTCCGGGAAACATTGCGGATAGCGACCGCACGACACTACTGAACGATTCCATAAGTAATTTTCTAGAAAGGGTTTAATTGACATACAGAAACTGAACACTTGTTTCACATTTTTGGGTGTCTTTGTCAACAACACGGTAGTAAAACGTTATTTCTCAACGAATATTTATTTTGTTTCTTTTCATTGTTAGGAAGCAAGTAGCCGCTTCAGACTACTGTTAGTAACTAAATGTAACTAAATGTTTGTAAAAAATCTGACTGTTAGTGCTGAACTCACCTTATAATTCTCACGCAGCAATGAACCGTTATCACGTCCTCATGCACTAAAAGGGAGGTTGGTGATCTCTCGGCCAACCGGACCTGAATCACGATACAGAACAAAGGATCCGTCGGCTGGAATAGACGGTAAAAATAGTTTATCTATCCCCAACACAATATAGCAACAAGGCGACACCACCGTTACAGACTTGTTTAACAAGGTTAGTAAAGCTTAGCTTGTTCATGCCCGCCCCCCCGAAACCCAGACGAAGACCGCAAATCCGTGGCGCTGCTTCTACGTATCAGATGCAGTGCGATGACGAAACCTAAACTGTGGCATGTGTAAACACTGAAAAAGAGAGGCTCTCGTAAAGAATGGCCTTTCCTGCTTTTAGCAGCCAGGCCTCATTTACGGGCAACTAATGCTCGTGGCGGAAGCGAAATGTGCGTAATATTTCAGCCCATTGATAACGGCTTCTCGCACTGACTTTCTTATGTCTCGCGAGACGATCGCGGACCAACGCGTTCCCCATTGGAGCTACTCACTGAGAAAGTGAAAAAAAAAACTGCCTGCTGTCAACAGTCCAGAGCGTCCATAACGTTCGTCGTTGGCATTTCTAGGAAAGCAGGCACCGGAAGTCCGGCCCGGAAAAAGATTACCAGGAGGCGAACGTGTGACCGGAAGCAGTGCACACATTATACTGCGACGCTCATTGTGGAGGCCTTGCAGCCGCGTACCTTGCTCATCAGGACGCATTCAGAGACTCGCCCGCTGCCGTTATGGCGTCACATTCGTTATGACCTGGGCCAACGTGGCACATTGTGTGCCTAAAGACGGGTCTCCGACCTCGCAGCGCCGCATGTGTGGGAACGCCAGGTCCTGTAGGAAACGTTATCGCGAAGTTGATGCTCGAACAATTATAGAAAGAACAATGAAACCAACAAGCTATTTCTTTTTCAAGTTAACAACAACAAAACTTGAAGTTTATGTCATCACAGAGCCTGCAATATAAGGAGTTTCGTCTTGACTGTAATATGGCGTGACACTAATTCATCGCCATAGGTCGCAATGCTTTCAGCCACTTCTTTGTATTCACTTCTTCTTTCTTTATTGGACCGAGCGTTCAGCTTTGTCATTATAATTGCTGCGCAGCTTCCTTGATGCACATAAGCAACGCGATAGCACGAAGGAAGTCTAGTTGGCGTTGGGCGCACACACGGATATGGCTCTGTTTAACAGCGCTTTTATTTTTAGCGCTGTCTTGTGACACGTGAGCGCCCGTCATGAGTTCATTAGAAGACGTGGCTGAAAAGTTAAAAAGGGCTCTCAAACAACGCATTGAAAAGGGCAACCTAACGAATAGAAACGGCGTAGTGTCCTTGCTGCCGCGTATCATCGCGTTGTCGCGCTGCACCGTTTCAGTTATTCAGTTTCTGTTCATTGTTGCATCATCAATGATCCATGTATAATTACAGTGAGAAAGATGGTTATAAGGTGATCGGATGGGCACAAATGTTTGTAGGTATATAAAAATAAAAAGGCAGTGAAGCCAGAGAAAGCGGGGGAAAATTGTTAGGCTCAATTGAAATTGATAAATAAGAAGATCCACCCAATAAAGTGGCTGGCAGGATGGCCGCCGCGTTAGTTGAATTGGTAAGACACCCCACGCGTAATGTGGAAAATGTGCGTTCAGCTCACAGATGCGGCAAGTCATCCTTCCGTCCGTTTTCATTTCAATTACGCGTAACAATTATTTTCCACGTTTCTCTCTTTGGCCTCCTCTGTTTCTCCGTATACTTAAGTGTATGGGGGTGTTATATGTGTTTATTCATTATTTACCCAGGCGGTTGGCCTATAGACCGTTACAGGGTAGGTCAGAAGCAGCACTTCCATAATCAATGCAACATTAGATGAACATTACAATACTACGCAGCAAGAACACTAAATTAATACATATCAGCACAATAAAGAACCAGGTGTGCAAACAATGCAATCCGTCACACATGCAGAATGAATACGTGCGTTATGTTAAAATACAGCACTAACGCCCCCCCCTCCCCCGCCCCAAAAAACTGTGTTTACAATCTACTAATATGAATATCTTTCATACTACTTTAACCTTTTTTTTCTAATAGTTCTACACTAGCGCATTATTGTAGTGACATCGGCAGTTCATTTCCTTCTTTTATTGTTGGGAAGTAGTAGTGCGGGTAAATGGTAATGTACATCTGCAGGAAGTTCATAGGTAGCATCTTTGCTTCTTTGTAATTTTCTATCGTGTTGTGTTATTAAATACCGTGCACTATTAATGTTCAAAGCGTTGCTAGTAAGAAGGAAGAAAAACACTATAGCTATGCGACTGCGTTCAGCGAGCGTAGGCAAGTTAAGCAAACACAGCATTTTGGAAACAAAATTTGTGGGAGATAATCTTCATAGAATGAAGATGGCCGATCTGGATCGTACTTTCTCCAGCCTCTCAAATGACTTGGACTTATAAGGGTCCCAAATAAGGCTGGTATTACCTAGCTTTAGCCGAACGTATACACGTCAAGTAAGCCCCTGGCTTTACTGACTGGGAAGCAGACTGCAGTTTCCGTTGCAAAGACCATAGCTTTTCTTTTCGCAGTTTCCCACATTTGGTTAACATGGCATGCCCAGCTTATGTTCTTGGAGATATTTACGCCGAAGTGTTCAAATATGTCAAATCTAGAAATCACTGCAGAATTAACTGTGTAAATATAATCGATTATTTTGTTTTATCTAAAGGTACATCACAGGCTCCGTTCGGAGCATTGGGTGATGGGGGATTATACAAAAAAATTCGTGACGAACAAGAGCAAAGAAAATTAACCGTGAGCAGAACAAAACAATGCATCATTATACAGTCTTAGTTCGTGAAATGTGCATACAAGCGCACGCGGAAAAGTTCACGGATAGTAATTGAAATATTGCTATCCGGAAGATCGTTCCAAAGTGCGATCGTTCCAAAGTGTTCCAAAGGCTGTGGCAAAGCCGAAGAATTGAAAGCTTAGTTTTACCAAATATGCGTTTGATGCTGAGGTGATTATGAAGGCGCCTGGATGTACGTAATGTTTTTTTCAAGTGGCAGTAGGGATGGCGTTACGCTGTGAATATATTTATGTATTAAGCATAAAAGAGCAACAGAATGACGAATACTTAATGTCTGGAGTGGAATGCCTAGCTTAATTTTTGTGGAATGCCGGCTATACTTACATGAAATGAATCGAGCGGCTATATTTCGTACGGCTTCCAGCATTGAAATTAAATACTCTTGATAAGGCAACGAGATGCACGAAACAAATTCAAGTTGGGGGCGTACGAAGGTTAAGTATGCGAATGTGCGTGTACGAGCTTAGCAATGACGCGAATTTCGACGTAAATAACCCAGCGTTTGTGACGCTTTAGCACACATGTTGGTGATATGCATTTTCCATGAAAGGTCGGATGTAAGATGCAAGCCTAAGTACTTATATGACAGCGCACGGAGCAATGAAACGTTGTTTATAGAATACGTGAAGTTAGAAAGGGACCGTTTACGAGTAAAGGAAATTGTTTTCCACTTATTCGAGTTCAACGTCATTAGCCAGTTAGAAACATCAGGCATAAACGAGGTTAAGGTCCTCTTGGAGGTTCAAATGGTCATCATGACTTTCAATAGTGAGGTATACCATGCAGTCGTTAGCAAATAGTCTCATGCAAGAAGAAATTTTAGAAGGTAGGTCATTAATATAAATATAAAAAAAAGTAAAAGAAGTCCCGCGGAACACCGGATGTTACATCAGAAAAAGAAGAAGCAGAATTATTGACCACTGTGAACTGCTTGCGAAAGGATAGAAAGTTACGAAGCCAAGATGGTGTTAGTGAGTCTAATCTAAGAGAAGATAGCTCAGCGATGAGGCGGCACTGGGCAACGCGATCAAATGCTTTTGAGTAGTCAAGAAAGATGCAATCAGTTTTAAGGTTATTGTCCATGGTAAAGGGCAAGTCAGATGTGAACTCCATTAACTGCGTATCACACGAAAAAGATTTTCGGAACCAACGCTGATTAATAAAAAAGGAGTTATTAAGCTCTAGGTTGGCATAAATATTTGATGCAATAATAGGTTAAGCTATTGCAACATGTGCAAGTCAGCGAGATAGAGCGGTGGTTCTCCGCCATATTTCTGTTAGCGCTTTTAAACACTGGAATTACTTTTCCAACTTTCCAATCAAGTGGAAGATGTTCTGTTGATCAAGATTGTGTTAAAATGTGACATAATCTTTTACTAGAGATAGACAATGTATTCTTCAAGATTTTAGAACATATGTTATCGGGACCAGCACAGAAAGATACCTTAAGGTTTCTAATGAGGCATGCGATTTCTTGAATTGTGATGTTAATAGGCTCCATGTATTGAAATTTATGATCAGGAATAATGGGAACTTTGGAACAATCTTCAGCAGTAAACACAGACGAAAAGAACCCATTGAATTAATATGCGCTCTCTTGATCTGACAGCTCGATTTGGCCATCATTTTGTAGCGATATGTGATGGATAGTGCTCTCTGGAGCAATCCTTCGCCAAAACTTTATAGGATCACAAGCTAGCAATAGTAATACTTGTGTTTGCAAGAGGTTACTTCCGCGCAGTACTCCTTTAAACACTTGTTATAATCAGCCCATAAATTAGTATTACGCGATTTCTTAGCATGTTTGTATCGGTGTTTTTTTCTGTTACGTAGAGTACGAACATATTTATTAACCAAGGCTTAGATTTATCATTCGTTATTGGTGACTAGAGGAACGTACTTGACAATTAAAGCTGAAATGGCTTTTCCAAAGAGTACCCAGTTATCATCAATGTTACGACTTGGGAAGGACGGCAAGAAGGTTTCACTAAAGAACGCATCCAGGTCAGTATTCATTTTAGCAATAGTTAGCCTTATTATAACTGCGAAACTGTTTAACCAATGTATGACTTATTAGTTAAGTGCCATACATCGGTTTTATCTTCACTTATATTCATTTTCTATTCGTCGCACCACTTTTAAATAGCTCTAAGAGCGCCACTGAGCCGCTGCTGATGTTCCATGCTCTATCCCTGTTAATTCGGTGTACAAAAAAATTCTCGGTGAAAAGACGCACAGTTGTTCCTTCTAGAGAAACTATCATTAATGTAGCTAGACTAAATGTAGCACAGGTCCCAGCACTGCAAGGGACACCTAAGGTCACGTACGATGGCTGTGATTTACAGCCTTCAACTTCCATGTATTCAAGTTCTGCATTGAGCTTCTATACTGAATACAGAGAGGTTCTAGGGTTTCAAACGGCAGTGGGGCTTTTATTATCGGCTACAAAAGAATATATTATTAAAGTATTATTTAGACTATTACAAAGTGCCAATACTCGCGTTATTAACTGTTAGTAACTGTCTGAAATATATCAAAACAGGTAGGCGGCAAGGGTACTACTCCCGTGGACGAAGAACATTGAGTCCTGAGGCGGGTGGGAGCGCTGGTCTGAACGCCATTGTTTAATCATTATTTAGACTATTACAAAGTGTCAATACACGCGTTATTAACTGTTAGTAACTGTCTCAAATATATCAAAACAGGTAGGCGGCAAGGGTACTACTCCCGTGGACGAAGAACATTGAATCCTGAGGCAGGTGTGAGCGCTGGTGTGAACGCCGTTGTTTAATTGAGAATGAAATATCGGCCAGCGGGTCTGGTTCGGCCTGCATGTCCTACAACAAAAATCTAGGCCATGGTCTATGACGTGAGAGGGTAGTGAAATGCAACGGGGACCGTGAGCCCACTCCCGGAACACCTCCGGGTGTGGGCTCACGTGAGACGGTAGTACAAGTGACACAGCAGGAAAGAAACCAGAAAGCCTTCTGTTTTACGGATGCGGAGGCTTCGATAGGACCAGTTTTTGAACGGTGTTCAGATGTGTACGTGACAACGCGCATCCCTTGAGCGACAGTTTGGTAGTTGTCACCTCCGCTTTTAAGCCTAAATGTGAATAACCAGAATATACAGGCGTGAACATGGGATGAGACGTAATTATATAAGCATCAGCTTCGGGCCGGGGAACGTAGTGCACAACAGAAGGAGCTGGTATATCTAACATAGATAGCTGTTAAGGCGGGTTTCGTCGGCCTTCTTGCCCCTTGCGGGGTCACGGATCGTTCCTTATAAAACATTTGTTCTTCCTTACAAAGCATTCACACAACTTGTTTATTATAGTACACAAGTTATTATTACATCGACAACTTTTATATTTGTCATCTGTGTTTAATGATAACATTATATATTTCAGTTTTATTTTTTGTGTTCATCCTGTTATCGCAATATGTCCAACCACCAATTGGCTCATTCTGTTCTGATTATGTTCTCTGTAAGGTCTCCTTCCTTAAGAGTTCTTAAATTTGTTATTCTCGCTAATTGCTAATCTGGAAGTTTCCGTAATTTTTTGCACAACTGATATTTAATAAACTTGAGGTTCGTGGCGAACCTCTGCAGCCAGCATCATTGGGCTGTCGTCTTCATGTCACCGGTTTTAGTGTAGGGCAGTTAGCTTGCTCCCACTGAGCCCAGTACAGTCGAATAATTACCTAGCTATAGAGCGAGGTTCCTAAATCTATCCTAAAGTTTCTCTAAAGCGCTGCCTATCGGTCTGTGTTTTTCAATGCATATTTTTTCTAAAATTTACTTCAAGCATAATTATTCATCCCTCAATTCTTAGCACCCATTTAAACACTGTTACCCTGTTCTCACTTTTACATTTTCTTATTATTCAATTCAATCCCATAGTTATTACTTGCGATGGCAACGACCCTATTTAATGAATGCCTCAGTGAGGGTACGTGCCATATATTAAGGGCTCGTAGTCATCATCATCAAAAGAAGATAACGATGAACAGCGAACAGGCGTTGCTGGTCAAGAGCGTGGCGAACATCGCCGACGATAATTTGGGTCCCATAAATGACGCGGAACCTCGGAGAGGCGGTGAAAATCCCGGGCCGCCGGAGGCTGGAGAAGACGTCTGGCGGATTGAATTTGACTCCGGCGCGGCGTCCGCCGACGGAGAACAAGGCGAGTGACTACACAGCTTCGTTTACGTGAGCCCGGCGCAAGTGGTTTGAGCCCCAAGTCGATATGACTGAGCCCGACTCGAGCGTGTTTGCATGCATCTCGCAAAGCCGGTTGAGGATTAACCGGCTTGTTTGCGTGCGGGTTAAATGAATTCACCTCGACGCTCGCTTGGCCTAATCGGATAGCGTTCACATGAACACGACGAATGGTTCGCGGTCCGACAAGCCGACTCGAGCCAACTTTATCGGGTTCACGCTAATGCAGCAGCTCATGCCTGCTGCTGCGAGCGTGCAGAGTGGCATTTGACAACTCCTCCTGGTAGTACAATAGCAAGAACTTACTTCAGTACGAACTTGGCAATATCTTATGCTAATGGCAACAACACGAGAAATTTCCGACCGCTCGGGCACCAACAAGTCGAATGTAGTATACATGTAGTTTTTTTTTTGCTTTCTTTTTCGGTTCTGCTTGCGCCTGAAGTACCACTTGTTGGTACATATTTAGGGAATGAAAAACTAACACAAATTTATGCCTACAAGAAAGGTCACTGGACAGGGCCCCGAGCACTGGTTCGAGCTCCAGTGTTTCTCGTTTCCATTAATTTGTGCTCCTTTTTAACTATGACTCTTTGCTTCCATTTTCGCGCCGTAACGCTGGAATCTTCACGTTGATGACAGCCGCTGCGTAGGTTTTCGTTGATGGCGCAAGCGACACTTGCCACTTATTGGTTGCTGTCAATTTGTACTTTGCGGTGTATGTGGTGGACCTTAAGCATGACGGTAAGGATCTGACCTTCAAACAGCTACGTCGAGGGGTTCTGATAGACGCAGTTCCATCTCCTGAAAACAAAATAAACACAGTATGCCTCACAAGTACTATTTCCAATAAGTCCATATGATCAAAGGGAATCCTCAATGAACATCCTGATCCTTCTTTCAATGACATGGGGTTATAGGGCACTGAAAATACTGGGATGGCTTCTTTTCTTACCGGCACACTGCTATTTGTTCTCGCAGTTGATTAATGTAAAGCCTGAATCGTCAGGCATGAACATATGAGGACCGCCCACTGGGTCTCTCACTCTGCAGAAATTCTTGCATACGGCACCGTCCACTGCACTCGATATGAGTTATCGGGCTGCATTGCAACATGCAATTGATAGGTCGGCCCGAAAGTTTGTAACTTTTTCAGAGTGGCACTCCGAACTAGCCTGAAGATGATGTTTCGTTACACAATTAAGATTTGAATTGTGCAGCTTAATCTTTTATCACAAAACCATTGACGACCACAGTACTTTTCAAACAGCCCAGACGTAAACATAAATTGAAGGGTATCGAAGCACCCAGGTGATATTTCCGACTTATCTTCTTTTTTGCGTTAATTGAAGGCTTTCTTACTTCGAAACTCTCGAAAATGTGCAGGCAAGCATCAAGAGCCCTAAATATTACCTTTAATAAATTTTTCGCGAACCACTTTCCGTTACACTTCCCTGGAGCTGTCTGTGTTTTGCTGTCAAGACGCACAAGTGGCCACCTGATAGAAGGACATGGCGACATTTGGGCCCTCGCTCCGGCTCGTTCAGCCTTTTCCTACGCTACGAATGCGCGGCCCAGTCTGGAACACTAACTATATTGTAAATTATTTAGGGCCCTTGAGGATTGCCAGCCCGTTTTCTACAGTTTATAATGCAAAGGACTTTTATTTGGGCAAAAATGAGCAGTCGGAAATGTTCTGACAGTCATCCTTTAATTACCCACAACCACATACTTTCATAGAGGCCGGAGCGGCAGAGCAGGACCAAATTACATCTGCATGTGACACACAGCGGCGGAAACTCGAGATACCAGGCAGAGCACGTGGACCAATGCAAAAGTGACGCCATTTGACCACGTATTAAACCACCATGCTATGGTGGATGGTGGCTAGAAATTGTAGCCACTATAACCGTGCATCAGCAGAGTATAAATTAAAAACTTCAAGGAACGGTCGCGCTGCCCCATCTAGTGGTTGGTAGTAAAATCAGAGTGGCCTGCTTCTATCTGCCGCTCGTAGAAGGCGCTTCTTGTTGTCGCCTTCTTCCCCAAACTTTGTCGTGTTGCTCTAGACCTGCATTGGAAGTGTTACTTTTGTTTATTAATGTTTAGTCCCAAGTTATGGCACAAATCATTCACCTATAAGTGCCGTAGCCCAATGCTGAATTCTGCCGGTTTCGTATGTGCGTATGGCACTCTAATTGCTTCGTTTAACGGTGCCTAAGTGCTCCCTTGCCGCAAATGCTTCTGATACTAACAAGAATGGTCTGCTTTTTTATTGCTTTTTCCAAGCTGATACTCGAGGCAGCAGAAGGTTCTGTTCCCCGTAATCATTGTTAACTGCAGCGTTAGATAAGCTGGGCAACTAAAAGTGTAAGGCTGGTTTTGTTCATGATCAGCTTTACCAGTATATGAGTGTCAAGGAAATATGCTCGCCTGTTACGCCGCCAAAGCGACACCGCCAATAAGCTGTGGTTTATTGTTCTCTGAACCAATTGTGCTTGGTGGTTGATGGTCAACGTTTTGTGCGGTCTATTTCTTTCGTACTTGTCTCCGTGCTTACATGCATGCCTTTCAGTGGAATAAAATTAGGAGCAAGCTTTATTTAGTTAGGGAGCTCTTATCTATACCAAAACGTAGAAATAATATTTCCCGGCGATAATTGAGCCAAATTTTATGGCGTTGAATACATTTAAACGGAAGATGTAGAATATATAGTCAGTGCTGGAAAGAATCTCTTTTTTCTTATTTGGGACGTCCATTCTGTTCAAACATTTCTGAAAATCGCTAAATTTCAAGAATTGTAACTATCAAGTTTGCAACTCCGCAACTCAGCAGTGAAAAACGATGTCACAATTATGTACACTGCTCTTAATACATCTAAAGCAGACAAAATATTTGTATCACATGCTGTAGCACTAATTTGCGAGTAGGACTTTTGCAAAACTCTCGTAGCGATTATAAAAATTTCACGTAAGCTGCAATGTGTATACAGCGAATTAGACCGCTTGAGCTCCTACAAGAGATGATAATGTTCACAGAACTGCAATATGTGTTTATGGCGCAGAGTTACCGCTTCGTAAACTTTGTCCTTTTATATTTTTTAGGCTTACCAATTTTTTTTTTTTTGCAGTTTCCATTAAAAATTCCCCGGTTCTAAATGAGATTTCGCTTGCCGCAGTCACTGAAATTTAGCTTTCGCTCTCAAATGCCGCACATTTCATTGAAATATTTCCAAGTATTGTCTAGTACAACGGTTGTTTTACGTGCACGTAAACAGGTGGCATCGGACTTGGCCCTACGCTAAAGCTTCATTTTGAGTGATATTTTGATCAGGGGTGCAGCATGTTATTGGTGCTAAGGAAAACAACGACGGGTTGCTTCAATGCTGCCGACCCTGTCTGTTATCGCAGAGGGCCTCGCAGCGCAGCAACCGCAAGCGGAACCTGTGCCCGATTGGAGAGGTGTGACCCCTTCGACATCTCCGGTCGCCATCCTGCTCTTGGCGCTCACCTTCGCCGTGTTCTTATCCATGATTCTCATGCACGTCTGGCGGCAGCGCAACTAGACACTGGGGGCCGGCCCCGACAAACGCGCCTGGACACGGCGGAAGCACCGAAGAAGGTGGCTTTCGAAAAAAAAAAGAACGCTCGAGCAGAAAAAAAATCAATAGATTCCTGCTGAACACATATTTCATCGAGCGCGATTTATTTATACCGCTCCATAGTTATAATTTAAGTCGCTGGAAATGCGAATTATAATTCATGAGTCGATTCGATGATATATGTATTGGTTGTGCAAATTTCTGCGTTGCGCAGAAATGGGTTCGCTCAGTGAAAGCTGCTTCGAAATGCTCAGGTGTCTGCAGATGGGTAGGACAGATGAATTCTGCGGAAATACACAGCCATATTTCGTTATACAGGCTGAAATAACGGCACTCCGATAAGTTAATATAGCTGTGCTCGGTATCCCGCTAAAGTGACATTCAAGCTAAGCTTGCGCTGGGTCGCCATGTGTCAACGTTCTCACCGTGTGGTTCACGTGGCCTTAGCGGCGTCAGAATTAAGTATGAAAAAAAGGAAGAAATAACGCTGGAATTATCAATTGTCTAGTAGATATCTACAAGGATGAGTTCCACAATAATTTCGAACAGCATATCTGCAAGAATATCATTGTTACAGTCGAATATGACGCGATTCATAAGTTCATAAAGTTTGTATGCGTTCTAATGCGAAGCATTCTTGACGAGTTCAACACAGTTTTCTGTAACTGGTACCTGTCCGTTTTCATGGGCCTGTCGCAAAGATGTTGCAGCATAAAAATGTGGGCTCATTGCAAAAGTAGTGCTGTCTAACATTGTGGGAGGTTGCCGTGTGTATGGGCCAGTGCGTGTATGGGTCTTACAGTGTGTACAGTCGCGAGCAAAAGTTCGCGGACCAAAGTTGGCGCCATTTTTTCTTTTTTCACAGCCAGGGCATTCCGGTTGAAATCAAGAACGCACGACTACGTGCGCTTGATTGACCAATACAATGTAGCAAACCAAATCCAAGCAGCCGCGAAGCTGCGCATGAATGCATTTGAATTTTCTGCTCATGCCATGGTCTCCATACTTTTTGCTCGCGACTGTACAGTGCAACTGTAACAAGGGGGCAAAAAAAAGGAGACACGGTCAAGCGCTGACTTCCAATTGAATTATATTATTGAAAACATTGAAATATATACAAAGGAATGAGTCGAGTGCGTGCGTCTTGGCAACTGTGCGGCACCGATGTTCTCGAAAGCAAAGGAACAGCCACACGTGCTTGTATGAATAGCCTAAACACTGTTTCCGTCTTTTCTGATGCTGCACGCATGCTCTATTCATTACGTCGTCTGCCTGCCTGTCCGACGTCACAAGCTCCGCAGGACCGGGGGATCCAGTAAAGAACCGCATGTTTGCATTCCACTAATTGGTTCCGATGTTTTACACTACAAGGGCTTTTGGGCAGTGAGAGCCCGTCTTACGCGAAAGTTGTGAAAGCTTGTTTTTGGATATACTTCGGTCGATGCCACACTTTGCGTCGGTACGGGATGACGGCGTGATTGTCGCGCTTCTGAGCTGCTCATTCAGTCCCTGGGTTGGTCACCTTATTTCGCCCATTGCTATCTCTGCGGATAGACACAGCTGCGCACACCAACAGTGGAGCGGGGTAGCCGGCTGCCTTAAGGCGATCCGTATGAGTAGTAAAACTAGCGGCAATTGAGTGATGGCAGGATCTGTCAAGGGCTTCAGACAGGCAAGTTTTGGCGATACCTGTCTTGACGAATTTGCTGTGAGCGAAGGTGCCTCACGAAATAGTCCAAGCAACCCCTTTGCTCACGCATATGTGTCCTTGGGTATGTGCCACTGTGTATGGGTCCCTCTTCATGAATATCTTTGACGTCAATTATCTATAGAGTCGCTGGACATCGGCGCTGAGGAACAGCAACAAACACCATGGGCTGCACTGGGCATGTGTCTGCAACACGTAGCAAAAGCATTAACCGTTCACTGCAGAACAGTACTTATTCATAAAAATTATTCTCTAACAAACCGTGAATACTCCGCATGATGTCTTTAGTGCAAAAAACTCGAAAGAAAAACGAAAACAGCGAGGTGAAAGGAAAAGAAAGACGAGCGCTACTAAAATGCAGCGCTCGTCCTTCATTTCCTTTCGCCTCTCACTGTGTTCTCTCTTTTCTAGTTTTTTAGGCTAAAAAGCATCACGTTAGGTAAACGCCAGCTCGCCCAAGAAGACGTTAGCCTCACATAATTATTCATATTATCTGAATTTCAACTGAAGTTTAAATCGTCTAGCTTTCTTCGGTAATTAGGCACGATTTCTTTTAATGTACAACAGTTTTCTTATAATCATCATCAGCATGCAGCAGCCTATTTTATGTCCACTGCAGGACGAAGGCCTCTCCCTGCCATCTCCAGGGCAGGACAGGGTTACCCCTGTCCTTCCCACGCCGACTGCAACTACCGCCTGCGAATTTCTCATTTTCTTCACCCCACCAAGTCTTCTGGGCCGATCCCGAATATAGATCAACCCAAGAGAGCGGCAAAAGCCGCAAAATGTTACGATACCATCGCGGTACCACAGTGGTACAGCCGCCTCGACGACTAGCGACACAACGCTGATGACGCCAATAGAAATGCCGCATATGGGTCGGTCTTAAGCGACAGTGTCAGGAACAAGAAACACATAAGGCCAGCACCATGAATGTATATAGCGATCCACACACACACACACACACACACACACATTCCACCGCATGCGTATCATTCAAGCGCAGCATGGAGATTTCTATTTGTTTCTTTAACAGTCGGCTGCGTCACACCGTGATTGAATCCATTTAACTGTCCTCCAGTTGCACAGAAGCCAGCGAAAGCCTAACAAATAGCGCCACCGACATCGTAGCCACAGCGATCGTAGCCACCTAATTCCTTGTGAAGATCACCATTGTGTCTCTAAGAATGAGCAAATTTTTTATCTGGGATGGAGAGAAATCCACTTAAGCGAAGAAGCAAGACTTGCATTGATATAAACAACAAGCATTATCTCATGGTATCAAACCCCACATTAGGTTACCGAAGACATGGCTATTGGATCACACATGGCTGCAAGCGCTACATCTAGGTCCTGCTACACAGCTTACGTAATCGTCCTAGGCATCTGCGCGACGTTTATGTAAATATATTCAGAACACAATCGCCGCGTGCCCCGAAGCTCACAGGAGAATAAGTAAATCCGTATGTAATGCATACCTTTTATTCGGATGTGTTTGGAAAATGCTGCCGAATGATCATCATAAGCCGCAGTGAGGCGCAATATCAGCAACGTCAAATGGTGAAAGAAGTCTGTAGCGGCGGTCAACACCTGATTGCCGGCCGGGGTTTCAGGGCCGGTAGTCCCCGACCCTCAAACCGACGCTACCGATACCGCTGATATTGCATCGTAGTATCGTGGTATCATGGTACCGAACTGTAGCATCGTGGTAGTGGGAGCGTTCTCCCATTCTTCGCTCATGACAGCCAGAGTTTTGAGACGCTATTGTTGAAACGCTGCGCCTGTGGTCGCAGACGCTACACGGGGGGTCGTGAGGAAGTGGCGCTCGAAGTATTTCCCGCGTACGGGTAAGACAATGTGCTAAGGGGAGTGACACCCATAACATATAGTGCATTACACTGCCAATAATATTTACAAGTGTATACGGCCGATAAAAAATACTACCCTTATTTAGTATAGCTGTCCACTAATTGCTGCTTTTTATATGGGGATTGACGTCACGCTCTTTGTTACAAGAGGATGTCGTTATCAATCATCCCGTGCTTCCCATTGTTAAGGACCGCCCTATCATCCGACAAGTTCGCACGAGACGTGTTTTATGCGTTTCTTTATCGACACAACCTATGTGGTATATGCAGTGCATGCGTGATTCCAAAGGATATGCCCGCCTTTCGCTTAAATTTTCGTCTACTATTGTACGGCCTCCGGGATCACCTCACTAAAGGGGTTATTTTTGTCCGTGCACAGGACAAATGCATTGAGGAGTAGGGGTATACAGCTTCTTTGTAAAAATGAGCTCACGGATGGGATAGCTGATTGTGATCAAACACGTTACGGAACACGCTTGCCCCTGAAATCGGCGGCACGTTTCTACAAGATCAAGCATGCCAAGCCTCGTGATTGCGCGCGTTTTAGTGCGGACTAAAATTACTGCTTACTGTACTAGGCCCATCACGGTTGCTGAGGGACGAATTCGTCACTGAAATCAGCAGCGCGTCTGGTGTGATGCGCAAACTATCGCTCACAGAGATGTCAATGCAAGGTTAGTTCTGCCTGATTTCTTTCTTTTTTTTTTTTTTTGCGATTGCACAGTTTCGAGGCAAGGTGGCTAGCCAGATTCAGGAAATGAGGCTGAAGTACTCGAAAAACTTCAATCGCATTTAAAAAATTATGAAGGTTCAACGCTTATGTGAAACGAACCTTTAGTGACTAGTTTAGTTAAATGGAATAGAACTAACAGCGATGCCAAAAATTGTCTTTGCTTTCATTTTATGCAACGTGTAATCTCATTCAATGGTTATATTTATTCACCCACAAGAGTCACAGCAATCATTCCAAGCAATTTTTTTTGCGCATGCATTACACCGCTCACACGCTATGTCTGGATTAAAACATCAAATCTGATGGCCGCACAGTCTGAGACGTCTGCGCAATGATGTGAGAAGGACGGATACCACGCAGGGTGATTGTCGAGAGAAGAACGGCGGTGACAGTCGTATGTACAGAAAAAGTAGGACATGTATTTTGCTACATCTAAAGATTGTAAAGAAAAGATTATCACCATGGCCTATACACATTCTGGAACGTTGGTCCACGATTGGCACACTCCCAGCGGCACGCACGTACTAAGCGGCCAACTCAAAGAAAAGAAAAGAAATCAAACAAGCCCTGGAATATAACGCGCTATCCTGCATAATATCGGCGTGCATTACAGGTACACTCGTCCACAAAAGCTCTCGAATTCTGAGATCTCAGAAAACGTTCAATTTCCGAGCAACCTGCAACAGTAGTCAGTAAACCCAAACATCGCAATGTTGTTCCCATACACTAGTAGAGGCTGTAAATATGTATACTAGACTGCGTTGTGATGCTGCACAAATATTCAGCTTTTTCTCAGGTCTCATGTTCCGTAAAACATCGTAATTGACTGTAATTATGAGATGACATTACACGTTTGTGGCAAAATGCGAAAATACCCGTGTACTTAGATTTAGGTGCACTTTAAAGAACCCCAGGTGGTCCAAATTGCCCGAATCCCCCATTATGGCGTGCCTCATAAGCTGGTCGTGATTTTGGCATGTAAAACCCCATAATATAGTTTTTTTATACATTTAGGCTGCGTACTGAATTTTTTTCTTCATTACGCAGAACGATGGTGCGCTCTCTGGCCCTACTTTGTCAGTCAGTATAGAACCAATATTGCAGCACTCTTCAAGGAAGCACACTAAACAAACTAGTTTACTGTGGGCGAACTTGAGCCCGGAAACTCAATATTAAGCATTCACACAATTTAAAAGAAGAGTTAACAGGAGCCTATTCCACAGTCAACCACGTCTCCACGCCAAACGCACTTTTCACGCACCCAGAAGGCCAGCAGTCACGCCGTGGCTTCTCATTGGACGGGAGACTCGGGCGCTGCCGTGTGCGCGTGCACGGGAGACACGCGCTGTATCGCTATGCGCGAGGAGATGCTGGCACTCTTGTAATGACGATGCGATGAGTAATCGATGCGATGAGAACACCGCGGGTCAAATGGCAGCAATGAGTGATTTAAAAAATGTTTACTACAATAACAGTTAGGTGTTCCTTGACCCTGTCACTGAAGCTGAAGTGACAGAGGTAATAATAAGCCTAAATAACTGCAGTATGTTGGACGTTGACGGGATGCAAGCGAAGCCTTTGAAACATGCTGCCTCTTTGCTTGCTCCATGCATACGGTACATGTTGAACTTATGCCTCGAGCAAGCGATATTTACACCCCAAATGCAAGTTGCTCGTGTTAAGGTACTCTATAAGAAGGGTGACAAAAACGATATGGGCAATTACCGGCCTGTTTCTATATTGCGCGTGTTTTCAAAGGCCTTTGAAACGGTAATCCTCAAGAGGCTGAAAAAATTCGAACAGAAACACAACATCTTGATTGACTGCCAGTATGGTTTCCGTCAAGGCTTGAGCACTGAATCGGCACTTCTTGCACAAAAAGAGTATATACTAGATCAAATCGAAAAAGAAAATGTAATACCGGGCATTTTTATAGATTTTTCAAGGGCCTTTGACCTTAATTATCATGAACTGCTCATTAGGAAGCTAGAACGATACGGTATGAGAGGTGTTGCTGCTTCTCTAATCCGTTCATATTTAAGAAATAGGCAACAAATTATAGACATAGAAGGCTTTCACTCGGATCCATTAGCAATTTCTTGTGGTGTGCCTCAAGGAAGCATCTTGGGACCATTTCTTTTCAATCTCTATCTAAATGACATTGTAAGTATATGTCCAGAAGAAAAATTCGTCATTTACACAGATGATACTAGTATATTTTTGTCAGCAAAAGAAACCAACCAAATAGTTCGCAATGCCAACGAAATCCTGGGTTAACTTGAAAAGTGGACAGAAGAAAATGCCTTAAAAATAAACGTACAGAAAACAAAGGCCGTTTTGTTTCACGCTAGAAACAAGAAGATAACATTAAATCAAAGGGTTCTGCTTAACTCAACTCCAATTGAAATAGTGCCTTCTATTAAAACACTGGGTGATGTCTTCCACAATACCTTGTCTTGGGGCGAGCACATAGATCAGTTAACAACAAAATTCTCCCAAGTAATTGGCCTCATATATCGGAACGCAAGCATACTACCACGCAGTGTAATGATGCTAATTTACAATACTTTATTTTGTTCCAGACTTAATTATTGTCGCCTAGTTTGGGCCTCTACGACGCAAACCAATCTGCAAAAAATCCATGTTTTGCAAAAAAAGTTTCTGCGAGTTATTCGAAAGTACCCAGGTACTATCCATCTGAGCCCTTATTTCGCAGCTACAACCTAATGCCAGTAGCAAATATTTATGATTATTGCCTGTACAAGCGATATAAACAAGAGATAAAAAATAACACTTGTTTCTTGAGTCAGTTAGCGAAGTTGAAATATCACTCTACTACATATAATACGCGAAATTTTGAAACATGGGCAATAGATACTTGTAGGACAACATATGGCTTAAAAATGTTAAGAAACCGGCTGCCAAGGTTATTGAATACACTACAGAAACAAAATATAGAGCCCGACAAAATTACTTTTGCGGACCTTCGAAAATAATTTAGTGCGTAGAAGAAGAAAACAAACAGGGAAAAAAGAATGGTATAGTTAGTGTATAATTTTGCTGCACGTTTACTGCGGAGTTATCTGCGCTTTCTGCGGTTCATTTTGTGTGCGCTGGTCTCTGGTGGCGTTCTTGTATGGATAAACAGTGTCTTGAAAGCTGAATGTTTGTACTTCATAATTGTATAACTTTAAATTGTATTGTATTACTTGTATTAATTGTATTGCAAATGTAATTGTAATAATTGTATAACTTCGAATTGTATAACATAATTTGTATAACGATGTCTGAATATGGAATGAGATTTATCTTTTTGTATGTATGGATTTCAGTGAGTGCTGATAATAACTCATATATATTATATAATTTGCTGACTGCTACGTGAAGTTGCCAGTGCGGGGGCCTGCGGCCTTGTCAAGCTGCAATGCGACAGCTTTTCCTGTAGGCCGCCGGCCTCGTGTATTTCGGATGCAAATAAAGTTATTATTATTATTATTATTATTATTATTATTATTATTATTATTATTATTATTATTATTATTATTATTATTATTATTATTATTATTATTATTATTAATGCCTAGGGTAGGGGCTCTAGCGATGAGCCGCTTGGAAGGGTACTTCACGAGAGTGCTCGTAACTGGCATGTGGAGAGCGCTCTGCGGCAATATAAGCTTGTTTGCTGGAGCTTGCATTGCTGCTGCGCATGTGCAACATGTAAATGCACATGTGGGAATGTTACCTGCACATGTAGATTATGCGCTTTAGCAGACGCAATTCTCTCGATCAGGCACATTAGGAAAGTACATAATTAGCAAAAATCTGCTAACATTCTAAAAATTTCACGATTATGGCGCACGTTTAATTAGAAATTTGAAGAGAACCTAATTCGAAAACAGTTCTATTTTATTTGACATTTCTGAAGTGTTATGCGTTCCGAAATGCTTGTAATCAAATTTTACGCTCAATGCGCTAGTTTTGCATTCAGAGGCAGGAGTCCCGGAACGAAAATGAACGCCGCTCCCCCTTTCCCCTCTACACTCTCACATGACGTAACTTTTCCCGTACGGCACGCCATTCTGTTAACCAGGCGGAGATGGTAACTGCTGCGCTGGTGCTGTAGGTTGGCAAATCAAATCTGGCTTCCCCCTCCAGCCGCAATAGGCTTCGACACGTGGGAAGTTCCTCTTTGTAACGGGAGTCCCGGCTCTGAATGCGAAATCAGCGAATTAAGCGTCAAATTTGATAATAGATATTTCGGAACCTAAGCAGTTTATAAGTGCCAAAGACAAATAAAACGAGAGAGGGAGAGAGAGAGAGAGAGAGAAAAAAAACATTTATTCGGACCATCGAGGTGGTTGCTCTTGAGGTCGAGTGAGTGGTGTCCTCCTTCCAGGACTCCACTGGCCATGGCTGTTCGACCTACTTGCTGGACGAGATTGAATGCTGGACGTACTTGCTGGACGAATGCGATTGAAGTTCCTCACATAAACATTTACAATATTCATGAACCTTAATAAGTTAACAAATTTTTGCTGATTTTGTGTTTCCTGACTACTTAATTGCAAAAGTTGCGTACGCCAAGGCACACAACTCACATGTACAGGAAGTACATACGCAAATATATCCGTCGAGTCGCCACTGTTGGTCCGTATCGGACAAGGTTAAATTAGAATTTATTCAACGTCACATTTCGAAGTTGAGTGAGTGTTGACAATAATGTATTTCTGCAACAATCATGGTGTTCCAGTACTTTCGTCGCTCTGCTACCTTGTTTACTTTTGTCTTTGCAAAAGCAAATTTTTTAACAACCTTTAACCTTGATAAATCGCAAGCAACTAGGAAGTCATCGGTGGCCTCAGTATTTACATTCCCCAAGTGTAGGGTAGCCAACCGGGCACGTCCTTGATTTACCTGCCTAACTTTCCTTCTTCGTTTGCATGTCTCTCTCTCTTACGGAGAAAACTTGGACCGTGCGCTGTCCTTCACTCCAGCTCATACAAGGCTTTTTTATATGGGCGATATGGGGTAGCTTGAAGTTAGTTTGTCCAAGTATGTGAGCGTTGGTCGCATTCGTGCTTTAAACGTCTGCGTTATACTTTCATTGATTCAATCCTGTTAAGTAAACGGATGGACGAGACTATTTGTTGTACACTCACGAATGTGTTGCACTGAGTTCTAGCATTGAAAAATGAAGGACCACGAGGAGTAAGGACGAAGCGCTTCGTCATTACTTCACGGGGTTTTTCATTCTTTCAGTGTTAAAACTCGGCATTAAACTTTCAGAGTTCAACCTGAAGTCTGTTCCTGGTACATGTACTTGCTGCTCATATCATTACTAATGGAGGAATGTTAGTAAGGCATTATATTGTCCCTTTTTGTGTTGCAGAATTGTTGTTTAAATCTTATTAAAATCGTGTTGTGGAAATGTAATTATCCTGTTTAATTGCAATATTACCAGCAAAGTTAACACAACATAGCTTTAACAACGCTATTCCAACCTTTCGATGAATAAGAAAAGAACAATTCAAAGTTTTCGTCGTACCTTGGTTGTCGTCCTTGCTGTCTGTTCGTTATGTGGTGCTCTGCAGTATACTATGGTTTTGACGCTCATGTACATGAAGACACGGAACAATTTGGTTGGCAACAGTAGCCGATCGACGCCATAACTGAAAGCAACAATTATGAAACACGAACCCCATGCGTTCATGATAGGTTTCGTATTTCTAAAATAACACTTCAATGAGCAGCTAGGGCTAACTGCGCCCAATTAGCAAGTTAAATGCGATTTACTAGCATAGCCGCAGCTTTTCTTTAGATCACTCACTCCGCCTTACGGAGTGTAAGAACACGACCGTCCTCCCGCTGCGCAATTTGCTCCCAAGAGGGCGGCAGCAATCATGTTGCTGTAACGCTCGAGTTAGGAAACGCGTGGAAAAAATAGCTTTTATTGCACATTTTATTGTGATAGCAATTGCAAGGATGCTTGAGAAATATTGAGGCCGCCGCTGCAGCCGTCGTATATATATGTATGTATATATATATTTATATTCCGTATGAGTTATCTATGCTTTTGATGTTCACGTACATGAAGACACGGAGCAATTTGGTTGGTAACAGTAGCCGATCGACGCCATAACTGAAAGCAAGAATTATGAAACGTGTATATATATATATATATATATATATATATATATATATATATATATATATATATATATATATATATATATATATATATATATATATATATACACTGTTCTTGAGCACTCTTTTCAAAAGAGTAGGCAGGCGTTGTGTCCTTTCCCGTGACAGTTGCTAGCCTAGTACCTGATTTTTTTCCTCTCTTCCGGCGTGAACACGTTTTCACACACCGCACACTCACACGCACGCACACACAAATAATAGTAAACTGCAGAAACATCCGGACATTGGGTTGCGTAATGAAAGGACTCCAGAATATTAGAGCGAAGCTGTTAGCCTCTTGGTGCTCGGCATTTGTCGTGCCCGTCAGTGAACAAAAAGTATCATCATCCGCAATGGCTCATACCCCGTAAGCATGAAATAGTGCAATGCTTCTTCCTCCTCGTAATGCAGAGGCTATAAGCTCTCAGCAAAGTGAAGAGAACAGTGCATACATTCATTGGAATCACGCACAGAATGAATAGAACAGCGTACGTTACAATAAAGGACAAGCTCAAAACAAGCTTCTATCATTATCAACAATAGCTTAATCACCCGTAATCAAGTAAAAAAGCAACGGCTCACACCCCCATAAGCAAGTAAAAAGGCAACGGCTGATACCTCCGTATGCCAGCAAAAAATCCAATGGCCAATACGCCTGGAAGGCAGAGGCTGCAAGCGCTCACCTAAGTGAAGCGAACAGTGCGTAAATTCATTGAAATGGCCCATACAACACATATGACAGCATGCCTTTGAATAAACAACAAGAACCATCAATTGCACCTGGGAATCTTTAACGTGCCCGCATTACACGGGACACGAGCGTTTCTGAATTTCGACTCCATCGAAATGCGGCCGCTGCGGCCGGGATTCGATCTTGAGACCTCGTGCTTAGCAGCGCAACATCATAACCGCTAAGCCACCGCGGCGAAGCGCCTAAAGAAGGTGCCGCTCAGCGTGGCTCCATACCTCAAGGCTACGCGAAACCCACGCCGCGGACCTCGCCGACCGCTGGAATTCAGCTCTCAGTGCCAAAAAATGACAATGAAGTGGCCGGTACCCTGTATCTGCCTTTTGAACGGCGCTATTGGAGATGACAAATAGAACTTCAGCGTACTACAAGTTACAGCTTCAGTTATAGTGTGAACAGAAGAACTTGGATGGATGGATAGATGGATGGATGGATGGATGGATGGATGGACTTTGTTGTGGTCCTTCAGGGCGCGCGCTAGAGCGCAGCGGGCCGCTCCCACGTCGGTACAGAGAGACCGAGCCTCTCCGCCGCCTCGTGGGCCCGAACTCAGAAGTAATATTTTTTTGTAATTTGTTGGGAACTATACAACTAGCGTATACAATGTGGCCCTGTGAAAAGGGTTAGGGGCCAGAGACCACATTTCATTTTGACTGGTTGCCTGGATGATCTTGTTTTATTTCGTTTGAGTTCCCGGATAACGGCTGTCTTTTGGCTCAAGGTCACTTGAAGGTCATCCAGGTAGCGCACATCCTGTCCTCTTTCTTGTCCGTGTCCATCCAGCGCTATGACTTCAATTGACACTTGAAGGTCACTTACAACTGGCGCCAAAAGCATTTCATGCTTGACATAATGTGGGTGTACTCGGAGAGAACTTTCTGTAGCGGTGAAGTGATAGCTACGGAGGCAAAGCGCGCACAAGTGAGAGCGCTTCTGGAAAGATGCCCGTGCATTCATCCACGTTAGGTTAAGCTGGGGAAGAGGAAACATAAACACCTTATTAGCAACAGTTAAATAAGATAAAACACACCAGTGAATGTAAAAGCGTCTGGTAAACGCGAAACCGTCGCACGTGAAGCTGCGTCGATTCAGCGTCTGTTCCCAGCAACCAAAATCACTGTGAAACGCTTGCGGATTACTTGGCGCCGTAACACGTGTGCAGCTTTCCCTTCACTGCCACAGAAAGTTGTCCGTGAGTATAGTGGTTTTACCAGTGGCGTTGTTATAGATACATACCCACTTCACATTCCGGCAACGCACCGCCATAGTGAACCTAACTGCAGCAAAGTCTCGCTTAAAAGTAGGCGCTAAATTTGGCTCTGCGGTGATGCAAAACAGGCGCACACGACGCGCAATTTGCGTCATTTCGTGAATGCATGTGTAAACAAATTTCGTCACACTTAGCTCACAGGATAAGAAATACCACATTATAACGTGTTCTTAGTTTTAGGCGGTCGAGGCTATATACTCACAGTACACAAAGCAGACAGCGTGAGGCTGGTGTTCAGGTACGTTAAACTCCACGCACGCCAGTTAGAAATCTCTCCTGGGCAGTGATTCAATCACCGTGGACACAACAGCGAGCACTGAAATTCCTTCATTATTGCAGTTTTCCCTTCGGACAACGATGCCTATTAGACAGCTCTCGAACTTTCAGCGGTGGCTAAACAGAACGGCGTCGTGCTGCTGAACACGCGATCGGGCGATCGAATCCGAGCTGTGGGGACTATATCAAGAAAAAAAGAAAAGGGAGGAGGGAACAATTCAATGTACTGTCATATCTCTATACACGAAAGTTTGGAGGATGATTAAGCTTCGCTTTAACAGTGGAACGCGATAGCATTCAAATATCCCTGACAGCTTCTCACGCTTCCCGGCAACTGCAGCTTATGTAACTGTAATGTTTCCGGGAAACACTGGCGGCGAACGCCATGCACGAAGGCGAGCTTTCTGGTAGAAACGCGGTCTCGGAAGCGAGCGCCATCTGGACGTGTTTCAAGGAACCGAGCGCACCGGTTTATGACCTTCGAAATTTGGGAGTGTGCAAATCTCGGAGGTCATGGTCGGTCTTTAAGTGGTAGAAACGCTGGAAAACGGGTTTGTGTTTTGAGTATCCGCGTAACACAGTTATGTTTTCACGTACACTCAGATTACAATCCAACGCTGTAATGCCTTTAGGTTGCGAGTCGTACGTACGATTTTTCGGACGTATTTTACCTTGAAAAATTCAATTAGCTCAGTGACTTCCTTGCGCTATGTGGTGGGCCTCCGTGGTTGGGTATGCGTGGTCGGAAATTATTTTCGCCGTTACGTCGGTCTACGCTTGACAAGGAACGCTTGCACCAGATTTTCTGCGACGCGGGGCCATTAACGCTCTCGCGTTATGATGTGACTGCTCGTGTTTTGAGACCCTGTGCTAGATTGCGTGGCCCCTGTGATAGGCGCGCTTACCCCGTATTTTCCTCGCAGCAGCAAACGCGAAGTAGAAACTGTGGGGCACTGTACCACCTTCATGCTTGGTGCAGGACAAATAGGTTTTAGAATTTAATTACCCGAATCAAAACACCACCATCGTTCTAACGTAAACCACGTGACATAGCCACAACTACGTAGGATTGTATATTACGTAATCGCGGATGACGTCACAACGTGTGTTTCTGTCGCTTTCGCTCATCCAATGGCAATGTAAACCCAACAATCGGCACGATGTAAGCTAGCCCCGGCTCGAACAGCCGGAGTAGAAATCATGGCGTTGACGTCAAACAATCGTCGTCTTGCTGTTGCCGTCAAACACACGCTCGCGTCAGTCACATAGTTGTTCTTGTTACGCAAACCCACTGGTCCACCCGGTAACGCTTTGAGTAATCGCAAGCGATGCTGGATAGCCACCTACGAGAAAAATTCTTCGCATAAAATCGATTCCCCGAGTGCATGGCGCATGCTTAGGTTTATTTAACTATCTTTCAAAGCTTCACGCGCGTACTGAGAGCGGAAACTAGCGTCCTACCTTTGGCACATTTCGCTGTTTTGTTAAGCATATCTATAATAGTTACCAAAACGCTATCAGCACCATTTTTTATCCCTGTAATGTGCTGGATTACCATATTTGAAGTCAGGTTGAAGAGGAAAAGGAAGGGCTGTGAGAAAGCGAGAAGAGGCCGAAGAAGCAGTTCTCACGAGCGCTGATACCGATTTTTCGTCGCTCAGAACGCAAAGCCTTTCAACGACGTCCGAGATAAAGCACTGAAGAACGAAACTCAAGCTCAAGTCTGTGGCTTTTCGTCGGGTATCACAAGTCAGTGGAACTGAAATTCAAGGTTATCTGGGGTGAACAGAGCGCTCCACCATGGACAGGCACAGCCCCGATTCCCAGATGTCTAACAAGGAACCGGGTCTCCTGCGCGCTGTGCTCCGTCGATCTGTAACTGCGACGGCGTCGGTTCCTGTGGTTGACCACGCATCCTCTACTGCTTCCAGGTCAACGGCGCCGAAGCAAGGCAAAGAAAGCTTCAGAAAGAAAAATGTACACTCTCCCGAGCAGCGCCAGCACAACCAAGCTTATGCTATGGAGCTACCAAGTACAGCCGCGTTCAAAGCAGTTGGAACTCCACCGGAAGAGGTACTGAACCCAACGGGCGTCAAACGCAGCGGACGACCCATCAATGGAAAGACCCTTGGCGCTGCGCCGTTAGGCGCGAGTGCCTCGCTGGCGAACCAGAAGTCAGGGCGTGATGGCTGTGCTGGAACCCCCGTGAAAGTCATGGACAAGAAAAATTCCAAGAGCCCTGTTTCCTTCGCCGACGAAACACATCCAGGAAGTCGCTCGGAGCGCTCTCCAAAGTACGAGGCTTCTTCGCATCCCGCACGCACGTGGACGGAAGCACCGGTAATGCACCGGGGCGTCAACTCTCCAAGCCTCAGTCCTATGAGCAGTCCCGATTGCGCGAACGACCCATTCCCCAAGAAGGTCCAGCATCGTCACCCCGGAGTGGACCCTCTTAAGACTGACTTCGATGCTCTCTTCAAAGAGAACAGGGCCCTGCTTGAGGAAGTGGAAGCATTTAAACGCGAAAAAACACCGAGGAAGTCCATATTTAAGCGCGGCGTCCAGAATCTTCTGGCCGGGCCCTCGAAGCCGCCCGCATTCCACGGTTTTGCAGGAAGCACGACCAAAGTGAGACCGAGGCTTGCCGCAGAAGATCCGTCGAAAGGTTTGGTGAGTGTTCCATGCTTGCTTATTTTGCGTTTACACTGAAGCGAAAACGCGCAGGCTGATACGAGGTTATAGCCGATAAAGCGCATAGCCTGTAAGAAATACCAGAATGAACGGCATAAAGGTGGACACGCAGGGCAGTACGTGTACTTCTTTCTTTGCGAATCATGCACACCGCTGTTTACGTTTCGCATTGCACAGCTGTCTGGGTGCTGTTGCCTTTTGCTTTCTCAAGGTGTTCCTCAGTTTTGAGGAGTGTATTGCACAGGAGTGAAGCTGAGTTTGAACTGCCGCAACATATGCATACGTTTCAGCTGCATGCGGTTCGATTGACGCTTGAGCTATATGTACACGATTGCTTACAATGTCAACTGCGTTCTAAACAATGGAAAAGCGCAAGACTAAGAGGAACTCGGGATACTTGCTGGACTTGCAACCAACTTCTTTAGATAGATGTACAGGATTAACTACGCGTTACGCTAACTAGCAATAGTAAACGAAATTATGTCAGAAAACTATGTAAAAATGTGATTTATGCGTGAGCTCTTAGCTTACCTGTCTACATTTTATGAATAAATAGTGACCTGTGTGTCTAATGTATGTCGTGCGTACTTCGCATTGCCTCTTTTCTGTGGTTCTATTGCAGTAGTACTTCATAACAACTCGTCCTTGAGGCCACATTCATTTTTACCAGTACACTCAGAACTGCGGATTAACTATCGTTCTGCAGGCAACGCCTGAGTCTGCCATACGATGTTATACGTCATGGGAGTGGCTTGCATGCGCGTGTAATTTTAGAAACGAATGCACTTAATCTGAATCGCGAATTTTTTTAGGATACTGCTAGAGGTGACATGACCCGCTGTCACCCTATGCGAACTGGTCCGACGGATCACCCATTAAAACACCATCTTTGAAGGTTTTGCTTTATAAAGCGTTTAACATTCTTCGACAACTGACTATGATTTTTTGCAACGAGCTGTTTTCGAGGGCCAATCCCGAAGATTTAGCAGTCTAGCAAAGCCATAAAGGTCGCTTGTTAGTGCCGTACCAGACTGTGGTGGCACCAGTGTTACGGTAGTAATAGTGGTACAGCTGGTGCCTCCCCACAGTGTAGTACTATGCAGTAGCACCGTGCTAAGTGAGCGTTTTCGCATTATTGCCTCGCGACAGCTAGAATATCGAGACGCTGTCATTGAGACGCACATATGCTGCACAGGCTTCCAAACTGGTTTATGAGGAAGTACCGGTCGTCTTGCACGTGCGGATTAAGCTCGGTTTAAGAGAACCACCACTCATAACACGGTGCAATAGCGTGCCGAAAATAGCCACCTTCCGAAACATTCTAAACGTATTCTTGGATAGAAGCACGGGTCGGTTCTTATTCTTTTTCACGTCTCATTGTTAGACAGCTACGCCCCTTGCTGCATGCTTAACGCGAAACTCAACCTCCGGTAAACATTTGTGAGAAATCACATCGCTGCTTAGCTTCTTTGTCTAGTAACAGGCTGCAGGGCTAGTGCTCTTGCCTAAATTAAATTACGGGTTCTGAAGTCCCATCGTCACACACGGGCTATGCGAGACAAGGCGCCCTAGTGGAAGGCTCTGGAATGAAACTTTATCGGAGGACACCTAAACACTTACGAGTTTTGAATGCAAAAGCATTATTGCACAATTAATTAAACATTGCTGTGCGATCCTTCGAGTTATGAACTTCTCGCGGGGAAGCGAGCGTGTTGAGACGCTTGGGGCGTTTTGATTTGGCCTTCCCGAGGCTCAGGTGGAATGCAGGCGAGAGCTTGCGCGGACAAGAAACGCGCGGATAACACAGGGCTTCCGAGGGAGAGAACGAGGGTGACGTGGGTCGCGGCTACGCCATCTCCCCTCGCACAACACCTGACGCTCTGCTGCGGCAGCAGACGTCCCCTTTCGCCCGTGTCTTTGGCTCGTGCCGGGCCGTCGCAGCCAATGGGAATTCAGTCGAGGAGCGCTCGTTACCGTGGCGTCTTTTCATGCTTCCCGGCAACTGCAGCTTATATAATCGTAAGGTTTACCGGGAAACGCTGGCTGTGAACGCTATGCACGAAGGCGAGCTTTCTGGTAGAAGCGCGGTCTCGTGCGTTGGTCGATATCCTGTTATTGTTTCGCACTTTTAATACTTCAGTCTGAGAAGAACTAACATGAAGAACACGGGGTGTTTGTGTTTTTTTTTATTGCGTTTGTTTGTAGGCTGCCGTTATCAAAATTCCGAGCAATAAATTTGTAAGGAATGAAAGACAAGGTGTGAACAACTTAGGTTGTAGAGAAGTGGTTGGGGGTGCGTGGTTCGGAATTTGGTAAGAAATCCTTTTATCTGAGGCGATGTCTGACACTGGACGCCGGCTTTTCTGGGACACGCGCTCCTTAACGCTATCGCATTAAAATATACTTGCTTACTGCAACATTATCTGCGTGTGTCTGATTGAGCTCTGCACCAGCAGGTCGCTGCACCATGCAGGCTGCTGTAATAGACCGCTCACATTTACGCCTGCGTTTACCCGAATATCGGCGATAAGACTCTCTAATGCATACCGTCCGCGACCGCGTTCGCGACCTTTCAGTTTCTTCTTCCGTGCCATGGTGCTTGCAGTGCATTTTCGCCACCTCCATACGCTTGCGCGTAACCGGCGTTCAGGAAAAAAATACGTCAGCGTAATTATTCCTTCTTTGTTCGGAACCTGGTAAGACTCGTCACAGGGTCTCATGCTTTCGGCTGTTCGCACTTCTGAGTAAGCGCTTTAGTTTTGACGCATCTAAGATGTTTAATTTTCCATATCTGTCGCGGCCACATTTTAGGACGTTGTATTGCCACAAAGCTTAGTTTGCGCCTTCAGTGCATAACTTCCTTAACCCCCGTATTCAAGAACGCAACTTAAGTTGAAGTTCACGCTTGACTTGTCCTAAATGAAGCCTACCGTGAATGCGCTGGCGGAAACGCAATGAGCGTCCTGGGCACGCTGACGCCCGGCGTCACTCGGATCAAGTCAAGCATGGGCTTCAACTTAAGCTGCGTTTTAACGCGATAGCGTTAAGGAGCTCGTGTCGCAGAAAAGCCGGTGTCGTCGGCGTCGGCGTCGGTGTCGGCGTCGGCGTCCGCGGCGTTGGCCGTGAGCGATAAATCACGGCAGGCACTTCATAAATAAAAAGCAACTTCCAAGATGGGCTGGGTGGGAATCGAACCAGGGTCTCCGGAGTGTGAGACGGAGACGTTACCACTGAGCCACGACTTCGATGCTTCAAAGCGGTACAAAAGCGCCTCTAGTGAACGCGGTGTTACCTTAGAAACGAGCTGTTTCTAAGGCTCAGGCGTGCGTCGCTTGCTCAGGCGCACATTTCGTTGTCGCGCCGAACGCTGCGTTGCTCGACGCTCACCGCGTCCGATGCGGGGCGCGTAGTCGCTGCGCCGTAGCCCATTGTCTTACACCCCTTGGCGGGTCGACGGGAACGCTGTCGCGTTCCACTCTTGAAGGCGAAGCTTAAGCGTCCTCCAATTTTTTGAATAGTTCCTATAACGCGCGTGCTCGATTCGGGCCGCGGTGGCAGCGCGTCTCTCGCCCACTCAGGACGTTAGGAAGAACATGGCGGTCAATGTCGGCTTTGTGTGAAAAGGGGTAAGCAGAGGAGGTACATGTCGATGTTTAAAGAAAAGCAGAAAATCTAGGGACCTGCCTAAACGACCGCAAGGGACCTCTTACATTTTGTATCGAATGGAAACGTGTAGCAATTGGGTAATATTTACTAACGCGTTCAATATGAGCTACAACTCGAAAGAGCACGGCAAAGCGGCCGTGCGTTGTCGCTTATAACTAGTGCGTTAGTACTTTACGAGACACGCTGGCGAAAATTAGAATTGAGTGGGACTGATCTTCAGCGGGAAGAAGTATGGAGAAGGGGGCTTCGTCCAAGTTTCTTGTGGTTCCGGGAAGTCGTACAAGTCTGCCAAGCTTTCGCTTTCTTGAAGCTATAAATAATATTTTTGTTTTTATTTTATTATAATGGTTATTATTATAGCGATAAGTATTTTTACCTACCTCCCCATCTTTGGCAGGCTGCTGATGTCTACAGTCTAGCACCAGAAACGTCACTCTTGTTCGTGAAACAAAACGAATGAAAGTACACATACGACAGTTGCTTTTGAATCCACTTCCGATAGCACACAAGTCCGGTTCTATATCCACTAGAACATGGAAGCATACCAGCTTCAATCGTGCAAGCCAGCACTTTGAGAGGCTTGCACGTTAGTCGCGTCGCAAGGTAACCATTTATTGATGAAAGTGAGCACGCATGTTCTTCCAGCTCGCAATGAAAGTTATATCTTTTAGCCAGAAAAAAAAGCCTATTCTTATCGGGCCATAGGTAATTCAATGTCTCTTTGCTGAACCCCATGCTACAGTGCTAGTGGGACAAAACCGGCTGTTTTTGGGAGCCCGCGTTTAGTGACATTTTCTGGGTGGCGTCCGCGAAACCGAAGCAATGGAAATATCTAATGACCACTACAGACTGTAAATAAAGTTGTATTCAGCAATGCGGTGTTTGCTGCATTAATTGCATACTAATCTCATTAATGTCGACAGTCATCGTGAGATGTACTCCGTCGCATTTTATTAGATCACAGCGGCGAGAATCAGCGTACCTCGTAACCGAGCGAAGGAGCACAGCGAAGGATGAAAGAGCGAACGCGGAGCGCAGCGGGTAATGAAAGACGGCGATAGTGGAGAGAGCGCGAGGAGGAAAGTGGGGTAGGAGTGTGCAGCCGAACCATCAGGCGGAAAGCGGACGAGGAGGGTATGGCGAAAGCGTGAGAAGAAAAGCATAGTGCCGCACTAGACGAGCTCAGAGGCGGCGATGGCTACGAGATGGCGCCAGAGTAGCGCGCGTCGTCTTTTCACCGACGACGCCACCGATACCATATATGGAAACAAAGCGCTGCGTGAGCGGAGGCTTGTCTGCGGCGGCTGCTGTGATTCGCGACCACGCGTCACCCACGCGCTGCCTCTCGCGATCTCCCGATTAGCGAGGCAGTCGCGGCATACTTCGCTCCATTTGGAACGTGCTGCACGAGACAGATTAGAGAGGTTTAGCAGGGCCAAGTTACCGTACGGTAAGCGCAGTAATACCGTGCGGGCTGAGGACTGGGCATGCGCGCACTTTACCGTATTGAAAGGCTTTCCGCACGGCATACGAGGCGGTAAGGAGTCGGTAAGGCTCGGCTCGCACCGCGTTTTGCGCGCCGAGCCGCACTGAGCTACAACATAGCGAGAAGCTGGCGCCAGCCACAGAGTCCACGCCAAGCGTGTACGCGTCTCGCGTGCGTTTTTCACCATGACAGAACCAAGGCACGAGTTTACATTAATTCACCTTCTGTGACTTGACGAGGTGGCGGCCCTTCCAACCGGAAGGTAAACTTAATATTAAGCTGAACGGAACTTGTGGCCGTACCCTTCGTAACAGGCGATTAATATACTTAGGACGAATGATAAAAAAAAGGATATTGAAAAATTGAAAATCTTCGAAGATTAAACAAAATAAAAGGTGGCACAAAAGCGCTTCGGATTTGTAGGGCCGTCTCCTGACGCAGAGTTTACGTATAGGGGACGCAGATTTTTTATTGCAGTAACTAACCATATTCTAATTATCTTCTGGCGTAAAGTGTCGGCAATGAAGCAATTTAGAAACAACAATTCCTTTTTATGTATCGGTTAGACAAGAGCACCTATGTAACAAAAAAACTGTTCACGTGTTGTAGGTCAAGGTGTCGCAAGACGTCGCTACCAGCGTTGTGACTGGCGTCTGCGTTTGCCGTAACACTGTACTTCCATAAATTAATTAGTTCTTAAAGCGGCAACTGCGTGAAATGTATTTCTTTTATACAGCTTTGGCTGCCGTCGACCTTTATGCCACTCTATGTGCGCGTTGCGAAGCTTAAGAACACTTCCTTTAGTCAGAAAATTAGGGTGCCAGAAGTATGGAACTTATCATTTTGTTTTCGGATTGGCGTCCGGATAAGCTGGTTCAAGCATTAATCTCTGTCGAAATGCGTTTTATGCCTCCTTGAAATCACGTTTGCGAGATTCGGTGCCCAGACAGCTGCTATCTCATGTGTCTTGGTGTGCACCAATATGAACCCTTGGGCTAATTGTTTCGACTATATGCATGGAACAGTTGTCAGTCAGTGTCTGTATGTGTCTTACGTCTTGCTTTAGGCTGTGGTATTTATTATTTCATTTTTTTTTTCGTGCTGGTTCACCGTTCTTTGCTGTGATGCCGCCCCTCATTGTTACTTATTCTTCCGGATTCTCGCTTTCCCTGCATTCTGCTTACACGGCCAGCCAGGGCAAGTCTTGCCCACCGGTGTCTTCGAAACGGCGAGCCCGAACATTGAGCAGACCTTCAACCGACTGGCCACGACCGTATTTATTGTCGTGGTGGCCCAGTACTTGGCGTCAGCGGTGCTCGTCGTGCTGCTGGTCACGCGACAGGAGCCCGAGAGCAGCCATCAAGCGCGGGTCTGCTTGACCAGCGACTGCCGACTGCACGCGCTCTACCTGTCCTATCAGGTCAACAGCTCGGTCAGGGACTGCGACGACTTCGAGGCCCACGTATGCTCGGCCTGGGAGCCACCCGAGGGCTACCGCGAGGTGGCCAAGACCACCATCAGTGAGGTCGTCGTGCGCTGGATGCATGAACTGAGGCACCTACTGCAGGAGAGCACCGCCGGAGGCACTGCGCGCCGCAAGGTAATCAGTTACAGTAGAAATTTTATTTTAACGACGTCAGGTGCATCTGTTACCTTTGTTTATACCTTTATAGGACGACGTGCTCCACGCAGAGGGCTCATGAGCTGCCTATTGGAAGCGTCTTTGGTTTGAGACAAAGTAATCTTTATGATTTTCTACGGGTTCAGATTAGTAAGCGCCTCATTGTCTTTGTGTTTCGCGTTCAGTTGCGCTGAGTGGCTTTCAAATACACAATACACATTTTAAGACAGTCAAGAGTGCTAAAAGGCTGTCTTTATTGTTGGCATCTTCCATTACACCTTTATAACCCCCATGCATACTTATAACACCCAGTACAATGGGTGTGTGCAAGATTATCACTGTCAGAAAATCCACGCGTAGCCTAATCCACATTTACAATGCCTGTCCAGTCGAGCCCCGATGCGTGGCTGGCAATGGACAGCGGCAGCGACACCACCTTCGGAGCCATTTTATACCTGCTGTAGGCGGAGGACAAGCCAAGTGTAGAAGTTGCGCCGCTCCCGCGCTGCCTACGTCGACTCCATATGCAACTAACTGCATGAAGAGAGGTGACGATCGTTGACAGAAAGTTGTTAACTAAGCTGTATTTCATTAAACGTGGCCGAAGCCACTCACTGTTAGGTCCCTGCTGGTATCACAATTTAATCACGAGGCTGGATTGACTGTAAAGATGCTGGCGACTATATATGCCCAACGTTTCGTAAATACAGCCAAACGAAGGCAACCGTTGTCCCTACGAGTCCGACAGCGGCATACTTCGTTCCGGGTTGAAAGCGTAAACACTGGTGGTTTAATCACTTTGTGTGGTATGGTCATAATCATAGACGACCCCGTGCTCTGTGTAAGCGGTGCTAGTCAAGCGATCGTGCGTGCTCGCATGACTTGCCATATGGACAGACCCTCGTCTCTCAAGGAACTATATGAAACCATCTGCGGTGTTAAGTACTTGGCCTAAATTCATTTTGTTGCAATCGAAGGTAAATTTCACGCGCGCAAGAGTATTTTCAGTTTTTAACCGTGGTGAAGACTGTTCGTTTTAAATAATTTCGTTTCTACTGTTAGTCTTTACTGCTGCCACTTTCGACCATATGGCATGTGTATTTGAAATCAAGAAAATGAAATGGGCATGGGCAAGACACGTAATCAGGAAGGAAGATAACCGATGGTCATTAAGGGTTACGGAGTGGATTCCAAGGGAAGGGAAGCGTAGCAGGGGCCGCAGAAAGTTAGGTGGGCGGATAAGATTAAGAAGTTTGCAGGGACAACATGGCCACAATTAGTACAAGACCGGGGTAGTTGGTGAAGTATGGGAGAGGCCTTTGCCCTGCAGTGGGCGTAAGCATGCTGCTGCTGCTGCTGCTGATGATGATGATGATTTACTAAAAACGGAAGCTAGGCTTAACGTGCACCTTGTCCCCTTATTTGTTTTTGTAACTGTGAAACCTGGAAAGGCTAGCAAGATATCTTTTGGTATGTATACAAACCGGCGTACAGAAAATATCTTGCCGGAAGTTTCCTGCACAGTGTGATCCCTGTCAAATGAAACACTCTAAGGTGCTGCTATGAATTTTCTCTCTAGCTGCAAGATACGGCTGGAAATGCGTCTGTGCACACCACAGGTGTGTAGAAAAGCACCAGTGCCACCAAGCACGCGTCACCGGTTGCAAAGCCGGGCAATCGCACACTATAGCGATTGGGAAAAAAGAAATCGCAGAGGCTGATGTGTCCCTTTTAACCCTGGAACACACCGCTCATAAATTTTGATACTGTAATACAAAAAGGCGCAAATGAATCAATGCAAGCTCTGTAGTTCCTTGTAAGCCGGCCTGGCTATATGGTGCTTTGGCAGCACTCGGCGACGCACGGTTCCCAATAAACGCTTTGTAATAGGTATAGGGGCGCTGACAAGAGCATACAGTGATGAAGCCACTTTTGCTTGCTCACTATGCGTATAATAACAGGAGCCATGTTCCCAATGCAGGGACAACAGCCGCCCTCTCACGATTCTTATTCGCGAAATATCAATCCCACAAGATACACCGAGAGATGTCTCCATTCCGGTAAAAACGACACGCACTATATGGCGATACGGCATACTGGCGCACGATATGGGCGACTTCCCGCAGCTGTATATGGCAGAGCAGTGTTGAATATTGCTTTTTTCTTTTGCAACTATGTGGAGGAGGAGGAGGAAAAACTTTATTTGCTCTAATTGGTTAGAAATTAGCGGTTGCAGATGTGGTCGGCCGTCTTCACGGTCTTATTCCGCATCTGCGCAGGGTCGACGCCCCTATTCCAGGGCACCACTGAGGGTGGCTACTGGGTGAGCGTGCCTTACTAGTCCAAGCTGGACTTTCGGGTCGCTGCTGGAGAGCGCCCTCTCCCACTGCTCTGCACTCGGGTCTTTTATTTGAAGGAATTGTTGATTCTGAACGCATTCCCATGTAATGTGATATAAGGTGGGCTTGGCGCCGCACCAGGGGCAAATGTCTCTATACTGGGTGGGAAACGTCTTGCTTAGTGTGTTTAGATTTGGGTATGTTCCTGTTTGCAGCCATCTCCAAGAGGTTGCTTCATGCTGATTTAGTCTGTTGTGGGGTGGAGGGTATTTGATTCGGACCCCCTTATAGTAATTCAGAATGTCTGAGTAGCTTGGGTTGACTGGTAAGGGTTCCTCAGGGTCGGTGCTTTTGGCCGCTCGGTTTGTGTGCTCTCGAGCTGCCTTGTCCGCCTTTAGGTTCCCTTCTATTCCAGCGTGTCCCGGTACCCAGAAAATTTTATGCCTGACTTTGTTGTTAGCCCTGCAGGAGAGGAGGATGTGAAGCGCTCTGCGTCCTATTCTGCCGTTCATGTAATTCCGACAAGTAGTATGTGGAAGAATCCGCTGACACAGGATGGGGATAACTGGAGGCTGCAGAGAAAGGTATTCGTCCTGAAGTGTATCAGGGCATGATAGTGAGGATGACGGCGGTGGGGGAAGGCAACGCATGCAAGCGAGATGTGGTAGAAGTGCGCGCGCTGGTTAGTTGATGGGGTTTAACGTGTACCAGCGGAAAACTTACTTGGCCATGCGACAAATTAGGGTGGAGGATCGGGAATAACTTTGACTGCCTGGAGGTCCTTCAACCTGCACCTAAGCCTGAGTACTCGATAATTATTTCAGTCGGCCGTCTTTGCAATGCGGCCACCGCGCTAGGGAATCCAAGTCGGTAGTTCGGGCTCCAGGGCAGATTGTGCCCATGTGTTGAGCGCACATCATTGCGTGGGGGACATTTAGCAAACATGTCAGAGATAGGTGACTTTCCAACCCTAGCTTCTGTTGGAAATATTAAATCATGAAGAAGTGGCCACTCACTTTAATAACGGTAACGGTAGTTTTTATGGGCAAGAAGGAATACGTTTACTGTCTTTAACTAGCCCGCGCGTGCTCGCGTCGTTTATTGAAAATAATAATAATAATAATAATAAAGCCACGGTTATTATCACATAGTAGTCGTACAGGCCACGTTCGCAAAGCGGAAAACGGTAAAAATAGGCGATGAACTCAAGCCACTGTCGTAACGCCATGCCTACTCGTAACTGCTGTTAGAGCTGTTTATTGTAGTTGTCGCCACAACGCCATTGTCCACATGCCACGGTGCCTACGTAAGGAAGGCTAGAGTAACCGCTGCAGACCCAGTTGAATTGTCCCCCACGCTATGTGTCGCGTGTTTAATTATTGTTAGCTGAACAACGCAAATATTATAAAGTACGTTAATCACGTTATCTTGATACAGCTCGAGATACGCTGTTTACAGCCTCTCATCTCTCAATGCAGGCTCTTTCTTTGCTGGACAGTTGTATGGCCGACCGCAAAGCCACGCCTCACGATGTCGAAACGTTTCTAACTTTCATGAAGCAGTTAAACTTGTACTGGCCTGAAGATCCGCCAGCGAATGTGAGTGCCCTTGGCGTGCTCGTTCGCCTGGCCTTTAAATGGCAAATGACCTTCTGGATGACGCTGCGGTTGGCCGAGAATCCGGTGGCAAGAAATCGGTACAGACTAATTTTCTGCAGCGGCGACCAAGATCAAATGGTTTTTCTTAACATGAACCACAAGCAGCTCTTGGAGCGAGATGCCTACGTCCAGTACTGGAAGAGCCACTACGCGATGCTGTACGGCGAAAACAGTGTCAGCCGAAATTCCTTCGTCACGCAGATGTACGAGAGCGCCACAGTTCAGAGTCACGTCATCCAGACGCTGCTGGCTGTTGTCAGAAAGAACCCCAAGTCGCCAATGTCTACAGCTGTAGGCAAGCTTGGAAACTACACGGGCAGCCACCTCAATTCGTCCATCTGGTTGCGATTCCTGCGCGAGCACGTGAACCTTCCCTCCAACGGACCCGTCTCTGAGGGGACGGAAGTGCTGGTCTCCGATCCATTGCTCCTCGAGTCAATCGGGGGCCTCTTCTCCAAGTACAGCGATGCGGACCTAATTCGCCAAATGTCCTGGGAGTTCCTGCAGCTGCACGCATTGACCATCGACAAGACCCCGCTGGAGATTGCCTTTTCCGGTCGCTGGTACGCTATGCCTTACGTGTCCGTCTATTGTTCTCGATACGTGGAAACCATTTACAGACCTCTGCTCGCGTCCATCTACGTGAGGAAGCACCTGAACAACGACGACCGGCGCGCTCTGGACTCGGACATGGCGGGCCTAGTGAATGCGGTCATCGAGAAGGTCAACGGCTCGTCTCTCTTCGATGCGCAGGGTAAGAGCGAGGCCGTGGAAAAACTTCGCGCTGTGAGCACTAGTATCTGGCCCCAGAAAAAGTACTTCAATGACGACACGCTGGAAACAACGTACCACCGGTTTCCGCATGCAAGGGAGTCCTCTTTCTTGGTCAACTGGATCGAGTCGCACAACGTGTTGCATGAACTCTACGGAACTGGTCTGTACGAAGCCACCATCAGTTTGCACAACATGATCTCCTTCTCGCTCACGGACTACGACTACCTGACCAACGACGTCCGTGTAGCCATAAGTGCGCTCACCAACCCGGTCTACTACCCCCACGGCTCGCGTTCCATGTTCTACGGTGGCCTAGGTTACCTGTACACCAGCCACGTATTGAAGGCCATCGACGAGACTGGGCGCATGGTTCGGGCCAATGGCACGGTTGCCACGCAGTCGTTGTTATCGTCGGGAAAACAGGACGAGCCAGAAAAATATCGTCATTGTCAGGAAGCCCGCCACGGCGGCTCTCTTCTTATGGACCTTGGCGCGCTCGAGATAGCACACAATAAGTTTCTCGCCACGACAGCGGTAGACCGTGGCAAGGTCGTTTCCAGAAACTATACCGAGGAACAGGTCTTTTTTCTCACCGTGTGCCGTATATTGTGTGAGTTGCCGGCCGCTCAGTTCCGCTCGACAACCTGCAATGCTCTCCTTAAAAATTCGCCAGAGTTCGCCAAAGCGTTTAATTGCCACCCCGGTTCACCCATGAACCCAAAGGATAAGTGTCAGTACTTGCGCGGGTCCGAAAATTGAATGAGATTACATGGTGTGTGTATAAATATATATACGGAGAGGCGAAATGCAGGCTTTAGAATTGTCTGGTTATTCAAGGAGATCTGAGGACACAACAAGATGTGAACCCATAACTACTTTTGATAAGAAACAACCTTTTTCTGTTTATGACGGCTGGTTTTTATTAATTTCTGTAAATGTGTGTCGCTGTACTGAGAGGGCATACAAATGTGCTGTGTTTTATATTGCATTTTAGTCTATTGTTTTAGGCCACGTATCTCATTGCCTAGATGCGAACAGTTCCAGTGACCCACTTAACATTACCATGACCGACTTACTATATTGACATTTATGCAAAATATGTATGCATCCCGAGCACTTTTGTGCGTCTCCGCATGCAAAAATGTTTCCATATACAAATGGAACCTACGTGAATCGATGCTGTACATTAGAAGATATTCTGGGGTTTCACGTGTCAGAAACCATGGAATGATTCTGAGGCATGCCGTAGTGGGGGGACTTAGGATTAGGTTGGAGGAACTGTGGTTCTATAACGGGCCCAATGCACAGTACACGGGTGTCTTTTTTTTGCATTTCACTCTGATAGAAATGCGGCCACCGGCGCGGGGATTTGCTGCCGCGACTTCATGCTCAGCAGCGCAACGCCAAAGCCACTAAGCAGCCACGCCGAGTAATGAATAGGTTGATTCAGTGATGTACAACTGACGGAGACGAGTGCAATTATGTTTATTTTCTTTTATGCAGCGTGCGCAATGGCACGTTTCATTACTTTGTTGTATTTGTGCACTGCACCTTTCACAAGCTATGCCGAAATGCGAACGCTAAATCAGGCGAATGTGCTCTGATGCGTCGACGTAGCGATGTCACGAGGGCGAAAGCGATGTACTAGGGTGGAATCGTGATTACATGTCTATGAAAAAAGAAGCAGAATCTCTCTACATGCATTTATTTAAACATTAAAAATAGAATTAAATTATGGAACTTTACGTGCCAAAACCACAATCTGGTTACGAGGCACGCCATAGTTGAGGACTCCGGAATAAAATGGAGCACCCGGGGTTATTCAACGTGCACCTGAATCTAACTACGCGGGTGTTTCCACATTTCGCCTCCATCGAAATCCGGCCGCAGGAGCCAGCATTCGACCCCGCGACCTCATGCTTAGGTGCCTACCACATTAGCCACTAAGCCGTTGAACCATTGTATATCTTATGTGGCAATGACCCGAGAATGGGGATCACCAAATTTAAGAAATGTATGATAACCAAGGAAGCCGTTGAATAGTAAACTATATTATACATTATAAGCAAAGGTTTTATGGTATGGTATCAGGAACTTTATTTAGAGCCTGAGGGATTAGTCTGCGATTGATGCGGGCCGCTCCCACGTCGGTAAAGAGAGGCCGAGCCCCTCTGCCATCACACGGGCCCTCTGGACAGCCCTGAGTTAATCCGCCAGCACTTCACTGTGCAGCATCCGCTGCCACCACTGTTCACCTCGAGAGTCATCACCGGCCAACGCCAAGCAGCGCCAAAGCATGTTTTCTAAATCGGGCAAAACCCCACGCTTACTACAATGGACTGAAACCCCGCAGTCCGGATTAATTTTATTCATGATGACCGGGTTAGGGTACGCTCGTGTCTGCAGAAACCTGCAGAAACCTTAACCTGTGGCCTATTAAATTTAGAACGTGGCAGGGTTAATTACCTGCGCCCTAAGTAATAGTGCTTGGTGATTGCGTTGTAGGTTAGCAGTTGGTCGCTGTACTCAGGAGCAGGACATCCAGCCCTTTTCAGCGAGTACACGGCACACTAATCCTCTTGCCTCCTTGTGCGCCACCTCGTTGAGGTTACGCGGGGCTCCCTCCACTGTCCCTATGTGCGCCGGGAACCAAGTAACTGTATGCGAAGTGATATCCCTGCCCTACAGCAGTCTGTTAGCCAGTTACGCAACAAGTCCTCTCGTGAAGGCATTAATCGCAGATCGCGAGTCACTAAACACCAAAACTCTTCTTGAATCAATTAGTGCTAGAGCAATAGCCACCTGTTCGGCAACCCCCGAATTTTTCGTATAAATGGAAGCAGCACCACCACCGAATAAGCATTTTTACCATTAATCCATGCGGCGTCAACAAACGCAGACTGCTCCGCCTGATCCTTTGCCTCTCGCAACAAAGCTCTAGCTCTCGCGACCCGCCTCCCTACATTGTGCACGGGGTTCACATTCCGCGGGAACAGACGAACCATGATATTTGCCCTGAGCTTCACGTTCAACTCATTTAGGGGCTCCCTATCGTGCGACACAGCCATCGATTCTTCAATTGACTCTAAAATATACCTACCCGCTGGTGTACCTACTAACCGCTCCCTCTGTGCAGTACGCTGAGCCTCGGAAATTTCATCTAAAGTATTATGCAAACCCAGTCGTAACAACATATCGTTTCACGTAGTCATAGGCAGACCAAGCGCAGCCTTGACGGCTTTTCTGATAAATGCTTCCAATTTATTTTTCTCCCCCTTATTCCAATTTAGCGTAGCTGCCACATACGAGAAATGACACAAAATAAATGCGTGAACTAAGCACATCGCACCTTCTTCTCCTAGACCCCTATGCCTATTAGAGATCGTTCTTATAAGTCTTATGGCCTCCTCCGTCTTCTTGGTAATACGCTGAATGGTTCTAATCTTCGATCCGTTCGCTTCAAGTACAAAACAAAGGTTTTATGCCGCGATTTATTGTTGTATTAGCTAAAACAGAGGTGATCTTACTGGTACTGCATTGTTGAGTGAGTGAAGTAACTTTATTTCGGTGCAGAGAAGATGCAGGGGAGACCCCACGCCACCCGGCTAGTCCCACGTAGGGACCGCCAAGCCGAGCTTGACGGCCCGATCGCGGGCACTCTGGACGGCCAGGGTTCGGTCGTTGAGTTCGTGATGGTGACTCTTCTGCCACTGAAAAAGGAGGATTCGCCGCTACACATCCTGAACGTGTACTGCCCACCTAAAGCAAAAAACGTAACCTTCTCCACACTCCTGAGCAGAGCTATCAGGGAAGCAGGACGAGACCCGTTACTAGTAATGGGAGATTTCAACGCGCAGAGTCCCTCATGGGGCTATCATCGAGAGGACATACGAGGACGGAAGCTAGCGGAGGCGGCGTCCGCGTTAGGTCTAACCCTACACACTGACCCGGCGTGCCCCACGCGGATAGGGAACTCGGTGCAGAGGGACACGTGTCCCGACTTAACCTTCACGAAAAACGCGAGGCGAGTGGAGTGGACGAATACGGAGGAAACTCTCGGTAGTGACCACTGCCTGATCACCATAACGATCCGTACGAAACCCCTTACCAGGCCTACGGGGCACACTATGCTGCCGGACTGGACGAAATTTAGAGAGGAATACGAGATAAGCTCCATCCAGGAGCAGGGATATCAAGCCTGGACAAAACAGCTGCTGATCAACCTGCGTTCGACGGAAACGCAGGTAAAGCTCTCAGAGGCGGTGACGGACGTGGACACCCACCTCCTCCACCTCTGGGCAGCCAGACGCAGCATGGTCAAAAGATGGCGTAGACAGAAGCATAACCGAAAGCTAAGAGCTCGGATCGCGGCAATCACTAAAGAAGCGGCGGAGTACGCGGCGCAACTCGCGGACGCGAACTGGGTAGATAGGTGCAACGCGGCCGCTGGGCAGATGTCTAGCAAGAACACATGGCGCCTCTTCCGGGCACTCATAGATCCCAACCAGACGCGCACCGAGACGCACAAGCACCTGCAGAGAGCGGTACATGCATTTCAAGGAAATACGGCCCAGCTTGCACTGAAGCTTCGGGACCAGTACCTGACCACAACCCAAGATCCAAGGGGAGACGCTTACAGATACAATGGAGCCCAAAATGCTGAGCTGGACGAACCTTTCAAAATATACGAACTCAAGGCCGCTCTAGCGAGGATGAAACGCGGGACCGCGCCAGGAAGGGACGGGATCTCGGTAAAACTCCTAGCCAATCTGCCGGACCGCACATACGAATCCCTCCTAGAACACTTTAATTCGATTTGGGTGGGCGAAGCTCCATTTCCCACGGAGTGGAAGACGGCGCTGATAACTTTCATCCCCAAGGCGGGCAAGGCCATAGATACGGATAACCTAAGACCTATTTCTCTCACCTCGTGCGTGGGCAAACTGATGGAAGCTATGGTCAGAGACAGACTATCTGAGTACCTAGAAAACAAGCGAGTCTTCGCCGACTCGATGTACGGCTTCAGGCCAAATAAATCGGCTCAGGACATCCTGCTGCAGCTCAGCAGGGAGGTACTAAACCCGATCGAACATCCGAACGGGGATAAGATAGTGCTGGCCCTAGATCTGAAGGGAGCCTTCGATAATGTGACACACGAGGCGATCCTCACACACCTATCAGAGACGGGATGCGGCAGGAACGCTTTCGAGTATATAAAACGCTTCCTCACGGACAGACAGGCCTACGTGAAGATCCAGAACGCGGAACACGGCCCCTTTCTATTAGGCACGAGAGGGACGCCACAGGGAGCGGTGCTATCCCCCTTGCTTTTCAACTTGGCAATGAAGAACCTGCCGGTCCACTTGGAGAAAGTCCCGGGTGTGCAACACGCGCTGTACGCGGACGACATCTCCATTTGGGCCACGCAGGGCTCTCTCGGTGAAATGGAGGCCAGCCTGCAGGAGGCGGCCACCGCGGCGAACGAGTACGCGAAAAGATGTGGCCTTCATTGCTCCCCTCAAAAATCCAAATTCGTGCACATTCGCCCCAACAAAAAATGCACAAACAAGATAGAATTGAGACTTGGATCGGAACCGATACCCGAAAGAAAAGAAATTAGAGTCCTAGGTCTTTTCATCCACCAGCGTCGGCTGGCGACGACCACGCTCGACAAACTAAAGAAGGTGGGAGATCAGGTGGGCCGAATGGTCCGCAGAGTCTCGAACAAGAAAGGGGGACTGCGAAGCAAAGACGCCTTGCGGCTGGCCAATGCCTTTGTAACAAGCAGAATCCTGTACTCGACCCCCTATCTCCGCCTGAACAAACACGACCAGAACATCATCGAGGTGATAATACGCAAAATGGCGAAGAAGGCCCTCGACCTCCCGATAACCACGTCTAACCTGAGACTCCAAGGTCTGGGTATGACGAACTCCTTCGATGAACTTAGAGAAGCCCACCTCACAGGTCAATACACGCGATTATCGCAGACGCCGTCAGGACGCCGCCTTTTGGCCCGTCTGCACATAGAACACACGACTCTCACCGAGGAGAGAGTAAGACTCTCTCAGGAATGGCGTTACGCCCTGCACGTAAGACCACTCCCAATTAAGATGTCCAGGGACGACCACGAGGGTAGACGCAGGGCCAGGGCAGAGGCCTTAGCTCACCACTACGGAAGGAAACCCGGGGTATACTATGTGGACGCATCCGGCCCGCACCATGGCGGGTGGTACACGGCGGCAGTGATCCACGAGTCCAAAACGGTGAACGGGCTCACCTTCAAAGCCCGAAGCGTCACTCAAGCAGAGGAAGTCGCCATCGCTTTAGCGGCAACACACTCCGATTCCAAGACAATCATAACCGACTCGCGAGGGGCGTGTCGGAACGTCCAACAGGGCTGGGTCCCGTACCTGGCCTACCGGCTACTGCAAAATAGCTCGTACGTGGGAGGTCCATCCCACCGCTTCATAGTCTGGGCTCCGGCCCACTCGGGGCTAGGAGGAAACGAGGCAGCAGATGTAGCCGCCCGCGCGCTTTCTAACCGGGCAACCTCGTCCCCCGCCTCCTCTGAAGAAGTAGCGGAAGCCACGCCGACCTACACTTACAAGGAAATAACACAATTATACAAAGATAGACATAAACTGTACCCCCACCCGTGTAAAGGATTAACGAGAGCGGAGGAACGCCTGTTCCTCCGCCTTGTCACGAACACCATGATGTGCCCGGCCTCGCTAACGCACTTTGACCCTGCCTTTTCCGGGGAGTGCCCGCACTGTGGGGAGAGGTCCTCGGACCTCTACCACATGGTGTGGGCGTGCCCCTCCAACCCTGCTTTTACTCCACACCCAAACCCCACCCGGGAGGACTGGGAGGCGACCCTACTCGCCTGTTGCGACCTGAAAGCCCAAAAGGCGATGGTCGAACGAGCTATGGCGGCAGCGGAAGCCACTGGGGTCCCGTACTAGGGACTCCACCTAGTGTTTGTGAGGGGAAGGGCACTAAGCCTGACTCCAGAGCACCCTCCATGTAACTCCCTCTTTTCAGAGGAAATAAACGTTTTTACCACCACCACCACACTACCACAACACATGGTCCAATGTTACCCTTAGTCCACAGGCAGGGCAGTCCGCCCTGGGATATCTTTCAGGGTACCTGGCATGAAGAACCGCGACGTTAGGATATGCGCGGGCTTGTAAAAGTCGAAGGGTAACTGAGGAAATTATGGCAGGTCAAAAAAGAACTGACTGCTTGGTTTGAGGTGAACAAAACAACTAAACTTTATTTCGATAGGGATGCCCGTTGCCGAGCGAGTTGGGAGGACTACAGGGTTGCCCGTTGACGAAAATAATGAGGATAAAGTTGGCAGTTTCTTCATACTCCCCCCCCCCCCCCGAAATGAGCTTCAGGTCATTCGTCCATGTATTCCATGAGGTACAACTGTTGAATCGGTCTTCTCTATGTGGTTCCATCAGGCATGCGCACCATGCAAGCTCTGATTCTTCAATCACGTCCGAGAAGAACTTCTGCCACTTCTCCAGTTTTCCAGAGTTGGCTCGGTAGATAGTGTTCGTGGACTAAAACGAGAGTTCCTTTCTTCAGTGCGCTTGACGAATTTGGAACAGCAAAATGTGCTGACCGGAGACTCGTCAGACACTCCTTTTGCCAGCGACGCCAAAATTGGTCGACCATCCTTTGTCGGTAGTGCCAGCGACGAGTGAGTTGACCAGAGGGCTGAGCCACCTCTGTAGTGGAACCACTGTCAGGAAGAGTGGTCAGTGGCTTTCCCACTAGAAAGTGCGATGGTGCTAGAGGTTCGGGTTCACTCACCTCCATGTAGACGTAGGTCAAGGGTCTAGAGTTGATGACAGCTTCGATTTCATTTAGGATTGTCGTGAGCTCTTCAAAGTTGCAGTAGCTGTTTCCCAAGACTTTCTTCAAAGATGTTTTTACGGACTGAACCATTCTTTCCTAGAATCCTCCCCACCAAGCAGCTTTCTCAGCTATTAATTTCCAGCGGATCTGGTGGCTTGTGAAGAAATTATGAATTTCTTCTCCTCTTATTGTTGTCCATAGTTGCCTTAGATCCTTAGAAGCGCGCTGGAATGTCCTGGTCTTGTCAGAAAAGATCACTCGACAAACTCCTCTTCTCGAGATAAATCTTCGGAACGCCATCAGGAAGTTTGAGGTGGACATGTCGGTCAACAATTCAAGGTGTATTGCCCTGGTCACTGCACATGTGAAAATAACGATGAAAGACTTCCGGTTATTTCCTTGATCCTTTGTGTTCAGTGGGGCAGCAAAATCTACACCGGTAACATCGAAGGGTGTGTCACCCTCTCACGAGGCAGAGAAGCGACTGGCTCAGTAACAGCTCGGCTGTTGAAACGGTTGCAAGTCACACATTTGTTAAGCACTTTTTTCACCATTTGGCTTCCCCGCACGATCCAGCACATTTCCCTCAATTCGGTAAGAGTCTCCAGTGCGCCTGCATGTAGGAGACGGCGGTGGGTGGCGCTGATCGTCAGCTCTGTGAAGGGATGTCTTGACGGTAGGATAACAGGATGCTTCACGTTGTAAGACAACTCGGTTGCATTGAGCCTTCCTCCCACTCTCAGCACTCCATCGTCGTCGTAGATGATGCTGAGATCACGTATCGGGGAATCGCTTGGCATGCGTGTTGAGCGGCGAAGACACTAGAGTTCCTCTTGGAACGCCTCGAATTGTACTTGAAGAATCAAACTAGTATCTGCCTTTTGAACTTCCTCTGTCGTAATAGGTCCCTCGTATTTTTGGCCGGGGTGCTTCGCGTTGTGGAAAAATCAGAAAACCCAGGCAGTCACTCGAACCAGTCTAGAGAGGGAGCTATATTTCTGCAGAGGCAAGAAGACAGATTCCTTTAAAGTCACGTTGTGAACGCGAAGGGTTCTTCTTTCCTCTTGTGCGATGATCATGTCAGCGGTGCCTTCATGCCTTGGCCAGCAAGTAGATCGCTTCGAAAGCCAAGCAGGTCCCCCATTCCACCAAAGTAAGCTCTACTTGAGTGCCTGAGGTGTGACTCCCCTTGTCAAAAGGTCGGCGGGATTTTCGATCCCAGAACAGTGATTCCAGATGTCTGGGTCCGATCGCTGCTGAATTTCCAACACTCTGTTGGCGACAAAGGGTTTCCATTGTTGTGCGGGACCTCGCACCCAATGCAGCGCAATAGATGAATCAGTCCACAGATACCATTTGGCTATTGGAAGGCTCAGTGACCCCTCCAAATATTCCCTCAGTCGAGCACCTATCACCATGCCCATCAATTCCAGTCTTGGAAGAGAAATTCTTTTAATCGGTGCTACTCGGGACTTTGAGACGACCAGAGTAACCTTTGCTTCCTTGACCCCGGAGACGGGCAAATATACAACTGCGCCGTGAGCTCCGGGGCTGGCATCTGTGAAGATGTGCACTTCCTTCCGGCTATCGTTGGATAAGCTACCATATCGTCTCATACTGTTATGCCCGTTAAATGGTGTAGCTGGGTGTGCCACTTCGTCCAAGCTGCTTTGACTTCTTCAGGCAGAGGGGCGTCCCACTCAATACCCAATTCCCACAGTGTTTGAGACATCAACTTGGTTGTAACTGCGACCGGAGAAATGAGACAAAGTGGGTCATATATACGAGCCGATGCTTGAAGAATGAATCGTTTGGTGTTGCTGTTTCGGTCTAGGAAATCTAAGATGGCCTCCATGGAAAATGCTAGGTGATCTCTGTCCTTATCCCATACAAGTCCGAGGGCCCATGAGACACCTGTTGTTGGACATTCCACGTAGCCAAGGGCGCATCCGGTTCCTTCGTCGTTGAACAGGTGTTGCAGCTTCTAGGAATTGGAGTTCCACTTACGCAGTGTCTGTTTGCTCGATTCATGACATCTAGTGCCCCTCGGTAGAAATCTGTAGCCTCCTCCACTGTGTTCGCTCCTGTTATGAGGTAATCCACGTAAAGGCTCTCACTGATTGTTTTTCTTATTTCTGGATAATCTCCTGTCGTGGAGAAATGGTGGCGCACGGTGGCTGCGAGGAGGAATGGACTACTTGTCACGCCAAAAGGGACACGTGTCATTCTCCAGACCTCAATAGGAGGCTCTGGGTCTTCCTTCATTGGAAGATGTGCATACCAGAGAAATCGGAGGGCATCGCGATCCGCCGGCTGCACCGAAACTTGCAGAAATGCTTTTTCAATGTTTGCACTTTATCCTATACGATGAATTTCGAAGTTCAGCAAAACCTTAAGTAAATCTGGATTCAAGTTCGGTCCTGGTTCTAGGGCTTCGTTCAGAGATATACAACCTGCATCGTGAGAAGATGCGTCAAAGACGACTCTAATCTTGGTCGAAAGGCTGTCAGGTCTAAAAACTGCACGATGAGGCATGTAGTATAATCTGCTTACATCGTTGTTGCTCTCTTGCCATGGAAGTCGTTCTGCGAACCCTTGTTCCAGGTACTGACGGATAGCCTCGTTATATTTGATCAGTGTCGTCTCTTCTTTCATTAACTTCTTCGTGAGGTTAGTCAAGCGCTTCTTTGCAACAACTTTGTTGTCAGCGAGTTGCATGTTCAAGGGTTTCCAGGGCAGTGCTACCTCGTAGCGCTTGTCCATTTTCTCTACCGTTGCCGAAAATGTGCTCATGACTTCTTCGCTTTCTTCGTTTGTTTCGGCACAAGAGTCGATAATTCCAATGATCTCAAGTTCCCAGAACGATTTATGCTCCTTGGACAAGCTGGTTGTGTCGGCGAACACTCCGGCACGAAGCACTGCCACGGTTGAGCAGTAGGCAGCTGAGCTACTGCTCGGAATCGCTCCTTGTAGAGTCCAGCCAAATTCGGTCTTTACCGCCACTAGTGCGCCTTGCAGCTTCTTGACTTCACCACACACCAAAGTCCAATAATAGTCAGCACAGATAAGAATGTCGATACCGCTTCCCATCAAATGGGCTGGCGCAAAAGTCATATCTGCCAGTTCATCCATGTCCGCTTGCACCTCTTTTAGGATGTCCTCAGGAACATGAAGCCGATCAGAGCAGATCTCCGGTATTTCCAGAGCTTCGATAGAGTGCTCTTTACGGTCGTATTGACTTCTTAGCCAAATTTTTACTCTTCTGCGCTTGTCTTTGATTATGTTTCCTGCTCCTCCGAATGGGTAGATTGTGATGTCCTCTTCACCTACGACCTCTAGTTGCAGTTCATGTGAAAGTCTTTTAGTGACAAAGCCCCGTTGGCTACCTCCGTCAAAGAGCAGACGAGTGAGCGCTCTTCTTCGTCCCTCTGCCCATACTTGAGCTGTTTGGAGCAGCACAGTTAGTACCTTTTCAGATTTCTTTTCTGTCGAAGAGTGCAACTCTGTGGCTTTTTTCTCGGGTGGCTTCCATGTCGAGTCACACATCTGAGTCAGATGTCTTCTGCCACATTCTTTGCATTTTATTATTTGGCTGCGGCATTCCCTTGAAGTGTGCCCTTTTGGGCAGCATCGGAAGCACTGGCCAGCTGCACTGAGCCTTTTCTTCTTTTCATCCAATGTGATCTTCGCCTGACAATTGCAAGTCGCATGATCGTTTGCAGCACAGAATGCACATGGAGCGGACTGCTTCGAAGCACCCGCAGAAAGAAGAGAAGCTGCTGACCCTTTTTGAGGTTTTCTCTGTTCTTTGCCTCGATGTTTTGTTTCTCTAGCAGCGAGATTACCAGGTTGCAGTGCCTTTTCCCGGCTCCCTACTTCTGTTTTAAGAAAAGCTTGCAAACTCTTGATGCTGATGCCGTCATCTTTGCTTGCAGCAGAAAGTCCTTTGTGGTATCCGACAACAAGATCCGTTGGCAGCATTCGCAGGAGTGCGGAGGAGAGCAGGGCGCCGTAACTGTATGTTTTGACTCCGAGCGCCATGAGACCAGCGATATTACGTTGCAGGTGGTCATAGAGTCGACGTAGGCCGATGTGCTCCTTTTTCTTTCTGTACCGGTGGCAAGCCGAGTAACTGAGTCAGGTGTTGTTGAATCAGCACGTCTCGTGGACCGAAGCGCTCTTTCAGAAGTTCGATGACAGTGGTGTAATTTGCCCCAGTCACTTGAATGTCGGCAATGGCCGCTGCAGCTTTTTCCGAAAGCACCGATCGCAAGTACAGAAACTTCTCGGCGTTGGAGAGGCCGTCGTTTCCGTGCACCGCTTGCTCGAACTGCTCCCAGAAGGACTGCCACTCCGTGGCGGCGCCGCTAAATCGTTGTAACTCGAGTTTCGGCAGTTTCACTTTGCACTTTGTCCCCGCCGGAGGGCTGTCGGTCTGCGCCCGCGTCGCCGCCATATCTGCTTGTTTTGTTAGCAGGTCTTTTTCTGCTGCTTGGCGGAGTTTTGCCATGTGTGCGACGATACGGTCGTTGTATTCTATGGTCCGTACATAATTTTGCTCTGCGTCTTGGTCTTGCACTAAAGGCTCGATGGCTGCGACCACCTCATTTAGCTGTATTTGGAGGGCGCTAAGCCTCGCAGACAATACATTAAGAGCTCCTTGGTCTGCATGACTCTCCAAGAATAAGTCAGCTTCAGAAATACGTTTAGTCAGTTGAGTTCTCAATGCACTTCTTTTCAGTTTGAGCCGTTCCATCGTGGCATCAATGTTTACAGTTCGCTTACCGCGATGGGGCTTGAGTCGTGGTGTCGGTTTCGGTTGGGTATGGCGTCGTTAGGCCTTGCCGTTGAAGGCGCGCCTCGTCGACTGTTTTCTGCCCGAGGATCATTGCTGGTTTTCCCCGAGCTCGTTGTGGTGTCGACGTCTGTTGACCTCGTTGCCTCAATGGTAAGTTCGATCGTTTCTCCCGGGTTTCGGCACCAAATATTGAGGAAATTATGGCAGGTCAAAAAAGAACCGACTGCTTCGTTTGAGGTGAACAAAAGAACTAAACTTTATTTCGATAGGGATGCCCGTTGCCGAGCGAGTTGGGAGGAGTACGGGGTTCCCGTTGTCGAAAAGAATGAAGCTAAAGTTGGCAGTTTCTTCAGTAACCGCCCGCGCCCTGCATAAGGCGGGGTGCGGGAGAGGGAATACCCGTCTTGACAGATAGTTGTGTGTAGTGATTTCATTAAACGTGAGCAAGGGTTCCCCGCGGGGCAGGGGGACTGATGAGGCGGTGCGTTCAGTAAGTCCTCGCACGGCCTCGTGTGCGCCCTCGTTAGGGTTAGAGGGAGAACCCTCAATCTACCCCAAGTGAGCGGGAAACCAAATGAGAGAATGCGGAGGGATACTTTTGGCGCTTTGGAGAATGCGGAGGCCCTGGGGGGAGACCATACCGGTTTGGTAGGCCTTAATAGCTGCCTAAGAATCAATATATATTGCCTCTCTGCGACCATCGAGCACAGCCAGTGCGATTTCAACCTGTTCGGATACAACGGGCCTCGAAGTGCGTACCGTAGCGAAGCAAGTGAGCCTTGAATTGGAGTCTACGACGGAGACGGCGAATGCCTCTTGTTGGACATATGCCGCGGCATCCACGAAGTTTGCCTCAATGTGGTTATTGCGGACATGCTCGAGTAGAGCTGTACCCTTGGCGCGATGTCTGCCGACGTTGTTTGCGGGGTGCATATTGCGGGGAAGGGGCGCGATGTGCAGTTGAGACCTGATGTCGCTGGGAATCCGCACGGCGTCGGGGCACTGATCGACAGGATTGAGGCCCATCTCGTCGAGTATCTTGCGGCCCGTCGGGGTGCCGGATAGCCTGAGCAGCTGTGAGTGCTCTTGTGCCTCGATAACTTCTTCGAGCTTGTTGTGGACTCCGAGCTTCAACAGGTTTTCGGTGTGGGTGCTTACAGGTGCGCCGAGGGCAAGCTTAAAGACCTTTCTGATGAGTGAATTGAGCTTGTTCCTCTCTGCAACATGCCAATTATGCATGGCCGCCGAATGTGAAAGGTGGCAGAGAACAAAAGCATGCATAATGCGGATGAGATTGTCTTCCTTGATTCCCCGATGCCTGTTGGCGATCCTCCGAGTGAGGCCGAGAGCACTCTCCGCCTTGGCGGTGATCTTTCTGAGTGCGATTCCATTGGTACCGTTAAACTCGATATATATCCCCAATATTCGGAGCGAGTCCACTCTGGGCACCGGAGACCCGTCCCCAGGGAAAAGCCGTATTTCGCTTTCGGACGCCGGTTGCCAATCACGATGGCCGCCACCTCAGGGTCTTTTCTTGTAGAGAAGTAGCTCAGATTTCGATGGAGAACATCTGAGCCCAGTGGGGCGGAGGAAGCGCTCGGTCGCATCGATGGCGCTCTGCATGGCGGCTTCAACTTGCCCGTCACTCCCACCGACACATCAGATGGTCATTTCATCTGCGTAGATGGTATGGTTGATTCCTTGAATCTTCGCGAGCTCCTTAGAAAGCCCGATCATTGGGATGTTAAATAATGTTGGCGAGATGACTGAGCCCTGAGGCGTGCCGCGTGAACCGAGGGTGGTCTCTTGCGAAAGGTATCCTTCGATCTTGAGCTTGGCAGTTCTCTGGCTAAGGAAGGATCGGACGAAGTCGTAGGCGCTCTTCCAGAGCCCGAGGCCGGCAAGAGACTGGAGAATAAACTCGTGTGAGATATTGTCGAACGCCTTCTGCAGGTCTAATCCAAGGATGGCTCTGGTATCTCCCGTGCTCCGGTCGATGATCTGATGCTTTATCAGCTTCATGGCGTCCTGTGTCGACAGGCCGGCTCGGAAACCAATCATATTGTGGGTGTACATGTCATTGGCCTCGATGTGCACCTTGAGCCGGTTGAGCAGGGCATGCTCAGCAACCTTACCGACACAGGACGTGAGGGAAATTGGTCTTAGATTCTCCATTCTTGGTGCTTTACCGGGTTTGGGGATTAGTACAGTGCAGGCCGCCTTCTACTGTGTAGGGACCTGTCCACTGCACCCGACTTCATTAATCCTTTCAGTGAGGAAGTCGATCGATTCAACATCGAGATTCCTCAGCATCCTGTTATGACCCCATCTGGGCCAGGGGCATATTTGACGTTGAGTGAGAAGAGCGCATCTTGGATCTCGGCCGCGGTAAAGTCCTGGTCCAACTCCGGCACCGCACACCCCGCGTAGTCTGGGAACTGGGTAGGGGCAGAGCTATCCGCGACTGGCAGGTACTTGTCTATGAGCCCGTCGACAATCAACTCGTCCGGGGTAGAGTCCGTAGCGAGGTGGATGGCTCGCGCGAGGGATCGTCTCTGGCTGGATCAGGTGCTGCCCTCATCGAGAAGGTGTTTGAGCAGACCCCAGCTCTTGCCTGATCTGAGCTGACCCTCGACGGATTCGCAGAGCTCATCCCATTGTTGCTTACACAGGTTCTTGCAGTGCTGTTCGATCTCCCTGTTAACCTCCAAAACCTACTTGCGGAGCCTCCTGTTATGCTTCTGCCCCTTCCATCTCGTGAGAAGGGCTTGCTCTGCTTCCAGCAGGTGCGCCAACCTGCTATCCATCTTGTCAACGTCGAGCTCAGTGACGACCTCTTTAATTGCCGCCGCGGTGTCATCCCTGATCCCTTTGCACCAACCTTCAAAATCTGTCTCGGCAATCGGTGCTGCACTCGGCTCTGATCTTGCGGAAAACGTCCCACTCGATCAACTTGAATTTCCTCGCCTTATAGCGGGCAATCGGGAGGGAGACTTCGATGACGTAGTGGTCACTTCCGAGGTCTAGAGCCGTGTTGACCCACTTGACCTCCCCTACGTTCTTGACAAAAGAGAGGTCTGGGGTAGTGTCCCGGCATGCGGAGTGGCCTCTCCTAGTGGGGAAATGCTTATCGGTGATAAGGGTCAAGCCCAGTTCCATCGCAGTATGCCACAGCTCGCGTCCCTTGGGCGCGTCATGGGGGTACCCCCACACCTTATGCGGGGCGTTGAAATCCCCGACGACAAGGGGGTGCCCACCGGCCAGGCCAGGCTCTTGAGGAGAGAGTTCGCCCTCGCGCTGTGGTAGCTGGGGCTGCAGTATGCGTTGAGGATAAAGAGGCTGTTTCTTCTGAGGCCCTTTCTGGGTGGGTTCATGAGGATTTCAGTCATGACGTACTCGATGCCATCACCAACTGCGCCGAGGTCGCGAGAGAGGCAATTGTACCTTTTGTTGACAAGAGTAGCAACTCCCCTACCTCCTGAATGTGAGGGTACGACCAGGTAACCTGCGAGTTTGATAGGAGTACTAGTTGCAACTTCCTGAATAGCGATGATTTTGGGTTTAACCATGAGAGTTCTTAAATACTGCTGCAGAAGCGGCTTCTTGTTGGGAAACCCTCCACAGTTCCATTGCCAGATACTGAAGTTCTCGTCCGCACTATCCATGGCTAGGCGGAAAGGAGGCTTGAACGGCCCTGAGAATCGCGCCCTCCGTCGGTGGTGCTAGTACATGACGTCGTGCTGCGACCTGCGAAGGAGGGGGCTGGGTTCTCTCCTGGCATCGACCTCCTCTAATTTGCTTATCCGTTCACTCAGTGCACCTAAGCCCATTTTTGGGTGCGCTATAGCTTCCTGGACCTTTGCTAAGCTAGCCTGCATGCTGGCGAAGGCATTCTTGAGTTCTGAGAGCAATTTTATAGTCTCGTCTTCCTGTCTGTTCTGTACCGCTCGACGCTTGAGCGCGCGAGCCGTGTGGGATGCCTCGAACGTATCCATGGCGACAGGGGCCAGAGCGGGTTGCGGCGAGGAGGGTGAAAGCGCGAGCTTCCTAATCTCCACCATCTCCGAATCTAGAGTGCGCAGTTCTTGTTTAACCTGCGCGTTTTCTTTCCTCAACTGCTCGTTAACTCGTCGCAACACCTCGAGCTCGTGCGCGTGGTGCGAATCGCGAGGCGGGTCGTCACTTCTTGGACACTCACGTCCTCCTCGAACGTGCCCTGGAGGCGGGGTGGCCCCTGGGTACGGAACAGACTCTCGAGCGGCCCCTGGAACGGGAGCGTCCTCTGCGCTGACCACCCGCAGTGGACGAAGCCTGGACGAGTTCCGCAGTGTCCGAGCGTCGCTGAGGGGACGGTGACGCGGCACCTGCCATCTTGGCGCGCTCACTGCGACGACGACGCACGATGTATGGGATCTTGAACCTCTGAGCACAGTGCTTATGATCCGTGAGATGCTGGCCAGCACAGAGTTTACGCTTAGGAGTACACTGATGCTGCTCATCGGGACTAGGGGCCCTACAGCCACGGCAAATAGCGTCACCTGGATTGGGACACACGTCTGCACGATGACCGAGGCGGCCGCACGTATAGCACACGTCGATTTGCTTGCGGTAGCGTGAGCACTGCATGAGTAACGGTCCATACCTGACAAAGTTCGGTACACGATGCCCGTCGAACGCGACGATGACCGTGCCGGTTTGAGCTATTCTCTTCGCTGCTAAGGCGAGGGGATTATTGGCGTTGACAATCTTGGCATCGATGACGTCAGGGCCGTCTTGAAGAGGGATGTTGCGGATCGACCCCTTGCACGTGGAGTGCGGGGCCGTCTCGTAGGCACTGAGCTCATATACCTTGCCCGAGATGAGCAGTTGTCTCATCCGGACGTAGCGGTTCGCATTCTGGCGCTTGGGAGTACTGGCAACCATACTATTTTGCTGTAGATTCGGGCATAGATCTTGGCATAGGTCTTCCTGACTGATGCCAGCGGCGGCGAGTATTGCGTCAGCCAATCTTGGAGATATTGAGTCCACCTCGCGGCCTGATGACAATCTTGATATCATCTCGAGGAAGTGAGGGCATTCGTCCCGCTCGTGTCACTCTGGATTTTAGCGCAGCACCGCCTGATTTGCCACGGTGCGCTCCCGGCTGGGGCGATGGCGCATTATTGTCAGCCGTACGCGTTTTGGCACTAACTCTTCTGGCCCCCGCAGACTGCCAGCCTTGATCTTGGGCAACCTCTTCCGGGGAGATATCCTCCCCCGCCCCTTGATACTCCATCTTTAGTAAGAAATAAAGCGTACCCCGCCTTCAAAGGGCCAGTACGCGGCGGGCAGGTGGTTCATGAGGCGAAAAGCTCGGTCTCAAAGCTCGGGCACAGACAGGAGGCTCGTGGCCGAGGCGCGAGGCGCGTGGCCTCAGGAAGCAACAAAGCTTGGCAATCCTTCGTAGGCTTGGCTTGGCGGCCGCCGCCTTGCTGCTGTCAAAGCGTGTAAATCTGTGAAAAATGAACTCACAGCGCTGCGGATGGTCTCTCTGAATGCCGCTTTTCGAGCTGCGTCGAATGATGCAGACGTTCTGGCACTTCCAGGTTGTAGTTCGCAGGAAGTACACGTTGAATTGGGAGCTCATGTCGAACTAGTCCGCTGAATTGCATTGTGTTGTATTGCACTGCATTGTTGGTGGAATTTTTGTAGTTACATAAACTTTTGCAACGTTTACACGCACATATCCGAAAAGGCATCAAACTTTGAGGCATCAAAATTAGTGTAGCATATCTACCTATTGCAGGGTTAATTGTTCTAGTCGTCAAAATGTCAATTAGGGAGTTGTAGATGATCGCAAGAAGCGTCAAAATGTGCAGCAACAAGCACGAAGCATCTTTATTTTTTCGGCAAAAAGAGAAAGCCCGCGAAATATATAAACATGCCACATGATCTCGTGCCCGCACGCACAGAATAGCAGCACCATCAGTCTCTGCGGCAGAGCAAGCGTTTCATCTCAGGTTTGCCGCTCAGGGCAGCAAATTTTCTTGGATACGCACTCATCGCCGAAACAAGTTGACGCATGGTAGCAGATAGCGGCAACAGTAACAATATTTTAATTACACTTCTAAATTACAGTTCCATTGCCCCAGGCTCCACTATACCCCAAATCTAGTTTCTCTCTACTTCTAACCATACGGAAAACCGCCTGCTTCTTGGCCAATGCCCCATAGTGGGTACGCGCCACTGTTGAGGACACAAGACAAGACAAGGCAAGACAAGACAAGACAGCTTTCACTCCCGCGGAGACTTTGATGGTGCTGTTGCCCCGTGTGCGTAGGCGTGTAGTCACATGATAATTTTCACATTTCGTGGGCTTTCTCCCTCCGCAGGAAAAAACACGCGAGGTGCATCTTAATGGAAAATTTTGTTTAGTCGTCTTTTACGATTATCCACAACTCCCTAATTGAGATCTAGAGGATCTGAACAACTATAAAGCAGTTAGACAATTGATTTAAATCAACCAATCATACGTCAGGGAATGAAAAAATAATTGCTGGCGGCTTCTCCACTGGTTACCAACAAAATGCATTTGGTATTATTTGAGTATACATAAGGTGATCCGTTCATTTAAAGCAAGATGCATAATAATTAGAAACGCCTGTGTACAACCCGATTGCATCGTGGCTATGGCTGCGTAGTTATAACATTGTGCATTAAATAAATTTGCTTCTAAATTCACAAAAGAGATGCGTGCGCTGGCGCGACGCATGAAGCGTGTTATATTTCGACATAAAGAACATGCGTGTTTTCTGGTGGCGTTCCTATTTAGCAGGTTCCTTGGTTACCATAAGCTACAAGCGGTGAAGAAGCACTCACAGGTTTAGTGCGTGGCTCAGACGAATTCTCTAGTTGCTCGCGACAGCACCCACATAACGAATAGACTAATACGTGCAAACACCTCTGCTACCCAAATATGCCAGTGGGCGGCTCTGTTATCTATGGAATGACGCTAACTACAACAAATATTGCGTAAACGTCCTCATTGCGACAAATATACGCCTTTCAGCGCATTTATTTATTTATTTATTTATTTATTTATTTATTTATTTATTTATTTATTTATTTATTTTGACAGCGAAGTTTCGTTTGCTTACCTCCCGGGGTTTTGTAGCGTCTGCTTGGTCGGTTTCTTGCCGACCTAATGTGGAGCCAATCTCGGAAGACAGTGCAACATTACACAGGGCCGCACCTGAAGCTGAGGTAATGAAAACTGTACCAGCCCCACGTAAAGGCATTATAGTGTATGTGGTGAGGAGGATGCGAAGGGGTGGAGGAGTGTAGAAGACGAAGTGGTGAGTGTAGTGGTGTAGTTACGTGTTGGGGCCGCAACTCAACTGAATTCTAGCGGATATTTGTGAAGGTAACGCCGGTATATATATATATATATATATATATATATATATATATGCACCGCTGCAGGAGGCACGAGGACTTTCCGCCTCATTAGCGATATAATGCGCTCGCATTAAAAGAAAAATAGGCGTCCGTGGCGTAATAGTTTAAATATCGGGCTTCTGCACTAGACGTTGTCTGTTCGAATCTGGCCGTCGCCCAGTTTTAATGGTGTCAAACTATTTATAAAAAGAGTTCATTTAAAATTATTGGCTTACAAAGTCACGACGCTATTTGAAGCCAGAAAGACAAAGTTTAGGCATATATACGTTCTAACCATCACGACCATATTGCTTGAACACCTTTTGTCCCCCGTCCCCCATTGCCTGCAGCTCTGGTAAAGACTAGAGCCAGAGTCCCTCTAGTAATTATTGTATGGAACTCTAGGGTTTGGGCGGATGTGTGTCAGCATCTGGCGGCTTTCCAAGAAAATACCGCGTCGGAGGTTCCTGCGCCCACATGTAGGTGGCAGTAGCAGAAGTTAGCGCGTCTCATGGATAGCGGCAATGGACAAGAAACCTGCCATGAGTAACTACTTAAGAGGAAAAGACGAAACCAGGAAAGAAACAATTTATGATAACTCAAAGGGAAGCTGATTACTTTTCGAAGCGAGATGAGGATGCCTTAGAACACGCACGTATAAAGCGAGATATAAGAAGGAAGAACAAGCATGTGCTTGCTGCGGCAAGGCTAGGGAAACGATGGAACATGTTTTATTAGAATGTGAAGACATCTGCCCAGCGGTCGATTTAGGCACTTCTAGCCTGCTTGAAGCCCTTCGGTTCAGCGAGAGCAGGAGAAAAGAAAACATGTCAGCAATAGAGATTAGTAAGAGGTGATTGGAAGATTGGTGGAAGAAAAGTAGGCATACCACAAAAAACGGAGACGTACAAAAGAAAATTCACAATAGGGGGTCAGAAAACTTGGTTATGGGAACTCATCGTGGGGTTATTTTTTTCTTTTATTTTTTTTTCTTAGGTAAGACATTAGGCAGTAGAATAGGAAGAGCTTGGCGGTGCAACCCACCGCCCCTTTCCAAAGGCGATGGTCATAACATCCATCCATCCAGCATTCACAAAAATTATCGATTCAGTCTTAGGCGGGGCTCCGAGTTATTATGGTATACGAAACAAAAGGATGAATGGAACGGAGTAGAAAATAATCACAGGGGAAAATGTCCCTTCACGGGGCGCAAAGCATGTGCGCTAGACTTAAGCTAGACGGAAGTATCAACCGGTCAGCAGATCATCATCATCAGCATCATCATCATCATCATCATCATCATCAGCCTGGTTACGCCAACTGCAGGGCAAAGGCCTCTCCCATACTTCTCCAACAACCCCGGTCATGTACTAATTGTGGCCATGCCGTCCCTGCAAACTTCTTAATCTCATCCGCCCACCTAACTTTCTGCCGCCCCCTGCTACGCTTCCCTTCCCTTGGGATCCAGTCCGTAACCCTTAATGACCATCTCAGCAGATGAGGTAAACAAGAGATGCTTAGAGTATTGGTGGGAAAAAAGCAGGAAAGAGATTGGTATGACCGGATCCATTACAGGAATAGGCAGCGGTGCAAGGTAGACAGGGAAGACTGCAGAGATGTGTACAAGAATGTTAAAAAAAAGCATTGATAGCATGCCTGAGCAACTCAAGCAGGCTAGGTGAGGATTTGTCCCCGCCCTGCTTCAAAGGGGATGATAGTGAATCATCATTACGATCCCCACGTGTCACTTACGGGCAATCTGGCAGTGCGGAAATGGGCATTCCTGTATCGTTTACGCACGCCTTAGTCTCTGAAACGATCTACGAATGGCTAGACCAAACCATAAACGAGGAGAAAGGGGGTTAACCGAAGGGCCCGGTTTTTATTAGTCCTACTATAAGAAGCACAACAAACACTGACACCAAGGACAACATAGGGGAAATTACTTGTGCTTAATAAATGAAATAAAGAAAGGATAAATTAATGGAAATAAAGTGGATGAAAAAACAACTTGCCGCAGGTGGGAACCGAACCTACAACCTTCGCATTTCGCGTTCGATGCTCTACCAATTGAGCTACCACGGCACCGTTTCCCCATCCACTTTCTTGGGTATTTATGTGTCCTAGTAGAACCCTGGGAGTGTTAGCCAGCGCCACCACTCGCAGACCTTGATAGATGAACGCCGAAAAGGTAGCCTGGGAGCGATCATAAGCGTTTAAACTTAAATTTAGGGAGAGTTACCAAGCCAGAACATGAACCAATAGCATCACAATTTCTGAAAATGAATGTAAAGCAAATAACAGAGATTTAAAAAAATACTGAAGAAAGTGAAAGCGTTCCTACAACAGTCTGGGAATATAAGGAAGTGCTAGACGTTATGCAGAAGCAGATAAGACAGACAAAGAAAAAAAGGACCGTTGGATTGACAAGAGGGAACAACGTAAGCGGTGGAAAAAGGGAATAAAGCAAACTCTTGAAGACCGTAAGCAGGCGTCTAGGGATCATCGACAAGGCAAAAAAGTTGGGATTATGCGAAGAAAAGGTACTCTTCTGATGGAACAAATACTAAGAAAAGGTTGGCGTGAGAGCTCGTGCAAGAAAACATTAAATACACAAGTGAACGTTTGGTCCATAACATTTGCAAAAGTGACAGGGGTGCATCAGAAAGATTCTGGAACTATGTAAGAGGACTCGTAGCTCCAACTACACATTCGCAGATGGCTGTAAAGAAGATGGTAACATCTTCGAAGGAGACGATGCGCTGCGGTACAACACAGACACTGTTAGGGCTGACTTCGGCAGAAAAGAAAGCATAGTTCAGACTCAAAGAGATCCAGCATTAACAGAAAAGCCTAAACGATCAAAATTTACCATAGAAATCTATTACTGGAAAAAAAGCAGAAGAAAATAATCCTATTAACACCGCTGCCGGACCCGATGAAATCCCAACACAGCTAATATATTTCGGCCCAAAGGGCAAGGCACTGCTGACTAATGCCATTGAGGAAGTGATTGAAACGAAAAACGTTCCAGTTAGATGGCATGAAAGTAAGATAAACGTCATCTACAAAGGTAAAAGTGATAAGTATAGGACGAGCACAGGCCATTTGCAGTAACGTCGGTGCTAATTAGAATGAAAATGCAAGCCATAAAATTAAATCTATCAAAATGGGCGGAAACAAATTATGTACTGAGGGAACTACAGAATCATTTCATACCGGGCAGACGCTTAGAAGATGATATTTTTGTTCTAACTCAGTGCATAGAGATTTCAGTAGCTCAGAATAGACCTTTATGGATAGCATTTCTATACATTAATGGCGCCTACCACAATGTAGAGAGGGAGTTGTTATGAGGTAATCTCAAGCATGAAGGCATAGATGACAATTTGGCGGAGCTGCTTAGGAAGGTATATAGAGACAATCGAGTAAAAATTGTATGGGAAGGCAAAAATCGCATTGAAGTGACGGAAATTCACCAAGGACTGTCGCCGTTGTTGCTCACGCTTTAAGTTCACGTCATAGAAAGACAACTGCAAAACAGTCAATTAGGATTCGATTTATCATACACGCGTGATGGACAAATGGTGCAACAGAAGGTCATTGTACTGAAGTTTGCGGACGACATAGTGCTACTGGTGGGTGGACAATGCAAGAGGTTTACAGACACTTGCGAACATCTGTGCCAATGCAGCGACAAATCTAGGTCTGAAGTTTAGCACGGAGAAATGGGGAGTTGTGATCTTTAATGAAGGGACCATAGTATGTTTTTCGCCTCTCTTCTTTCTCCGGGTTCTTCTTTCTTGGTGTTTTAGTTCGTTCTCGGCATTTCCTAAGCCGCTGCACTGTTCTCGTGCTTGGGTATTCCGGGACAAAAGTTCGTGGATGTCAATGATTCGAACTGAATCTATTTACAGACAGACATTAGCGGTTACTCTGAGTATGTATTAATTAAACAAGGAAATCGAGTTCACGTTAACGAATGCGGCTGAGCAAAGGCTTCGGGGCTGTCCGTCGCTCCGATCGGGCACTTGGGAGATCGGTCAGTTGTCTCTCAAGTCTCAGACCACAATGCCCGCTCGGTCGCGCGCACTCTCACCCCAAGCCGCGGGACCACGTGTCCGGGCTGCAAAACCCGCACCGGCGGTGGCCGCCACTCGACCCACCCGAGCCGCCCGCGCCGCCTCGGCCTTACCCAAGCACTCCCCAAAAACTCTGTAATCCAGTTGCCGCTAGCGGCGCGATATATGGCGCTCGCCGGAACCAGTGCGCGAGAACCTCTGCCGCTCCCTTTTTCGCCGAACAGCATCCTACGGCCACCACCCCACAGAAGGCGTTCTCAAGAAGCGGCCCTGGTGCGAGCTGACAATGCAAAGCGACAGATACGCAAACAGAGAGAGAGAGCCCCAGAGAAGGCGAGTAAGCGCGCACTTCAAATAAATAAAACGAATGCGTACATGAGTTAACCAAGGCGGACATTCACAACGACCTTACAGACGAGTAAGTACGTGGTCTCTATATAACAAATCATACCCATAGTCAAGAAATACAAATACCTCGGCGTATACATCAACGAAGGAAAGATTTAATCAAGCGTCCCCAATATGAAAATAAAAGAGAGGCGGAATGCAGCAATAATGAAACGTAGGGCACTTTGGGGCCACAATAAATATGGGGTTGGTGCGTGGAATCTGGACAGGAGTCATCGTGCCATTGCTGAGGTTCGCGAATGTCATTCTGTGCCTACAATCGGATATACTGTCGGGGTTGGAAGTTAACCAAATATCGGTGGTTCGTTTGGTTTTCGGATCCCACGGCAAAACCACAAATGAGGCGATGCAGAGGGACATGGGTCGGGCCTTTTTTGAAGGCAGAGAAGCGCAGAGCAAAATTAGTTTTGAAGACTCAGGAACATGTATCAAAATAAATTGGTGGCTAAACCACACACCTAAAAGGCGTTGACGCAGAATAGAGGGCGATATCCAGAAAGTTGGCAACAAAGCACAGGGTTATTGAACGTGTAGACCGACAATCAGGAGTAATGACAAAGAAAGTGAGAGAAACAAAGACATCGAATTGGATGCAAAGAACGGAAGCAGCAAAGGCCGTGGAGATTTACAAGAATGAGAAAAAAATTCAAGGGAAAACCTGGAAGGCAACACGAAGGGAAGTGCCTTGCCATCAGAGACTCGAACTGGTTGCATAAGGACAAAAACATACCGGAGCTAATATTCGCAATTAGACGTGGCATGTGTATGCTGCAGCGAAAATCCGGAGACCACTCCGCACATCCTAATGGAATGCGAAGGGATTCACCTAGCGAGATCAATGTGCAAAGTGCAATTTCTATAAGCGCTTGGTTTTAAAGTAGACGGAAGTATCAGCCGGTCAGCAGTCGACATATATGTAACAGATGTTTAGAGTTTCGGTGGACAAAAAGCAGGGAAGAGATTGACACGACCGCATCTGTTACAGGCATACGTGGCGGTACAAGGCAGACAGAGAAGTTTTGATGGAGGAAAATTTTAAGGAGATGTATACAAAGAATGATAGTATGAAGAACATGCATAGCATACCTCATTAAATCAAACAGACTAAGTGACTATTAGACACCACCCTGTTACAAAGGGGATGCCGCTAAATCATCATCATCATCATCATCATCATCAACAACAACAACACCCTGGCAGCGGCTGCGCCGGCTGTGCGCGGGAAAGCAAAAAAAAAAGAAAAGGAGCCAGAAAGCTCACCTTCGCACATTCGCGGCGGTGGCGGCGGCATTCTATGAGCCTTTCTACAACAACTGGATAAAGCCTTCCGTGTCACTTTGCGCGGACACTCAATGAATATAAACTTGTGTTTCGGCTCTTTATGCGCTCACACAAAGATTCGTTGCAATAGCTCCGAACTCGTCTGCGGCATTTCTTTTTGATAATGAAAGACATTACCAGGGTCTCTGTGTACTTTCCATCTGGTCACAAAAATTCCCAGGAAGTTTCCTAGTGGAAACTCCATAATCCTCTACTTGTGCTGGCAACGCTGTGAAAATAAGCGAAGATGGCTACGGCATCCAGGTTCACAGCGGCTCTTTCGCTTAGTGCTGTGCTCACGTTTCACTTTCGTGGCGTGGAGTCGAGGATTGCGCCTCGCGGCATAATCTGTGTGATGATCAACCTCAGACCTTCCTGTGTAGTTATATTTCTGCTGTTTAGAGCATTAGTAACACTATTAGTAACACTAAACCACCTGGCTGAACAAAGTACACTAACGCGATTGGAAACGTCAGCAAGATATTTGAAATATACAAAATTCAAGCACTAATTAATCTATTTGCCGGGCAGATTGTGAGTCACCAGCAGAGTGTGAGTCAGCTCTTACAAATGCGGAGGTTTCTTATTCAAGTCACTGTCCTATGCGCGTCGTCTACTTCTTTCGGGAAAATATGTACTCACACATTGGGCCATCTCTCCACCGCGACGACACGCATAAGAGTAGACAACAAAAGTCTTTCGACACTCGTCTTTTTTTTTCATATTCTGGCATGTGCCCGTGTCATATATGCATGTGCATGTGTCAAATCAAGACGATTTGAGAACTACGAGGCTTTCAGTGCATGCCGTGATAGAACCCCCTTTTTCGCTTCAAGCCTGAACCTGGATCGGCTGGTTCTCGACGAGCCCGCTAGGTGTCGAGCATTTGCCCGACCTTCTGAAGCGGCCAGGACTCAAGACATGAAGACACCGGCCCACCGCCAATCTCTCTGAGATATAGAGCACTAAAGTTTTTCCATTCCATTCCAGTGGCGTTGCGTATAGGGACAGAAGGTGGCACCAGAGGCGATAGTGTAAGTAGAAGGGGATGAATGAAAAGTATTCTCAATGCTAGAATGAAAAGCACGTTTAGCATACCTGAATAACTAAAGGAGGCAATGTAACTCATCATCATCACCTTACCTATAATCCTCATCGGGGAACAATCTGCCGTGCCAGGTGACCAGGCGGCGCGATCATGCAAATCTTGCACGAGGAAAGGCGTCTCTCCCACATTTATTTCAGCATACTTGCAGAGTGAACATGCAACGGGAACTTCCGGAAAAATAATTTAACGTTTGATGCGTTTGTGCTTAAACTATACACGGAACCGTTCTATGATTGTCCTGGCCCCCATCTCCCCAGTAGCCTTTCTCAAATAAAGTATTTCGGTATCTATATGCACTGTGTCTAGTTTTTTTTATAAGGTACATTTCGTTTGCTAGTTTGATAAGTTAGTTATTGTTTGAATGATTAATTAATTAGTAAGTTGATTATATTTGCTTAATTATTATTGTCAGGTAGGTTATTTAGAATTCTGTTAGCTTAGTTAGATAGCCTAATTAGTTCGCTGGCAAGGTAATTCGTTTGGTTAGAGTTCTAAGTTAGCTCATTTATTTATTTAGTTAATTAGTATTATTATTTACTTTATTAGTTCAGTTAGCTTTGTTAGTTAGGTTAGTTTACCAGCTCGACTAACCGTAGGCACACCGCAAATGTTAGGCACTGTCGCTATCATGAAACCGTGCCGTCACTACATGGAGAAAGATGTACAGTACAAAAACCGAAACAAGAGCGGCTAAACGAAGCAACGAGGACCTTTTAGGCGTAATTACATAAGATAGCGAAGTCGTATTGCTCTGTAACCAGTTTATAGCGATAGAGTAGTCTCATTTGTACTTTTTGAAATATTAGGCCGTTGTTACAAATGCAGGTGAACACGGAAATGAAACAAGGCGTTGTAGTTCTTTCAAAATTGTTTCCTTTAAATTTTTAAAAAACTGTTCAGAAACAGGGCGGAGAGTTTTGAGTTCTGCCGGAAATATTCACACGCCGTATAGACAGCTTTAGGTTGGCGTCCGCAAGAGTTCTGCGTCCCCAGGAAACCCTCGGAGGTGGCAGGGCGCATGCGCTGCATACAGATGCACGCGTGGCGTCTGCGTGCGGCCGCAGCATTTCAGGCGCTGCTTAGAGGTCGATGCGGGCTCTGAGTGACGTTCTCGCATGTTCTCGCGCGCCCACGAGAGCGCATTTTTCAGGATTGCTCTGGAGCAAAGAGGGCGCGTGAGTTCGCTACAGCACTTTCTGAAATTGGCATATCGCGATGCTGAACAGCACGCGACCGGCTGCCGCAAGTGCCCAGCGAGCGATCTACTTCTGAACTTTCTACGTCAGGTGAACTGTTGCTGCTTTGTGGGCACCCGCTTCGCTACAGACGCACACTGCCCCGCGATGAGTACGCGGATGGCTGCGTGGGCGCAGATGAGTCTCTCTGATGGCAATAGAGCCTTGCGCAAAGGCGGGCGTACGTACGGAACGCTTGTGGCGTCCCGTCGGGTGTCTACTCCGATGCCCTTCTGTAAGCCGGCGACTTCTGTGACATCACAGTAAAAGCTACGTGGGTTGAGCTAGCGCGCATGTGGTACTAGGTCAGGTAGTCCCAACGTTTCGCTGTCGGTTTTCAGTTTTAACTCGATAGTGTTAAGGGCCCTGTATCGCAGGAAATACGGCGTCGGCGTCGGTCGTCCCGCGTCCAGCGTCGACCGCTTTTTTGCGGGGAATCATTACGAACCACGCATACCTAACCACGCAGGCCTTCCGTGTGGCGCAGAGAAGTAACTGAAATAATTCAATTTCTCAAGTAAAATTCAGTTTATTATGTAAACAGGCTACCCTCAAAGAACGGCGACAGCGGCGAACATAGTAGGCGATCGTCTAAAATCTGGTCTTCCGGTCAAGCGCATCGGCTTTTATGCATGAGCCATCGAAGGTTCCAGAGTAATCGCTGGTGCCCGCGTGTCTCCCAGAAAGTTCTACACAATTTGCGTCGCACATGCACTCAGATTACGCAAGCTTCGGTGACAACACACAGCAGCAAGAACCGTAACATTCGGGAAACTTACGATAAATGCGGGTGCGTCCCGCGCTGAGCGATAACACGTTTTAGGTGGTGAAAAGTGGTCATCCGAAAAGATATACAAGTACACGTGTCAATATAGCAAAGCGTGATACATGTCATATAGCAAGGCGTGACATACACATATACGTAAATATACACGCCAATTTTTCGCTCACGCACAACTGCACCGACGCCGACGCCGCACTTTCTGCGACACGGGGCCCTTAACGATATCTCGTTAATAATTCAGCATATTGAACTGTGATAGCAGGGTTTACCGTTGCACTTGTACTCCTACGGTGTTCTAACCATACGTGGGTGCGAGAGAGAGAGAGAGAGAGAGAAACTTTATTAAACATGGCCTCCTGCCCGGGCCTCTTCGGAAATCACCAGGTGTCGCCCGACACTTGCTGGACGTAAAGCCCCTTTAGTTGGAAGCAAGGTTCCTATATAAAATAGGTTTTCGAGGTGGTGTCATTCCTCCTTTCCGGCTCGTTTTCTCCTCCAACATCTTCCAATCACTGTATTGACGCACCCCATAGAACGTTCAAAACTTGTCAGGGTTGTCTTGATAGCTGCCAACACAGTGCAGGTTTTATTTTACGCCACTAGCCATGGAAGTCCGCATGTACCCGCTACGATCCAAATTAACGATTTTGGTTGCTCTCACCGCTAAAGAAATGTTGAAATCAGCCATCGCTTACCCCTGGATTCAGAATTCACTTAACTTGGAGCCCATGCTCCACTTGATCTTAACGTATGTCTTTGTGTATGACTTGAGGCATGTACTGCGGCGGAATTCCTCTATCCCGTTTCCTTAAGGACAATCGGTGCCATCAAGCGCCGCCACCGCCACAATGCCTGTGCGTGGTTTCCGAAATGCATGGAGCGCCGGTGCATACGAGAGCTGGAAACACTTCATGCAAAAGCAGGGCTCCCCTCTCCCGCTTCTTTCTGGACACTCCACGACACCTAGTGGTGCAGCCGAAAAGTGTGCGCGTGGCCTCCTAGACGAGAAGCTGGGCGTGAAGGGGCCTGCTACCGCTTAGAATGGATCCCTCGCTTGCCGCGCACTCACTGGCGCATACTCAGTGACTCAAAGTTGGCGAGACGTTAACCGAAGCGCGGCACACACCCAGTGCATCCGTACCGCAGCTCGCTATATCGTTGGCCTATCCAGCGCGCTTGCGGTCCCTAATGCGTCGAGTTGCTGTGATAGAGCAAGCTTTGGGACGTGGGTTTGATGCTGCCCAGCATAGGAGAAATTTAAGGTATCTTCCCAGTGGCACATACCTAGTTACCAAAGGTGGCGTCAGGTAGGTTCACTGTAGACCAGCACAGACGGAGAGACACATACCAAGTGCTCCAAGTCGGCTTCAAAGTGTTTGTTCGAACAGGGGTACCTACCCAGTCCCGCATCTACAGTGACCCATGCCTGCGTGACTGCGTGAAGTGGTAAGGGAATACATCTACTCAGGACAGGTAGTGACCGCGGATCAGGATCATGAGACTGAAATAATCAGAAGAATAAGAATGGGCTGGGGTGCGTTTTGCAGGCATTCTCAGATTATGAACAGCAGGTTGCCATTATCATTTAAGAGAAAAGTGTATAGCCCCCCAGCTGGGTCTTACCAGTACTCACGTACGGGGCAGAAACCTGGAGCTTACGAAAAGGGTTCTACTTAAATTGAGGACGACGCAACGAGCTATGGAAAGACGAATGATAGGTGTAACGTTAAGGGATAAGAAATGAGCAGATTGAGTCAGGGAACAAACGCGAGTTAATGACATCTTAGTTGAAATCAAGAAAAAGGAATGGGGGCATGGGCAGGAGATGTAATGAGGAGGGAAGATAACCGATGGTCATTAATGGTTACGAACTGGATTCCAAGGGAAGGGAAGCGTAGCAGGGGGCGGCAGAAGGTTAGGTGGGCGGATGAGTTTAAGAAGTTTGCAGGTACAATATGGCCACAATTAGTACATGACCGGGCTAGTTGGAGAAGTATGGGAGAGGCCTTTGCCATGCAGTGGGCGTAACCGGGCTGCTGCTGCTGATGATGATGATGATGATTTCTGCGTGAAATAGTTTTATTGAAGATCGGCACATATGTACACATTGCCACATACCGAGTAACGCAAGTTGTTCCGATTATTGGTTTCGAATCCTACTAATTCAATTCAATTCAACAATAATTTTATTCAAATAATCAAAACTGGTATGCGACAACGTCTGGATCCTTAGCCATAGGCTAGTTATGGATCCATGCAGTTATGCAAAGAAAAGTAAACGATTCAGACACGAGCACAATCATTTGTTTTGGATGAAACAAACAAAACAAAAACAGAAAAAAAGAGAAGAAAGAAGGAAATGCATCCAAACAAAAAGCAATAAACTAAGGTGCAGACCACCGCAGGAGGGATAAAGCCACGGCCGCCGCCAGCTCGGGCGCGCGCCATTCCCCGCATGCCGAGGACACAGCCATTGGCACCCAGACTACTGTAATGAATGACAGAAATACAAGGTTCGCACCGTTTTGAAATTGAAATTACTCCGCGCCTTTGTAAGTGCGATTCATGCGGAAGAGACCTTAACACACAGCCTATCGATATGAGGCTTCCAGTTCAGAGCGGAATCAAGGGTCACCGCTAAGTAGAGCACTGAGTCAACTTTTTCAATTTCATCACGGCCAATCGTAATGCGGCATGGCTTCTCAAAAGCTCTTTTCTTAAACTGGGACATAAAAATAAAAAATTTTATTTTATTTGTATTTAAGGAAAGTCGATTACTTTCAAACCATTTGTTAATATATTGAAGTTCGTTGTTGATTGTTTTAACAGCGTTATATAAAGATTTGCTACTGACCAGAAGAGCTGTGTCATCAGCATACATGAAGGCATGTGCTTCGTTTAGGCCGTTCGGAAGGTCATTTATGTATATTGTAAATAATATTGGCCCAAGTACCGATCCTTGTGGTACACCCATCGTAATGTCAGAGAGACTTGAGGTGGGCTCATCGATGACCACTGCTTGTTTACGGTTATCGAGATAGCTTTTTAAGAAGTCTAAGGAAATGCCTCGAAATCCAAGTCTTTCCAGCTTCATGAAAAATATGCGATAGTCGACAGTATCAAATGCCTTTCTTATATCTAAAAATACTCCTATCGATATTTCGTTGTTGTTCAAGGTTTGATTGATTACATTAGTTAAAGACAGAATAGCCGTAGTTGTCTATCGGGACTTGTGAAAGCCGCGTTGACGCGGGGAAAGGATGTTATTTTTGTATAGAAAATTTCTTATTCTACTAGCCAGTAGTTTTTCAAAAATTATGTTTATGCAGTTCAATACCGATATAGGTCGATAATTACCGAAATCGGTGGGGTCCCCACTTTTGTAATTAGGTGTCACTCTTGCTATTTTCGATACCTCCGGGTATGTGACCGTGTAAAATGCTTTGTTAAACAACTTAGTGACAGTAGGTGTCAAGGTTTTTATATTATTTTTCACTACGGACACCGCAATACCATCGAAACCAGGTGCCTTTCCTCTATCTAATAGATTTGCAGTTGCTGTTACTTCCTGGATTGAAATATCTATGAAGCCAAAGGAACATGAATTCCCAGCAGGCAAAGATGGCTCGAACCTACTTTGCATGCCAAAAAGAAGTTGGGTTCCAACCGTACAAAAGTGATGATTAAATTCTTCACTTTATGATGAAGCATCGCATCCCGTAGCTATCGATGGAAGAATTCGTTTTCAAACTGTAGGTTTAATAATGGAACTTAATAGTAGCCCATAATTTTTTCGGATTGTGAGATGACCCGTTGATCTGGTTACTGTAATAAAGCTTCTTCTGTATTCTCATTGCTGCCAAGGCTTTGTTTCAGTGCTCCTTCTATTGATTAATGTAGTACGTGTTTCCTCGATATTGTTTCACTTTAGTATGCCAATAATCTCGCGCTTTAATTAGTTTCAGTACGCTCTGTGTCATCCACGGACATATTGGTTGCGCGTATCGTGTCTTTACTTTTATTTGAGTCCACTCTGCATTTGTACCTTTAAGTCTTTCTAGTAGCATAGAACAGTGCATGTTAGCGTTTAAGTCGTCCAAGTCGGAGAACGACATGTTGGAAAGTGACAGTGAGCTTTTCATGATCAATGCGCTTTGTTGTACCGAAAAAATTTGTCCGGTTAAAATATGTATCCTCAAGACAATATAGGAACGCAATCGGTAAGTGGTCAGCAGGACCTGTATCGTAGGCTCCATAAAGGCGTTCAGTTGCATCAAAGTTACGTAAAATGTGATCAAGGCAAGTGGAGGTATGACTTGTAATTCGCATGGGACCAGTGACAAGATTACTGAAGCCATACGAAGACAGTAAGTTTGAATATTCAGTGTGTCTGCTACTAAGAGTGTCAATATTCATGTCGCCCACTATAACAGATTGCTTCTTATTTTCGGTCAGGTGGATGAGAGAATATTTTAGGTAATTCGAAAACATGCTACAATCAGCATGCGGGGGACGGTATACAACACCAATGATGACATTGTGCAACTCTACGAAAAACATCTCCGAGTGTGCGCTAGTAGGTCTATTCAAAGAAGAATAAAGCCTGTATCCGAGTGAGTTTCTAATATAGAATCCCACCCCTCCTCCCCTGTTTGCAGCAATTCTAGGGCACGAGAGAAAAACGTAATTTGGAATTTTATAACTTTAGCCAGGCTTTAACCAAGTTTCCCTGACGGCTGTGACGTCATATATGTTATTGTGCTGTGCCAACAGCGTAAGAAGAGCATCAACATTTATCTATAAGCTTCTCACATTGCATTGAAGCAGTGAGTGTGGTCTGTGTAATCTATGAAAGCTATGAACAGAAGAAGTCGTCTGCATATTGGGGATATTATGCCACACGGTGTAGGTCAGCCTCCGTGAAGATGCGGAGGTCATCGGAGTTTTCTGCTTTCCTCATTAATGTTCGTCCTCTCGTTATCCAAGCATATTTCCAGTTGTGTTGCTTCTTTGCGGCAATCGCTTTTGCCAGTAAATGTTTGTACTCAGTGCATAAGTGCTCATTTATGTACACTGGTATACGTTCTGTCAGACCAAAATCGGCTGCAGTAAGACGGGCTTTTTTTTGCACATTGAAGCAAGTTGTAACGGGTGGCGCAGGTCTTGAATTTGATAATGCTGTTGGATTGATTTTTGTTTTTTGTTGGAACACGGTGTACGACATCAATATCAGCCATTGTCACCTGCGCAGCAACCTTTGCTGCCAAAGTGGTAACTGCTGACAGTGACTCATTGGGTACCCTGGGGATACCTTTCACTTCAAGATTTGTTCTACGACTGTATTGCTGTAGTTCCATCAGTTCACGTCTAGTAGGCTGCAACTCTTTAGAAAGGCGGCTGTGTTCACTTTTAAGTCGACTTTGCTCCGTCTTCATCTCGCGTAATTTCCTCTGCACATTACCAAGTGCTTTCTTGAATTACTCAAAGCTTTCGCGCATAAAATCTGCAGATTTTTTAAGGGAAGCAAGGTCACGGTTTAGCTTCTTATCCATGTTGTCAATCTTTGCACTCAACTTCAAAAACAACAGAGCAAGTTCTTTCACTGTTGTGGCCGTTTTTTCGAAGACCCTTTCGCCCGTATTCTTGCTCCCCGCATCAGATCCATCATCGCCCATAGCTGGAGGACGACCCAGGCACGAAGCTAATATTTAGTTAATGAAGTTGTTTTACACACCTGTAATACACAAAAGTGCGGTTAGTAGGCCGTCGATGTGAGCGTGCCTGGACCGTCCACAGCAATGGCTCTGTCGAAGTGTGAAGCACGCATTTATGCTCCCCGTTGCATCATCGAAGGCTTCTGTGCAGCAGTAGTGACGGAGGAGGCCTGCCTCGATTCCAGTTTGGCGGGATCTGATTCCAGCAACCTGGTGATTAGCTCTGGCACTGGTAGTCGCGTCGAGTTTTCAGAGCAGTCAGCGTCTATGACTGCGCCCTGTAATGCACAAAAGTGCGGTGAGTAGGCCGTCGATGTGAGCGTGTCTGGACCGTCCACAGCAATGGTCTCTACTCCGTAGAGCAGCCAGATGCACTAACCATGCGACCGCGGAACTACCCAGTCACCTAGGTACGCTGTTAAATGGTTAGATACAAACATGCACTGATAGCCCCCGGAAAGTGCATGAAATACCCTAAGAATGCTGACGCAATGATACTGTGATGTTAATGCATTCAAGGAGAGTGTGTTGGCAGGCTAGTTGGCAAGACATTTTTGGGAACTAGGGAACCTCTAGGGAACCAGGGAATCCTCCGTTTATATGATCAAGAAAGAGCTTGATTTTGTTCATTAGATAGGGTCTTGAGGAGGGAGTGTTCCACGATCACGCGGTTATGATCCCGCTTGCGCACGCGCATTGTTCGAAGAGGCAGCATTGTGTGGTTTCAATAAACCAGTCCTTAGTCTACATTATTCCTGTGTTCTTCTAACTTGGTGTCCCGTCCTTAGTGCAGTTTAAGTTACAAAAAAAATTTTATTCCATAAGTTGGGATACAGCCTTTGACATGATAAGGACCGGCCTCCATAACACTAACTATAGCTTTAGCTCATTGAATTTTATGGCGCTTTCTGTCTGATGTACAGTGGCACCGTAACATCTCGACAGCACGCGCGAGGGCTCGCACTAGCCTTTCCGGGTTTGCGAAGACGTGCTCAAATTCTTGCGAGAACACCTTAAAGGTGTATCGTGTACTCCACCACGATTCTGCCAACTATACGCCAAGCTAATTCCACAATATCAAACGCATCTTATATTAGGCACAGTAAGTACACCAAGGTACAACACATTCTGAAACCCGCGCATGAAAAACAGCGACACAAAATTTGTTGGACTTGAATTACGACATGCCACAGGATCACAAGCCAACTACTGGTATTATGGCGTACGCGCTACTCTCTCGCGCCCCTTGACGTTCGTCTTCCCCGCAAGATATTTGCTCTTTTGACGTTCGCCTTCTCCGCGTGACACACGTGTGATGGTGGAAGTCGACACACAGCAGCGAAAAATGAATGTAAGAGTGCTGACGCCGTGGATTTTCGAGCGTGGGAGTAACTTGATTTCCACTTTCTGGCTTCAGGATGGAGGCGGGCATGGATCTACATAGTCTTGGATATATTACGATATTCGTGGATTTACGCTCAAGTTACTTAAAAGCTATCTGGCACACAGATGTCAATTTCTTTGTATAAGCGATTTAGTGCCAGATAAAAAGCAATCGATTTCAGTTTTACCGCAAGGAAGCATTCTTGGCCCTTAATTGTTCACTTTCTATATTAATAACACAATGAATATCTCCTCAGAAAATTATTTCATTACCCACACAGATGATACCAGTGTGTTTGTCCCCTCAGCATCAGGCCGTATCCTTTCTAATAAAGCTAGTGACGTTTTGCAAAAATTAGGCAACTGGATAACTAACTATAACTAAAAAATTATTGCTTCTAAAACGAAAATAGAGATAGTTAAGTCAATGAGAAGGCAGTGATTGAGCTGACGGATTCAGTGACTGACTAGCCTGAAGAATTTGCACTCTTGCCGAACACATTAAAGAAGTGACACAAAATTATTTGTCCCGAAATTTTATCTCTCTTGGATAGCCGCGGACTCTGCAAGCCCGATATTTCGCCTCCATATCTGTACGATGCAATAAATCATGAATTATGGCATATTTTAATAGGACGGATTCAAAATTTGCCCGAAATTTCTCGACGTAAGATTTGTTTACAAGCCATCTCTGTAAGTAGCGATACATGGGTAATGCGAGGGGGAGGGGGTCTTTGAGTATCACTGATATGCGTGAGTCAGGGAAGTAGTCGAAGACGCACTGTGATCGCCCTGTCGAAAGCCTTAGAAGACGGGATAACAGGGGAGAGAAGACGAGAAGGAATGAAGGCGCTGCGCGTTCCAACAAAAGGGACAGCCATTCTCCCATAGTGAATATGAGCTGCGAACTCCGAGGACAAGAAAAGCAGGGGATAAGTTTATTCTCCCACGTGGAATGCGGAAAAGGACATACTGAAAGAGGTGATAAATGTCTAGGCGCCGTGCGCCCAGTTTTTGGAGAGACACGGCCATTGTATGCGTAGCGAACACTGGACCAGCATAACCGGCTCGTGCGTACGATGTGTGCGACCTCCGATTTTATTGACCTGCAGAGATTACTTTTGAACTACCCCGTGCCAAGAAGCCACGCTCCTCTTGCTGCACGTATTGAAATGGTTACGTTAAAGGAGGCTATAAGGAGTTACATTTTTTTGCACGTTCAAGGAATTATGGCACGGCATGCAGTAATTCCGCAATCGATAGCTATCTGATGAAAAAAAGATAGCGGGATAGAAAGCCTTCGTATTATCACCCCTTCAAGCTAATTTCGCTGGCACCTCTTCTCCAATGCTGCAGTATATTTCGTGTGTATAACATGACTTCACGAGCATGCAGAAAAAGTTCTGCAATTCCACTCATGCCTTGTGTTATACCGTGTGCGCGCACACGTCAGTTTATCTAAACTGACCACACTGACGTGTGGTCAGTTTCTTGCGCTTGCTTCTATTACGCAAACTCAAAAACGCAAAAGAAGCAAACCCAATTTCTTGCGCTTGCTTCTTTTACCAAGCAGAGCAAGTGTAAGATCCTGTACGCGGGACGAATGGCGCGCACGTTCAGTTCGCACAAATATGTACAGGGAGCACGCTGCACAAACTTCTTCTGATGTTACCGTGTATGTCTGATGTTACCATTATGTCTCAGGTGCCTTTCAGTTGGTCTTTATGCACCATAGTCATACGAAGGCATATAAAAGCACGTGCGCAAGGCCCTCTTGTTGCCCTGAAACGAACGATCTTGGTAGATTACAATTGTTTTGTTCATGATTTGCTCTTGCTGACTTGCTCCTCAAAAGGCCATGAACGAATCCAGCAGCCACCGTAGTCGTTATGGTTTATAAATAGATACGGTTATTCTCTTCTTGCATGATGAATCCTTTCTCGTATGCAATTCTGCAGTAAGCGAAGATCCTAATTTATTTGAACTGGTGGGCCTGTTTGGTGAGAGGCGTCTCGGCACTTTTGAGTGCAGTTTCAATTTTGGGGGTGTTGTGCCACACTTTGCGCCTATCATCGAGGCCACGGGCACTCCCCCTCCCCCCTCGTTCTCCTGAAGTGGTTGTCGTTGTGCTGAGCATCAAACATCCACTGACGACTGTTACGGCTAGGGCGGCGTTCAGTGCATGGAATCCACCATGGCCATCGACTACGACGTCAAGTTGTAGAAAACGAAGGAAAAAGGGTTTCTTTAGCTTAGTTACACGGTTCCTGTTCCTTAGTTACAGGACCATCGTTCCGACTCTCAAAAGTCTCTGCTTTTAATCCCGTCGCCTTCCCCAGGCGAGTCGACTGGGGAATCTGAAGACTGTCGAGAAACAAAATACCATCGTCGACTTCGTTGAGATACCACGCCCAGGCCATATATAAGCCGCAGTAACTCTGCTTCGAAGAAACTGGTTTGGACTTCGTTGCAAAAATAAATCTTCTGGCGACACCTGCTTGGTTCGTTGTAGCCCACCCCGTTCTTCGCACAGTCTGCAAGTTGAGGCGCGGGCTGAGGACCTTTCGTAGAATCCTGCAGCAGCTGGCTTGCACGCTGTCTTTCTTCTTCGCTCAGCCTGTAAGGTGATTTGACTCGTATAATTAACTGCGCTTATTTATTCGTTGACGGGTTTCCCTCTCGTTCACCCTTTTCTCTGGTTTCCAGGTAATAGGGAGAGGGGGGCGGTGCTCTTTTAGTCGTTGTCCACTACGCACTGACGTCGTGTTAGGAGGTGGGGTGGTTTGACACGCGGCACACATTCAATTAACACTCTTAAAATTAAATTATGGGGCTTTACGTGCCAAAACCACTTTCTGATTATGAGGCACGCCGTAGTGGAGGACTCCAGAAATTTTGACCACCTGGGGTTCTTTAACGTGCACCTAAATCTGAGTAGACGGGCGTTTTCGCATTTCGCCTCCATCGAAATGCGGCCTCCGTGGGCGGGATTCGATCACGCGACCTCGTGTTCAGCAGCCCAACACCATAGCCACTAAGCAACCACGCCGGGTAATTAACACCCTTGCTGGTGTTGAGACGTAACACGACCTTCAAAGTTCCAAGAAACTGCCGACCCTTTTCCGTGGGTCGAACTGAGGAGCTCGGGAACACCGAGCCCCACGACGAATCCACTGACAGCCTCTTCGAAATTCCACAGAACTATTGGCCCCTTGTCGTGGAGACCGGTGGTATTCAGCGACGAAAGAGGAAGGCGACGCTGTTGTCGTCGGCACCCGCCTCACCTCGTTCCTGCCAAAGGGATTTAATGCAGAACCGACCCACTGTTAGGAAAAGAGTCGCTCCCAGCCGGTCCGTCCATCTGGTGCGATCTTCGGCACCGCTACTTGTATGCTACTACCTGCTACAAGTACATATTGTACAAAATCTTTTCTTGTGCTCTTCTTCTGCTCCAAGAGCAGAAGAAGAGGAAAACCCACAGTATGTCCTCGAAACCCCGAGTCAAAATAGGGGTCGGTCACTAGCCGCCCGTTAGCCAATGTTTTGTAAATAGCAGTAGCGCTACATATAATCGTCAGGCTGAGTCCACTGGAAGACAAGACCCTCTCCCAGATATTTTCACCCGCCCTCTGTTCAGAATTAGCGTGAGTCTATGCCTACAAGCTTCCTGAGCTATAACTCCAGGTATTGCGCTGCTATAGATTCGACTCTGTTTTCCTTTGCTTGGCAGACGTTCCGTTAATGTAACAGGCTACTATGTTCATTTTTTACGTAATACCCGACATACCTCATTTCACCTTTGCGCCCTAATGTCAACCAGAAGCCGATCTACCCGTGCTTGCTCTCTTGCTATGCTGCCATGTATAAAAATCTTAACGTTACGCCTACCACTTTCCGTTTCATTCCTTGTAGATCAAGTTTTCTTTCGTGTTTCTTACTACGATTCAAGAAAAATATAGAGGCTGACTTTACTTTGCCTTCACTACCTTTTTCTTCTTTTCTAAAGGCTCAATATGCTTTTATGGGTTACTTCAGGACTGTGATGATGATAAGAATATTTTAACGGACGCAAGTTGTTCGCCTTTTCGGGCTCATACTCATACGTAGACTGCGGGTGTTCTCGGTATGCAGAAAAATTGCGAAGAGCGTTCGCATTTTAATCGGAATTTCCTTATTTTTCATCTGACACATACTTCACATTTGTTTGATACGCACCACTTTTAGGCTTTTTTGACATTTGTTCGTCCCCTATGCAGACATCACTCGAACCAAAAAAAATGAGAGAAAGAAAAGAACGGGGGAAATGCAATGACTGGCTCCGCAAACTGCGGGACTCGTGTATCAAAACGTCATCTATCGCCGACTTTATCACGCGAGCAACAAATAGGAATCTAGTCTCTACTTGACAGACCCCACACCCCTACAACAGGAAACTTGTGGTCGAAATTTATTTATATGTTTGCGCGAAGTCTGAACTATATTGCCGCGAAGATAACTAAGACGGGCTCGTCGAAACAGAACAGCCTTCTTTTGATGATACCTGACACCCAAAAAACCCCGGGGCACAACTGCGCCCTTCTTCGTCTTCTCTGTGGCGATCGGTGCCTGTAGTAGGCAGCTGACCTCTGGCGATCGGGACTCGTAGTGCGCAGCTTACTTCGTGTCAATATGCTTGTGGTAATCATCAATTTTTAGCGAGGCAAAGACCACGTTGCAAGAAAGCACTACATCATTGGTAATTTGCAAGCAAGTATGGGCAGTTTTCAGGCGCATGACTTTTATTTCGAACAGTGCGTGGAGCACATGTTCCCACACTGTTAAGGTAAGCAAAATACTAGAGTTTATTTGGGCGTAATCTCGACATTATTCTAATGTGAAAGAACAGCTAGAGCCACCCACACGATGATTAACAGATATGCTTATCAATAAAATGTTATTCTGCAGCGTCTTATTTGGAACTTAAGGTGTTGCGAGCGCCTCAGTACTGATAACGTGTTTGTGGTAACATATGATGACCCTGCGCAGAAGAGTTAGTCAGTATCGCATTTTTGAACACACAGCCTTCTCGAAGTTTAGACTTATATCTGTGCCCTGCCACCTGAGCAAGTCATCCCTGCGTAGCTGACGTTTTTCAATGAGGCGAACGTGAGACACTTTGTTCGACTCGAGCATTACAGAGTGGAGTATGTGAGCCCGATTTTCGTCACTGTTATGGGGCATTTCATTGGGCAAACAGGAGCGCTCAAAAGCATCCCCAGAGTGCTCTCTAAATAGCAGCTGCGTTCCCCTAGACTAACACGAGCATGAGCACTGTGATCCAATGGCAGAGCAGGAGCAGTTTGGCGGCGCTAAGAGCAGTCGAGAGTAGTACTACCTGCTCCCTCGCAAAAACGGTGTGCGAATGAAGTCAAGTGACGCAAACGCGTCATATCTTTTTATTCTAATTATGTTTCCGTCGCTTTGGTTCAGCATGCAGCAGCAATGGCAAGTGAAAATCGAAGTTCGCGTGATAATCACCGCGGGAAGGTAAACAATATGGCCACTCGATGCACCTTCAGCCTTGCACCTGGTCTCGGAGCGTATGAAACCTTTCAATGGAGGAGCAAGCAGTCGCACTAGTGCTGTGCTACTGCTCTGCTACTCTCTCCTCTTTGCCTCCACTCCTGTTATGCCAATGGAATCCGCCAGTAGTGCCATCGCCAGATGTCCGGAGTACGTCACTGTTGTGCCTGACGATCTTTCAGAACTAAGGTGGTTTCACGGGAAGACATGGGGCTATCACGGGTGCTGATCACGCCTCGTCGTTCACTCAAGGCAGCTCAATCTGCGTCACCCGAGTCTTGTGGACAGGCAGACATGTTCCAGATCTTCGGCTTTCGAGCGCCCAGAAATGACAGCTCGCTTCAAGACAAGGTCGCCCCTCCAGACCGTCACGAAGAGGCCACTGACCGATGATAGGGTAATTGTCGAGAACTCCCGGGGAAAGCGTCAACGGCAGGTACGCAGTATGCCACGTGGTTGCCTCGTATTGTGCAATGTCGGAGACACATGGTACTTTGGGGAACGGGAAGTGGTGAACAATTCGGCGTTTGTGATTGGCCAGTGAATTCCCTCGACGACGGAAAGAGGGAAATAAACAGCATAAAAAGCGGACCCGGACAGCTACGAGTTAGGCTCGGACATGCAAAGAGTCTAGCATGTAGTGTGCTCTGATAGTTGGAGCCGTGTGCGTAAAACTAAATCATTTATCTTTTTTGAATAAAATCCCCTTTTCTAATTCTTTCAAAGTCACTCGGAACACTTCTTTCTACCGGCACCTTGCACGGTACCATACATGGAACCTTCGTGGCCACAGGGATCCCAGACACTCACATCACACAGTGGTCGAATTGTAAAACGAAAGGAAAAATTAGAATTTTCATGTTCGATCGCGGGAAGCTGAGCTAGATGCAAATTTCTTCTTACACTAAACAAGTTCTACACAAGCACTGTGAACTTGTATGCACCTTTTAGATGGCGCTCGATCTCTCGTCTCTGAGAGGCTAAGTTCTTGACTGTATTTAAGAGCCTGAGGCATCATGGTACCATCCACTACAAATGACGTAACTTTTTTTGTGTGTTTTAGTCTAGTTCTGTTTACACAAGAGCATTGTTACAGTGTGCCAAGTTACCACTGGCGGTCACTCTATTAAAGTGAATTTACGGGCTAAGCCGTGGTCCCTATTATGTAGTGAATTAAACTCAGAAGTTTAGATCTTGACAAAATACAACGAAGTGCTTTGTATAACGGACAAAGAATCTCTAGCACTGCACGCCACTGCAACTCCATTGAATGCCTGTAACGCGTCGACAGTCACTGTAATATATTTCGAGCAAATTGCGCGACGCTCGCTTTAAAAGTGCATATAATCTCACTATAGACACTATAAATTAACATGTGCTATAAATTTTAACCTGTGATAAGCCGACGATTATGTTTTCGCTGGTAATACACTCAAACCCTCTGTACCCTCATTTGCCAAGCACTGAATTCATATACAAGGACTCCTGACAATGGCTGAGCCCAGAATCTTTTCCGGGGGCTGGCGGTGGGGGGGAGGCGCACTTGACAGAGGCTGGAGGAGGGAGGAAATGAGGGCTCGACAGGCCGCATATTGGTACACGGAAATCACAGAAATTTGAGGGGGTGGGGCACACCTACGGACGTGACTTCTGACAATAAATGTTTGAGAGTATACGACTTTAAACATAACCATGAATATCGTAAATTATTCCGCACAAGTCCTCCATCTTTGATTGTTGGAAATATCGGTTTGTATAGGTACACAACGAGAAAAGTATTGTGTTTACCCTTCCGTCGTTATGTTCACCGCGCACAAGAAACAACTTCATATCTGGACATTTCTTACGAACTTGCATTGTGGGCTGCAATTTGGAACAAAAAGTGCGTTTGGAGCGGTGTTTGGAAAGCTACTGCAGCGCCAATACTTGCCACGCAACTGTTCTACTGTGTTCTTCCTTTAAATAAAGTGTGGCCGTTCACTATGCCTTCTCAGACATTAATATTCTTAGCTTGTTACTCCGTAGTAATAAAAGTAGACTACTTTATTACAGAGATATTGAGCTGTGCATCGATTTATCGTCTGCTAATGATCGTCTTACAATGCTGTCATATTAGAGAGTACGTTAGGGTGCACCCACAAGTGCTTTGCTATGTGAGCTCAGCCAATATTATCAATAGCATGCCTTCCCATGTACCTCACCCATTGCGTCGCGTTGGTACCGCTCTGATTAGACTTATTTATGCACTAATTCAATAAACAGTATTCATTCAGCCGAACGCTGCCTAGTGGTTTGCACCTTTCCCCTCGTGGTTTTCACGTTGGAGATGTTTCTTTGCGGTCACTGTATGTATTGTTAGCGATAGTACTCTGGAAAGAAACCCCCGCCCTGCAATACACATTGGCCGTACTTGCAGTGTTCATACTGTGGGTTTTCCTCGCCCTCAAACAGATAACATTTTCCCTAAGCAATCCTTGCCCTAGCTGTGGCTTACTGAAGGACGCGGATAATGTCCCCTAGTTTTATCTGTGCATATCAAGAAGCTATTTCATGGGAATAGATCATGGTTTGTTGACCTGGCTCGCCATACTCGAGCAGCGTTTTCAGGGGCAAGGGTTCTTAGAGAACGTGTTATGGTCAAGGTAACTACGTATTACATTGACAGGACCGTCGTATTTCAAATATTCGCTTTCGAACACTGCTGGGTTTCATCATTGGGCTCATTGCAGTAGCTTACAGCGTAAGACACTTGCCTTTGATCGACCTTGCCCTATTCACTTCTAAATACATTAGGCTTCCTAGGTGCCTATTAAATTACAAAATCAGTTGGTCAGCCCGGCATGAATCCGCATTGAAGTTCACAGTTGCATTTTAGGGCACTATGTCCCTGCTAAGTGCACAAATGAACTTATTAGAATTACAGAAATGTCTGTACAGGTTAGCTTCTAGGCTTGCCGGTAGTGGCTCCGAACAGCCCTGTACTATCATCATCTCTGACTTGGTCAGTGACCATGATATCATCTTCACTATGTTACCTGACCAGATAAGTTTCGTCGGACCGTTGACTACTATGCTTCTAGACGTCACCGAGACAACAGCCATGAGCTTGGCCGCAGAGAATCTCCAACATTTGTCAGTAGAGACCCATGGCCATTGAAGTCAGCTTGCAGTACCAGGGTTGAAAGAGTTGTAATGTACAGCACAAGTCGGGAAACCTCAAAAACTTCTCGTCCGCTGAAAAAGGAGCATACAGAGACAGGACACGGTTGTTTAGATTGAAAGTTTTTTTTTTCTTACGTAAGAAAAAAAATGTTACACTTTATTGACGCACAAGTCAGGTGAACTCGCGTTTGACAAAAAACTTTGGCAGTTAGTCATTCAACAACAAATAATATTAACAACAACAAGCAACAACACCGACAAATCACAGCACGCGCACGTTCAAACAACGAACATAAAACGAGGTGGACGACGCGGGAGGTATGCCCTTATCATGCGAAGGGAGTGTGTAGGGAAGATGTGTCACGCGGTTTGATGGTCGTGGTGTTGGAATCGTGTGCGGTAAGAACAAAAAAATATACATATAACCGATCTAGCGGGAGGTTGATTAAAAAGTAACGAGGCACTAGTGTGAGGACAAAGAACGACACGTACAACATAAAGGCTCGTTAGCTAGCGAGCCAGGCTCGGTCGCAGCTGCTGCGGCTGAGGCTCATCCCAGGCACTCATTCAAACGCTTCTCGCAGTCACTCTGACAAAAGGACGAGCGGACGGTCCGGGAGGAGAGAGGGGAGGTCAGACAGGACGGCTAGAGTTAGTCTCTTCCGGACGACCACTAACGGACTCTTGCGAAGGAAGGAGCAGGGACGACGGAAGAAAGTCCGAACATCGACTAGGACGCAGAGGGGGCTAGCGGACCGGACGACCAGAGGAAGGTCACTGGGTCAGCCTGGACGAACTTGGAGCGGACGGCAGTTCGACGAGGGACGCTGTTCGAAGAGACAAAACAGAAGAGACGCTGGCGCGATGACCACGACACACTCAATGTGGGCGCTTGCGGTAGACGATGAGCGGCGGGGAGAGGGGTGCGAGCGGGGCTACCACCAGCCACCGCCGTGCGCTGGCCACGCCTCTTGCACGTAGTGCGTGTCGTGGTGGAAGTGCACTGGCACCGGGTGCGGCACGGGTACCTTGTGGTACTTGTGGTGGAACAGGGGCAGCGGCACCGGGATGAGCTTGGGCGAGAACGCCTTGCCCACGATGGCCAGCTTGGCGAGCTTCTTGAGCTTGATCTTGTGCTTGAGCCTGTGCATGGCATCACCCTGGTCCAGGCAGGCCAGCAGGAGCACCGCCACGAGCACGAGGGCCACTATCCGCATTCTGGAGTCGTGGGTGTATCGCCGCTTGTAAAAGCCGCTGCCGCCGCCGCTCTCGGCGCTAGGAGATGGGCTCGCTGGATCGCGATGCTGGGCTCGCCGTCACTGCTCGTCGACGCGCTGTGCTCGTCTACTAGGTGTGCCTCGGTGCGGGGGGAAGCGTCAGGTTGTGGCTGTTGAGTGGGCCGCCGCCAACTCTTATAGGGCGCGATTGACGCGGGAAAGGAGGCGAGAGGGCGGCAGAGCTGGATAGCTGGCGGGGGAAATCCTCCCGTCCGCCTTCGTTGCCGCCGTTCACTTTCGGCGGCTGCTCGCCTGACCCACTGGCGAAAAATAGCAGCCTCAAAATGGAAAGGGGAGAAAAGAAGGCGCGCGGCGCGCGCGAAGCTTCCTTCTTGAACGCGCCGTCGGGAACCGAACAGCGTGCCGCGTTTCCTGGCAAAACGCGGAGGCACGGGCCCAGCCGGGCTTCCACATTTCCCCCTCACCTCATCGAGCGTGCAAAGAGAGACAGCAGCCGCGTGGACGCCCGAAAGCCAGTCTCCCGTTCACTAAAACCGCCGCCCCCCCCTCCTCCCTCCCCCCTCTTCCACTTCATCGTTCGCTCCTGCGCCTTGCATCCCCTATTTGGCGCTGGACATCCGCGTTCAATTGACCGCCGCCGACGGACGCCCCAGAATACGCGGCGGCAGTGGCTGAGCCCTCGGGCTAACCCGACCGGCGGCGTAGCTCGGCTGGAAGGTTGAGGTCGACAGCCGCCAAGCAGTCTGCTGCTTAGGAACCAGAAGCGGAGAAGGCTGCTTCAGAAAGAGGACGAGCTCCGCTTCCGTGCTTGTATATGTGGGCGAGGGAAGTAAGCTGCGGCCACCCCGTCGCGGCGGCGGCAGTGTCCGTAGACTGCATACGCGCTCGTCCCTTGCAATTAGCGATGCGATTCAGCGCGGCGCAACGCCACCAGCGCGCACGCGGCTTGCCGCCGCATATTAATGAGCAAGGGCTGCGCTTGCCGAAATTAAGAAAACGGCGCGTCGCGCCCTCGACCCGGCCCCAGCTCTTTGTTGTGGCGTACACCACCGGGCGTCCGCATCCGCGCGGTTTATACGCTTGCATGGGGTCGGGGGCGGTCTTCTAGTGCGGTCAATGAAGGGCGCATTATTGGTGAGCACGAGCGCGGTCGTGAAAGACGCCCGTTAGAGGCAGGTCGAAGCGGTGGTCGCGTTCTGTGCTATAGCTGTACGCGCCCTATAGCTGCCGCATCCAATCGCGGCCTGTCGCCGCGAGATAGCTGAAATATGGCAGATTGTGTCCGCCGCACGTGGTTCGTAATTCACGGTCGGAGACGAGTAATGCCGGTCATTAGGGCCGAGAACGGGACGAAAGTGGTGCCGCGGCTGCTCTCAGAGTCCCTGTTACAGCGGCCGTAATGGTTCATGTTATAGAGCGTGTTCGCGAGTGTGGCAAGAACATGGAAAATTATTGTTAAAAGAAGTGTCTTCGAGTACGTATATGGGGAAAGAAGGCTTGCGATCATTTTTCTCAGTAATTCAAGCCCATGCTCGAGGTACTTTAAGCGAAACTCGGCAGTAACAATTCAGGACCACCGGATTCCAAAGCTCAATAAGCATGTGATGCCCTGTGTCGACTTTCAGCATTCTTGCATTGGAAATGCGTTATTTGATTATATTAGAGTGAGGCAGTTTTCGCGCTTTTTTTTTACCACAGGTACACTGGTTCAAGGCTTTAGAGCACTTCATTTCGAAAAACGTTTTCTCGGTGCTAAGCTCCGCATTTTATGAAATAAGAAACGCAACCCCTACTTCTGCGACCCCACCCCCGCAGTCGCATACCAAGTATATGTGAGTGACCTTGATGTCAGTTCCTTGCAATATTCAGCAGTTGTCCTGTGTTCTTTCACCTGTCCGTGTTAGAAATGAGACTGTAAAAATATGAGGATACATGTCTCCATATGACGAGAACTAACGCCAAATCACGTCAGAATAGAAAGCACAGGTTTGTTTTTAGGTTCCCAAGAGCATGACGTCGTTCGCTCCTTGCCTGATCGCACAAGGTACTTTGCGTAGTCAAACGTGTTTATAATATTGATTGGGAGAATTCGCCTGCATGAACACGGAAGCTCTTTGGAAACTTTCAATCGCCGCTTTGTACTTTTGCTCACTTGATGCTTGGAACATATCTCAAAGGCGTAGCTGTAAGCTTTTAATTTTTGTTTAGATTCCTACAGCCCGACTTATTCTTAGGCACTGTAGAAGCAGCTTCATAGACCATAAGCCACATACCCCGATTTCTCCGTACCAACCAGACAAACCAACCATTTACGATCGAAGGCGAAAGTTTCCCTCTTGGCTGTCCGATAACCTCGTCTGAAAACTGAAAATCCGGAAATACTTCATTCCAAAATATTACCGATCTACAAGTGTTTTGAGGAACAGTAACCAGCGACAGCAAAAACACAAGCCAAATCTCCTGCATGTCTTGGGAATATCTAGTTATTTAGGCGGCAAACGCAAACGTATACTAAGGTTGTTGAACTCCATGCTCGAGCGAAAAGGAGCCTTCGAGGGTGTAAAGCAGGTCACTGTGAGCTGCACACTGCAGGGAAGCACTATACGATCACGAAACCAAAAACACAAAGGCGGCGTGCCCGCACCACGATTTTCACATATATGTAGCGCGGATGATGAGCTTCCTCCAATTAGGAGGGCTGTGGCAAAATTACTTTTGTGCACCAAAATGGTACGATCCTTAAACTTTCTAAATAAGCCCAGTCAATATGCATCTACTATGTTATTTTTAGTTTTCAATCAAAGGATAAATTATTAAAGAACGAGCTTTGTATTTCAATGGTCTGTGTTAAAGAATAGTTGGGGACTGGTTGCTACAGCACCTGCGGGCTGCCGAGCTCTTGCCTAATGGCTACCTTAACTGCAAGTAGCGTTGTATACTTTCCCACTTCGAAATACTCCCATATATGCAAGGTTACACTTTCTTTTTTTTTTTAAGCATACAGGCGCACAAGAAAAACCACCTGGGAACAAACCGGTACTTTGTTACTTACGCTATCACAGCATATATTAAGCATGAAAATAAATAGATTATATATCTTAGCTAATTTTACGTCACTTATATCGTGAAACAAAACAATGACAGCACCACAAAATTAGGGGAACATGCTGCTACGAAACATACGCACGTATCCTCAATAACTGCGATGGTCGTTCTAAGGGGAAAATAGCGCATTAGGTAGTAGCAGTATGGGACGATTGCGCAAAGCACGACAATGTTGCATCAGATCTAAAAGCGAGCTTCACAACGTTGCAGATGACTTGACTTGCAGAGAGGTCCCAATACTTAATTTACGATGAATCTAGATGTCTCTGGTTGCTTGGTACACCGGAAAACTTGGAGAACGCGGTCTTGTGGAAAGCTTAACGTTTTAAATGCCGTAAGCTCTAAAGCAACACACAATCCTTAGCGTAAAACTTCCCGTCAACCAATAGTACGCATCGTAGTACGCATCGTAGTCTACATCAGCGCAGGCCCAGTATGTTCGCTTCAGCGTCGCGTCTACGTAAGTGTTGGTCAGATGTGTTCACATTCATTCTTTACATTTATAATAAGTGACTTTCAAGCAACAACTTAATAACACTTTGTTGAAATAGTATGCGCAAGCAAGAAAAGAATAACGTGGCGGCATTGGACACAATTCATTTGTTTAATCTACGCACGTTGTTTTCAGCGTTCAGCAATTAGAGCACACGCTTTATGTAGATTTACAGCCCGCTTTAAAACTGGCGTGACACAGAAAATATAGGCGCATAATAGGTAAGGAGTTTCCAAATCACCCTACTACACAGCTTGCCTGAAAACTCAAATATTGCACACAAAAAATTGCGCTTGTAATTGCCGTTTCCTATGCCCGTTCCAGTTCGTTCAAGTTACAATCCATGCCCTTTGTGGACGGGGCAAAGTGGTTTTCTGACCAGCTCCAATAATGCAATAAGGCTGACCAGCTCCTATAATGCATAAACTTTTCGTTGCGGAACTAACACTGACTTATTCAATCAAGCGCTACCAAGGCTAACATTCCGTCCCCTCAAACTATACACCAAATTTGCCTTCTGTTACTTTGTACCCAAAATGCGGGACTGCTTGCCATGATCTGTAATATTGGAAAAGCTTGTGCGGAAAGTGCTCGAAATAAATTGCCAATGTGACCACGGTATAAAGAGCAAGCCGAATAATGGTGGACAAGAAAGTTACTGACTGCACACTTCTTGTCTTGTAGTCACATTACTAGCTTCACCACAGTAGCGACACTCTATAAGAAAGGGGTGAAGCAAGAACAATGGCTGCAGAATACAGATGTGCTCAGTGCTGGAGTCACTCTTTTAGAATAGCAGTGCACAGAGAGAAAACAACTAGATTTGAACTGTAACAATCTTGAAATATCCAAACGTTAACGCAACACTTTTGGTTAGCGCAACCTGAACTTCAATAATACTGCTTCTACGAAAACCTAATCATTAGAAGGAAACAAGAGAAAAGGAAAAGGAAGCATGACTAACCTACGGTGTAAACGTATCGAATCGTGGTCGATTCGAAGAGATCTGTGAAGTCACAAAGTACGACAATGTTCTCGAAATTCAAGGAAGCCAAGTGAATCCGCATTCTATTTTGGAGACAATGAATGCCTGTCTCATTGTTTAATTTTATAATGAAGGAAGCTAAGTCAGCGAAAATCAGAACAGGTGAAAGGAAACCGTACAATAATGTTCTATAAAAAATTATTCTTTCACATTCTGTCCCGTCTCATAAAGCAAGTGTCCGTCGCTAAACCAACAAAACATATTAGGCATTACATAGTGCAGCTACGGATATGAAAATTGCTTGTGAGTGCTTCATAACAAGTCATTCTCAACGGGATGGCTAAGTGTGCACCATTTCCTGTGATCTTGTTCGCGAGGAGGAATTGTACGTACGGAAATTTTGCGAATGAAAGACCATTGCATCCGGTCACCTGAGCCTTTGGTACAACGCTTGAAGGTCTAGCGAGCTGTTCGAGGTGTTTTGATCCAGCGTTAACACTGCAGGTTCACCGCACTCTGTAGCTATATCCAGAAATGTGAACTACACGGAACAAGATTCTAAAAGCAGGCGAGCTACGGACTGATGAAAATAAACAATATACACGCTGGCTTATGGATAAGAAGTTATACAAGCCGTTGCTACGATTTTCTGATGAGCAGAGCCTGCCGCGACACTAGCTTTAGCTACCTCTCCTAAGCCGCATAAGTTCCTGTTACTAATTTGTTGCGATATGTGCATTATTTTTATTCTTATGTATTCAAATAAAACAAGATCAGGTACAAGTCGTGTCAGCGCAAGCTGGACTTTGAATTCCTGCACCAGTAACCTTTAAATGGTAAAAAAATAAATTGAATACTTCATATCAAGGTGCTATTAATTGTGTAGTGTTATACTAGCGTATGCACGCTGCAACTGAGCACAAATAACACAGCTTGTAACAATAGAATACTGCATTTGCTTTTCTCTTGTATCATTTCAGGTCAGTCGTAAGGCCCGATAACAAGACTCATTTATGATCTTTTTCGTGCAGAATGAACAACATCGAATGAAAGAAATCGAGCAGGGAAGGTCGTGTGTTAAATCTTAGGTTTTGTCTTAAGGCTGCAAGGCTCACACATAGTGCGGGTCGTTATCATGCCATCCTTATGCAGGAAGAAATTTGATGCTCTGAACGTTTAAAATAGGATGCTGAAAATTACACACGGGATCCTAATGCCAGCAAGACACACTGGACCCTTAAAACTTCCTGGCCGGCCTTCCACTCAATGCTAACCATTATCGCAAACAAACAATCAACCAACCAACCAACCAACCAACCAAACAAACAAACAAACACCCAAACGCGTGCACGCACGCACGTAGACGCACATGCAAAAAGCCGTCATCTGTTCGATCAGTTGGTTATGCTACTGCATGTAGTAATGAGTGTCACTGTGACGGATTGGTTGGCATAACTCGCTACTATACTTTCATTGCTTTTTTTATGGAGCTCACCCTTCCCCCTTCTCCTGCCCCCCTCTCTTCACCCAGAAGTTTTACATTCATGGCGCCAAACAAGGAATTCACGAGAGCCTCTCATACTTTCTACAGGCTTGGCTTCTGAAGAGTTAGTAGAAATTGTGTCGGCTGATGTACAAGGAAGACGAGCAGCAATTGCAGACGCGCTACGTGGGAAATGAATGCGAGTGCTCTGTGGGAACTTAATCTCTAAATTTAGCGATAAGCAGAAAAAAAAAGCTACAGTGCAGATGCGTGGCACTGCAGAGGCGAGACTGGAGGGCGAAGGAAAGTCTTCCGTATATTTTAGCAGCCGTCTGCGCCTCAAGGCTGTCGTCTTTACTCGAAATACGTTTAAGAGTGGGGCATTCGGGTATTTTGCGTGACACATTGACACTAAAAAATTGGCTTCGTTTGTCGTTGCCAGCTATGTGCGCGCATAAGGACAACGCCCCGCGTTTCGTGCGGTTGATTACGTACAACACCTTCACGCCATCGCGTATTTCATTTCACGTTGGCCGCGCGTCCGAGCTTCCGTGGGCGGTTTCACTGCCGTAAACTTTCTCCTCGCCCGTCGTCATCGAGGCGTCTGACGTTACTTTTTCGGCGCGTTCTCGAGTTTCTCACGTCGGCCAGGCAGCAGCGCTTACGACGGCCGCATGCTCACTGCTACTATACACTCGGGCGCGTCGCTCGAAAGCGGAAACGGACCTTGACTTTCAAGCCAGGCCCCGAACTAGATCGTCATTTCCTCCTCTTTCTCCACGCTCTCGGCGGCGGCCCTTGAGGCTCGGCCACGTGCTTCTGCTGGCAGCGCGTGTTGTCTTAAGACAGCCTGGATCGCGTAGTGGCCAGCGGCTGATGACCGCTGCGCTCAGCGGGAGGAAAAGCGTGCCGCACGTCTGGGTCATCCCGCGAAGCTGCTGGACAACAAAGTGCGCCGTGGAGCGGCGGCAAAGACGCCCGCCGAAGCGCCTTTCCCATCGACACCGCCGGGGCCCAGCCCACCTTCCTTTTTTTTTTTTTTGTTTGCGTGGGATGCATGCCGCGCATAGGAATGTATACGCGCGGCACGGCGAGCCGGCCGCACGAGTTTGCAATTATAGAGCGGCGCTGCATTCATTACGACTTCCCCGCGGAAAAAAAGCGAACCTGACGGCTACGAACCTGACGGCTACGGCTAGGGTGCTACGGCCGCTGCCTTCGCTTTTGTTGTGTCTCCCTCTACTGCTGCGAGTACTTTCGCTAATACTGTACAGCTACTACCACTACCTGTCACGTAATGACAGCTGGGAGCTCTTCGTATATCGGGAAACGCGGAGGCGACGCAGGCAGCTGAGGCAAGCAACGGACGCGTCACCCTGTGAACGTGCATCGTGAAGATGTCGCAGTGAGCGCGGAGAAAAACTTGAAACGGGACCTGTTAACTTAGCCAAGCTAAGCCAGAACCCGGCACCTATGACTCGCTTAGCATGCTGCAGCATATTAAGATTGTGACATCTCGTCAGCTGCGCGCGCGCGCGTTTATGACGGGTGATGTTGCATATACACCCTCCTTCATGAAGGTGACGTTGCTATATCTCGTATCTCTGACAAACTTGCGACTTGGGGCACACTGTGATGTGATGACGAGCACGCCACTGACCATCGCGTTTTCTGTTAGATGCCCCTGAAGCCGCTGAAGTCTGTCTATAAAACTAGATATACTCGGGGACAACTTTCTGAGGCAATGAAGGGAAAACTACGAAGGCGAAGTGCGTACAAATAAGGGCGCTTCCAAAAAAAAAGAAAATTCTACAACCTCCTCCGCGTTATCCTAGGCGGGGGAAAAGAAGACATAAACATCTTGTTTACAACAGCAAAATAAAATAACATATACCACTGAGTGCCAATTTTGAGTTCATTTCTCGTTTTATTTTTCTTGCGCGTACGAACAAATGCGAAGCCGTCGGACGTGGAAGCTACGCTTATTCAGTGGGCCTCTTCAACTTTCATAATTCTAGCAGCCCTCTGGCAGCCAGACGGCATCCAGATAGTTCCAGTCCTGATAGGAAATCATGTGGGGTGGAATCCCAAGACAACCCGAAGCTGCCCGAAGTTCGCAAAAGCGAACGCCGCGACAGCTGGCCGTGGGATAAACGTAAACGTGCTACCAGAAAGGCAGCGACCGGTGAGGCCGGCGCGCGCTCGCCGTAGTGGGACCATTTATGCGTTTACAGCTTCCATATACATAGCTGCATCTTGGGATACGGTGGCTTTCGTGTGATTTCACGCGACTCGGCACAGAACGCGCACTGGGCATGGCACTTGCACAGCGTATAACAGACAGTTTCTGACGTGTCCAATGACAAGAGCGGAAATCATGCGTAAGATCGTATCCCTGAAAGCGATCGTTCGAGCATGCCTGCTCGCAGCGATCACGTCGTCCACCGGCGACATTGATTAGTCGGCATTTTGTCATCATTTCACAAGACCCGAAAAATCAGGATATAGAGTACCTCTTATACGCATAGAAGTTCCATGCCGACCTGCTTGGACTTCGCTTTCAGAAAGTTCGTTTTGGCTGGTGGTGCTTCTCTTCAGCACCTCTGCTGAAGGAGCTGGGGCTGCAGCTGGCGCATGAAAAATGCACGTCGCCTGCGACCAGCGAAAATTTTCACACAGAAAACAGTATCGGTCGATCGCGAGCAATAAGCTAATATGTGTGGGATCATTATTAAACTAGTGCATTCTTTTAACATCACCGGCCTAGTTAATACGCATCGCTTTCCAGCGGCCTCCCACACATACGATGGAGAAACGCAGCGAACACTGGCTAGCTGCGACGCCTTCGCTAACTGCAGAAATAGGAGATATCACCGCATATAAGTGAGATACGTGAAAAGGGATATCATGAGAGAAAGATGAACCGAAAAGGCACCTCCTCAGTGTGCGGGAATGAGCATCTACAACTTGTGTGGAACACGATGCAGGTACCATGCACGCATGAGAACATGAAGAAAACATTTATTTGTGGCAACGCTTTCTCCGCATCGCCAACGCATGAGATCGCGGTGCGCATGTTCACAGTCAGGAAGAGCCCTTCACGGGACGCACTCACAAAAAGAAAGCTTCACGGTTCTCCGCCACTCGCAGCGCACCGCTTCGCAAAGGGCAATAGTGCGTTAGAACTTTAGAAGATAACGCTAGAAGTAGTGCAATCCAAAGGCGACCGCATATAGCCAGTTGGCTGAGCTTGGTAAAATCGCTCAGGCGTCCGCTTTGCAATCCGTCAACTCCCCAAAGAGATGGTGGCGAGCACTCATCGTGTCTTCTTGCCTTCTGCTAGCCAGAAAACTTGCACATAGCAGCCAGACCAAAGTTGTCATGACTAGTTATGTCAGCCCGCCGATAGCAGCAGGAACTGTCCAGTCCGGCTAAAACCAAAGCGCGACAGAAGTACGATCGCGCGGTGGTCGGAGCAACCCGAGAAAAGCGAAGGCGCTCTGACTGGCTCTGGCAGCGCTCGGGAAGCCAGAGGTAGAAAATCAGACGTTTCGGAGAAAGTGGAAGCGCTGGTAAACGCTAATGGAATACTTGGCGCACTAACACACGCGCATAAGTTCTGCCCCCGCATGTTTTTCTTCGGCGCGACATCAAACTGTCTGTGAGCAAAAAGAAAAAAAATTCCTCTCTGATGGTGGGATCATAACTCTGTCTACGAGCACGATAGCCCAACGCTCTAACCACTAAAACACGATCACACACATACCTCCCTTGTGCCAAATTTTTGCTTTCAAACGTGTGGTGTGTGTGTGGCAAGTGCCAGTTTCCCGCATTATTCTCGCGTAACAGCTCGCACTTTGAGACGCTGTGTTAGACTGCACTGCCTTCGGGATCGCCCAACATATTTAGAGTGCGCTCCCTCCGGAATCGTTCTCCATCTTTGTCTTCCGTCAGATAGATACGCAGTCTTGTACGTAGCGAATTACGTGTAATTCATTACTAGTAATCAGTTGCATTTTCAGATAGTTCTGCAATTGATCGATTACATGTTACTCGGTAAACTTTGCTGGTAACGTTCACCGAAACTCGTTCACTGGTTCATTTACTTTTCTCAGAAGCAAATTACATGTCGCCGTTCGCTTTATCGACGAAACAACCTGTAAAAGATGACGCAGCTTTGACGACTTGAATTTGGTTGGGACAACAGGGGAACACCCGCAGTCGTTCCACGCAGCAGTCTCGCGGATGCGCATATTCACACGAGCAAACGAGGGTATTTGTTTCCTTATCTAGTGGTCCACCAGACTGATTCACAGACGCCGCACAGCAGTTTCAAAATACCGCGGAAGAGCAACCTTCACACCCACGTTGAGAAGTGCTTACAACGGAGTCAAATTGACTCGTGATGCTACAAACATACGCCATCTTGAATATGCTACCTTATTGCTTTGGCTAGGCTCCAGATTTTGTCAGTATACCTAATTAGCGTCGACGTGCCCTAATTCTAATTATATCTAATATATCTAAATCTAGTGTATCTAATTCTAATACATCTAATTAGGCCAATCGCGCGCGCGGCTAACCGAACGAACGCGCCGAACAACGATCTCCGATCGCACTCCAACTTAGAGGCTGCCTGGGGCAAACTGATGAATTGTGCTCTAGGGTGCCTTCATACGCATGCCTGCGCAAAGTGCTTTTTGTTGGTGCGTATGAAAGCTTCCTACTAATCGAGTTCAATAGAAAGGTGGCTATACATGTCCGACAGAAACAGGATAAGACGCACACACTATATTTCAAAGCGATAGCTTTCTTTTGCTAGCCCACCATGATTTCGCGTGTGCCACTATCGCTCAAGATATTTCTAAATGTCATATGCGCACTAGCCTATGCAACCACTGTACACGTCGACCTCCAAAGTAGTGCTAATGTGCGCACTTCAGTTGCGTACAATAAAACGATAAATAACGACGTAAACAATTTACATATAATGTACCCTGATATCGGTATATCTAATGTACACAGACCTCTTAAAGAAATAGGGCATAATATTCAGCGACTTCCTAATATATTTGGCTTAACACCGTTCTCAGGTTAACTGCGTGTGTGTCCCTACTTATGCGCCCATTCTGACCAATCCCCCCAAATGTGTATCTGCCACTACGACACAGGAGGTGCCGAACTCATATGTGTACTTGCACATTCGTACTTAGACTTGACAGGTACATTTCATACAACACCTCTGTCTGAATAAATCTCTCCACACCCTACCTCGACAAGGACCGCACACCGCTGACGTCTTAAAGTATGCATTAACAAGTGTCTTCATTTCTGGTTAGCTTTTGTAAAGTGCAGTGCGTAAACATAAACAGTGTTGTGGCCCGCGTCGGGCTTAACATTGCATGAGCTGACGTTGACTACGTAGCGGCAAATTAATATAAATACAACTGTGCGCATCGCACTTGGCTGTAAATGGTATTCAATTAACCGCTTCCCCACATCGATTTCAACATGCGCGTTGGATCTGCATTAGTTTTTTTTTTTTTTTTTACGTGACGCTTTTTTCTTTTCGCTCAACATAAAGAGTCGCTTGCTAAAGCCACGTGCAACGAAAACATGCAACGCTAATATGGCTTATATCTTTGCAACCACACTGCCTGCGCGCCTCGCTCTGGTATCGTTGTGTAGAGGGGGAAAAAAGTCATTACTCCATAACACATGTGTAGCGGGCACAGATGACGCCGTCGTCGCGCCACACATGACGTAATCGGAGTTAAATTTAGCCTTGCGCGCTGCCTCAACAGAGACGTAGTTCGGCAGTACGTTTGTCCATCCGCAACACAAATGATTGCGTTTAAGAGAGCTCAGTATGCCACGGTACGTATATGCGGTCGAATTATAACCGGTGCTCATTAGCAGTTTGCAATTTACTGCAGAACTTTTCACGCCATCTCGACCATGGCGCCCTTAACGTTCGACGCGTACGCTCCAGAAATCACGTGAAGGTACTCCGGCAGCGACACCTATAGTAGCGCAAACACAGGGCATCGAGAGAGAGAGAGAGAGAGAGAGAGAGAAGGAGATTCTTGTTGATGGGAAGGAAAGGTTGGTGTAAAGTGCAGATCAGTAACTGTCTCTCAGCAGAGGACACCTCAACCGCGCTGCACAGGGGGTAGGGAATGAAAGTAGAGGGAGAGAAAGTGCACCAGAAACAGCAGCACGCCGCGGAAATGCGATGGAGCTAGAGGCGGTCGGCGAGGCCGACAGCCTCGGCGAATGTCAGGAGCGCACGTAGTGGTGTCCTGTGTCGTGAAGGGCAGCCCGAGGGGTGCAGGAGTTCAGTCACGGTGTCGCACGGCAGGCCGTGCCCACGGCAAACACGGGCAAGAGACGCGCGCGCGAAGTGCAGTAACCCTAACCACTTACGAGTGAGAAGGGATCGAGCGGCGCAGGGCCGTCTCAATTCGCGCCACCGGTAGAGTTGTCATCTGTTTGCCCTCGTGTCCGAACGCCCTCTACGAATATGGAGCGAGCGAGATTTCGAAATTCTACCGCAAGACGCCTACAGGAGATTTTGGTGCGCACACTTGGCACGGTCTATTCCTCGTTCTCTGGCATGTTAATGGGGCTAGAAATGATGCTCGTGATAAAGCCTTCCCGGCGTTAGCCGAACGACCATCAACACCTATCTCCTCCGACACCGATAAGCAAAGATCATAAGCATGCTATATTAACAAGCAGAGGCAGCCGAACTCGAGCCAACATTAGACAGAGCAACGACCTACAAATTTAGACATTACCGCTCTCGCTGGCTTCTTACATCTGGGCTAGCGTAGACTCTCTTCTTCGCGGTGTTTTCTGTAGGAAAAGTTATCTGGCGACCTTACAAAAAATTTGTGCACGAGATTTGAGATAACGCAACACATCGGATGGTCCACTGTTTCATGCTGAGGCAGACCATTTAGGCGTTTGAGTGAGACGCTGCAATTTTAAAAGGGCAACAACTAAAAAGACGAGCATCTTTAATCATCACATTGCAAGCATGTAAGGAGCGACATAAAGCGCGTTTATGCTGACAACTTAGCATTTTATTTCCTGAGCGTGAAAAGCTCCAGCAGTTAAGTAATTTCTCTAAATAAATGCTAGTGTAAGAGCTAGTACAATTTACTAACGTCTTCCGATTGCTGTGTGTATGTTGTGTACGATTTGCACATATTTTTACAGGCGATAATAGCAGTGAACTCGCAGCACTAACTACTATCACATATCTTTTTCTGGTGGATCATTGTTTCATGAATTTGATTTCTATTCATAAGTTTGCATTCACGTACCTTCGCTTTGGTCGCGGAGCGACTTCTCCCCTATCAAGTACGATATGAGACCAACTCGCCCAGTTTGCTGTGCCTCTACAAGGACGAGCAAGTTTAGAAAAATTGCAGTAACTATAAAGCAGACAACTTTTCCTGGGAGAGGGGTTGCCTGCATTTGTTTTGCTTTAGTGTTTTTATTTTTTTGATTTTACATTCTTACACTGCACCAAGTTAGCCTCGTTTCCCTTCGGATACTAACTACCAGGACTTTTTCAAAACCGAACTTCCTCGCGACACCGCCTATATAGTAACAGCTGCGAGGGGATATTCTAGGCGTGCAGCGCCGTCCGGAAGTCGCTGTTGTCTTTGGTCTCCCAAAGGGACGCAGTCATTGCTTACGTTTGTTGCGCAACGTTACAACCCTGTCAACTCGGCATTGTTCGAAAGCGTGTTGCTTTGCGCGCGAGTTCCCCGGCCGTGCAGCCACGCATGGCTTCACTCGCGCGAGTCACTCATCTTCTTTCGCAGTGAGGCACTCTTCCTTCCGTGTTTTTCAGAAGCCGTGAACTGACGAGAGACACACGAAAACGAAAGACGGATGGCAAGAAAGAAAACAAAAATAGAAGAAACGCAGAAAGATGCGCTCGGTAACACTTGTTACGCAACCGCGTTTGCACGCGCTCGCGCCTCTCCGGTCTCGCACCAGCGCCCTCTGTGCATCCTGCGACAGGTCAGCTAGGCGTGTATCTGCGCCCATTCATTTATTTTTCACTCGACACTTTCGTTCAACGTTGGAGGCAAGGTTACCCGGAAACGAACGGAAACATTTGGGTCTTTGAAGCCGACGGGAGGAGTCAGTTTCTTCTCAGACACTGTACGAGTGGAGCCAGTTGCTTTTCATTTGCACTAATGCCTTGCGTTCACCTGCTTATCTATATACGCTTAGTACTTGAATGACTGACAGGCCGCTTGGCCATGTTTTGCAACCTAGTGATGTTCGATTCACCCGTTACGAGACAGTGAGCTAATCTCTTTTCCGAATGAATGGCCTTCCTTTCTGCTCCCCTAGCAAGGTTAATTTGTTGCCAGAAGCGGGAAATAGTTTTCAGCATCCTTATTTAAGAAGTGGGTATATTAAACGAAAAGGAAGTTCATGTTATTACTTTGTCGATGGTTTCGAGTATTTCAACGCTTACCATTACTAAGCGCTATTTGGGATCGCCTTGATTTGTCGATCTACACACAGGTTTAAATACAGGTCAAGGAGGCCTTATATGTAAAAAAAAAAGTGAAGCGGCAGCTGCATGGAACATCTGAATGCCCATATTGCAGTTACCGATGACCGGGCTGTAATTTAAACCCAACTGTGCTTCACGTAGACATCCAATCAAGCGGGTTGCTTCGTCGTACGCATTTTGGCTATCGCAGCAGTGCCTCTATATTACGGCGTGACAAGTAAGCGCTCCTACGCATCGGGCAACTCCGATTGGAACGTACATCCTATAGGAATGCATTCGGTGTGATTTTTCACTCTAGGTGTGGGTAATGTGCGTATGCAGACGCGGTCAAGGGGTGACATATCTATTCTGACGTAGAGCCTATTTAACACTCAAGAAATTAAGCAATACTAAAGTATTAGGCAGGTCCTTCAAATTGCGAGATTTGAAGCGAGGAACTCGGTTTCTCACGCCGTGTTCCTGCGGGTTTGTACTTAGGCTTATGGACTTTTTAATTAATTACTTAATAAATTAATTATTTCAGTAATGTTTTTAATAATTTATTTATTCGTTCATTGGCTTTTGATGGCAAAATGGCCAGTTCTGGCCGAACGGCGCCAATGATATAGTTGCAATGAGTTAACCATGGTTCATGGAGTCGATGATGTACTGTGTAGGGGCCTAAAATCAGTCGCTGTGTAAATGCGTAAAATGTGTGTGCACTAAAGTTATAACCATGGAAACTGAGGTGTGTTATGACCACAATATATCTGTTGCGATGTGATCATGAGGTGAAAATGTAAGAGTATGCCAATAGCACTGATACTTCACCCGAGCCCTTGAGCACAAGGACCCGGAAGCGCCCGCTCTAAATAATATTATCGCTCAAGGGCAGGTAATAAGAGGCTGCGCTACTGATTTTAGGGCGTGCAACGTGTAGTACCCCGACATCGTTTAAAGAAAGCTAAGACTGATTTATTCTCAAAGGGCGGGTTGTTGCCTGGGAACATTGCTAGATGTAGTGGAACAACTTGTTGACTGCGTGGTGTGGCTTTGTACTCCGTACACAGCGCATTTCCATATCAAACTGCCGTCATCTGCGTGCGTAGAGAATCTGGGCAGAAGAGCTTTTAGACAGCTGATTTTCTTTCTAGAAATGCGAAAGCCGGTAGGGGGGCTGTAAATTACGATTGCCATGCAAAAAGAAAAAGAAGATTAAAATGAGGCAATTATTATTATTTTTTTGTCTATCCCGTTCCTGATCCTACTGAGCGGTGTGTTCAATTATCATCGGATAGCGGCACCAGGCAATCAAAGATGCATAGTTCCTAAGAGGCGGGGCGGGTGGAGCCGCGAAATCAAAATCAAACACATATCCAATCCACAAGTATAGGAACTTAACGAAGAAGCGCGTGAATGTACAACGAACGAAAAAGGAACACGACGCGAGCGTGCGTGTCCTGCATCTCCCCTTTTCTCTGTCCCTTGGCTGTGGGGTGCTAGAACTATATTGCACTGCGTAATCAGCTCGCCCCAAAACGCCAACATGACTGGTCGTTGCCGAGGCGTTGTTCCCTCTGCCTCGCGTGCTCGCGTCACGCGAAGATACCGCACCCGCGGATATAGCTGGAACCCCGTCCAAGTAGTTCGCCCACAGAGTCAAACGTTGCGATACCACGTTCAATGCAACGCACCTTCGGGCAAAACTGCAATGTTTGTTCTCTTCTGTGTGCAATCATTCTTAAATACTGGAACATGTGACGCTCACTATAGTGCTATGTTTGTATTTTTCCGAAATTTCATGAGAAAGCCAAATTTGATTTCCAGTTTCTGGAACAGCAACAACAACAAAAACAACGGAACGAGCACCGTTGTGCGCTCACTTCTTTATTGGAGGAGAGTGCTGCTGCGGAGACTCGCGTGGTGAGCTGTCACGAGTGGGCAACTAAATATCATGACAAGTAAGGCGAGTAAAAATGTCAGGCGTTCGACGGAGTGACACTTGTTGAAAATTTTAGCCAGAACAACGAATCTTCATGAATAGAGGGATGAAAACAAGTACAGACGGGAATAAAGGAAGGGTGAGGGAAATAAAGAACAGGACCGCAGACGACGAAGGCGAAGTAACATAATGACAAAAATATAGAGTGTGTAGTAACACACACGCGCACACACGCCCGCATGCACGCACAAATAGAATCGAATAGTAATATAGAAGTAATAATAATGTAATTGTAATAGTTATATAAGTATTATAAAATTATTAAGTAATTTAGGTAATATAAAATGAGTCCTAACGTTAGCAAGTTTCTGCCATCTCATAGCAGGTTTCGAAGCGTTTTAATAAGTCACAAATGGAACATCACAAGGAAGCAAGTAGTTTCTTTGCATGCAGAGGACTCCTCAGACAGAGCGAATGATTTCTGTACAGCCAGTAGACTATGGGTACTAAAGTCACTAGCCTGCTTCACTACGCAAACTCTCATGTTTAATGTCTAAGGTATGCCGGCGGGGCTGAATATTTGCCTTACATTGCTCAATTTTTTATTTATTTCGGAGCAGTTGACGTTTAGTAATATTTGAAAAGTATTCGAAGGAATATTAGCATTTATGAATGTTGACTATTAGATTCGACGACAGAATGGAATAAGACACTATTCAATTCGTTATTCGAATGTTTCGGATATTCACGCGCCTCTGCGTACGTACACCCGTGAGCAAAAATATAAGGACCACAGGGTCACCGAAAAAGCTAAATTTCTTTGTAATTAACATGGATAAACTGAAACTGACGAGTACACTGGAGAGTTCACAATGGCAAATTTGGACTGCAGTCCTCAATTTCAAGTTGCAATTACAGGCAGAGGAAAACAGTTTTATCGCGCAATCCCTGGCCCGTATACTTTTGCTCAAGAGTGTACGTGCGTACTACGGACGGGCGGAGGGGGGTTCGAGGCTGTTTTGCCCACGTATGCTTGAACGAGCAGCTCGCATACACTGCAGTTAACAGCCACGTCCCAAAACATAAGTCGCCTTTGGAGCTGGGTGTAAGATTCCCGAAGGTTCTGATGCACATGGACAATTCACACGGCAACCTCTCCTTGCCTCTTTCGGACGCAGTGATTTCCTTACTTCGCGCCCCTAATCTACGCTGCAGCGTATACGCCTCTTCCCGATTCGTTCACTACACGTGTTCGCGCATATTTTTCCTCGGCATTTCTTTCTTTTAGCCTGCGCGCCTGTCGCACGTGACTCGAACGCGGAACGCTCTTTTGGCAGTGCGCACTTCAAATGCAAAATCGGAGTGCACGCCTTTTATTTATTTTTTCTTCTTCTGAAAGCAACTCACCGTGAACGATGCGTGTCCAGATTACGACAGCCTCGCAGGCGCACGACGCCCGCTCCGCTCCGTTAGCGAAGAAGGGGAACCGCGCGTATTCCTCGAATTTCTGCCTTTCCGCTCCCGATAAGAGAAAGAGAATTGTCCTCTTTGTGCGCTTGTGCAGGCTCGGGGGGCGATAAGAAGGACGATATAGCATAATGTTTTTTTGCCTCTTTGCGACCACGTCTTCTTGAGATCATCTGCCAATAATCTCCAGATGTTAAAGGTACGGCAACGTCCAGTACTTGTGAGAACCTGTGTCTTTAGCGTGCAATAGACGCCATGCTGAATTGTTGCGTTGCGTGAACGTACACACTAATTCTCTGCAAGTGTCTGACACGCATTTTCATTTCAGTTGTCCTTTTCTTTTGTACTCTAAATGCACATGTTAGCGGGCGTGTAGTTTCACGCTCGGTCTTAGCTTTAGGCGACAACACGTAAGATGTGTGCGCTTTTGGGAGCGAGATAGCTTTTCCTTTGTTTTCCTTTTTTTCTTCGAGCACTTTCTTTTAAAAGATTCCTGTAAAGGTTTCTTGAATCACGTCACTGCAGATTGCTTATCTGCCCAGGTGAAGATCATTTGCATGAAAAACCAAATCAATATAGTATCTAATCAAACTATAACTGCGTGAATAACTTCTTGGTTACAAACCCTACGACGAACGTTTATGTTGGAAAGTTGAAGGGAATCGTCACAAAAGTCTCGTGTTTCTACATTTCAAAACGGCAATGTAAACTGGAATAACTAGCATTAAGTTATTCATTCCGTTAACTGATTATGCATGCTGCACTGCGAAGCGCCACTCACAGTGAACCCCCCCCCCCCCCCCACCTCATCATGTAGTGCTGTCAAAAATTAAGCTTGGCTGTACAGCGCCACAGAGCGGCTCGTCTCACACCTGCTGCTGAACTGACTACACATCCCATCGAGAGTTGCGCACAGAGCCAATAGCAATGAGATCTAGATTAGAGGAGAAGGCTGATTTTGCCGCGTTTTTGCACCACACGGGCGTAGAACACTGAGCCGTATTTCCCCGTGGTCGCGTGTGTATAATTCCGATAAATTGAATGAATAACTTCACGCGAGGTATTTCGATCTACTTGGCCATCTTGGAAGGCATAAACACAGAACTTGACCTTTTTGACAATTCCTTTCAACTTTCCAACGTAAGCATGTGCCATAAAGTTGGTATGTGTTACATAACGTAACTAGTTTACTTAGTAAATGGATTACTTCTGTTTTTCTTGCAAATCCTGTCCCCCTTCGCAAATATTTATCCTGCAATGGCGCAATTAGAGTAGCTTGTGTAGGCTTTCTTTGGAAGTGTTCGATTCGAAGAAAGAAACGAAACGCTACATTGTGACGATAACAGCAAATGAGCGTATGGGCGTGAGTAAGTGGAAGTACGAATGAGTGAGTTGCGTCTACAGGCCCATCTATAACGTCAGCCATATTTTAGGTTGCTTATACTTTAATATAGAGAGCGGCCGTATTCGAAAACGAGGCTAAAGCTTCACGCGTGCTGATCTTTTACACTCTTGAAACGTCAGTAGCAGTAAATTAGATCGGTCTTCTCGGCCTTGCATATCGGGGAAAGCGGTGTATGTCCTCCTACTGCTCGCGGAGGCAAACACGTGAGGACAGCGATAACTACGAGCATCTCTCGCCGTGCGAGGTGGGTGGACCTGGGTGGTAACTCGACGCGAAGAACCGTTGTGAAATGGAACTTGTTCATACTGTAAATGCCGTATCAAAGAAAATCACGGAAAATTATCTGCTTATCGAAGACAAGATAGTCCAAAGATAAGCGAACGCGAGACTCCCCCTGGTGCCGTCACAACGCAAACTTGCACTAAAATTGCAGACAGCAGCAAAACACCTGCGCACAGGTTATCGGTGATAGTCGGTGAATCAGTCACTATTCCACCTGCCTTTGTCGTAAGCTTTCGTAAGATCGGCTGGCCCAGCAATAACTTCTCCTTCAATTTTACGGGAAGCGGTTCTCGCATGGACACGATGACGACGGATAGGTTAAAAAAGCCGTTCCGATCCAACAACAGTTGTGCTCTTTTCCAAGGACAGTCTGGCAAGAGTTGTGCGACTGGGCATAGTAAACTTCTGGATAAATCCATAAGTGTAGTTTATCTTTAAAGCAATTGGCGTGTGTGCGCAACGTGTCACAAGTTTTGTGAGGCCAATACTACAACCACCCCTCACGCTATGCGGTTAGAAATACACACATTAATAAATCCCACCATAAGGTGAAGAGTGCTGATGAAGACACAAGAGACGTTATAGATGTTAACGGCGGACGTTTTCTGTCACGATCTGCGCTTTTTATACCAGATTAACTGATTACTAACCTACGATATCGATGATGATATTTGATGTTTTATGGCCAAAGAACGCCATGTCCGTGGTAATGAGTTCACAGTGTAATTATGAGTTCTATGAAGATGGTGTGGCGTGGCTGTAAAGGGGCCTTAAAAATGGTCACTCTAAAGTGCGTAAAATTTGTATAATAAGATTACGGCGATGAGGTATGACGTGTACTATGAACATTAAGATGCATTTAAAAAGAATGATACTACAGGTAAAAATATATCAGGTTATAAGATATGCTAGAGCACTACTGCCTCCTTAGAGCCCTTGAAACACAAGGGCCTAGAGGCATGTGCTATGCAAAACAATTATCGCAGCGGCATCCTCTGGAGCGAGGATGCTCTACGAATTTAATGGGCTTATAACGTGCAGAACGACATCATTTAATAAGTTGAGGACTGCCTTGGTGTTAAAAAGCGGTTCCTCACCGAGAGACATAGCCGGTAGTAGAGGGATGTAATAACGGTATGCAAGTGGAAAATGTTTCTTTCAGATTCGGCTTTCCGACACTCCAAGAGGTCGTGGAGGACGGTCAGCCTCTCACCACATCGACCACAGGTTGGTGGTTCATTTCCAGTAAGCAGAAAATTGTGGGTACCAAATGTGTGCCCTATTCTGAGCCGATAGAATAAGACATCTGTTCGCCGAGATTTTTTTGAAGAGGGCCAGAAACGTAACTGTGTCTTTATAACGTCAGTTTATTATTTGTTTCTGCGTTCCACATGCGCTGCCAGTGTTGTCGCAGTTTCCTTCTTAACAAAGGCCTCAGATCTGTGACAGGGACAGCAGCCGTAGGAAAAGTGGTTAGTGATGTGAGTGATGTGGCCATTTTGTCAGCTAACACATTACCCTCGATGCCCCTATGGCCAGGCACCCAGCATATTACTACGCGTCTATGTGATAGATAAATGTTGCATAAGAGCGAGTAAAGTTCAATGAAAACAGGATTTGTATGCTTTAGTAAAGAGTTCAGCGCTTTTACAAGGTTTAACGAGTCTGTAAATACTATTGCTCTGTCGAGTTTTAATTTATTAATATGTTTTACTGCCGACAGTACGACATAGGTTTCTGCAGTGAAGATACTTGTTAAGGGGTTCAATGCATCAGATTTAGAAAAAGAGGGACCAACAGCAGCACAAGATACACCAGAATGTGGTTTTGATGCATCTGTGTAGAATTCGGAACAGCAGTATTTTGATTGAATTTCACGGAAATGCATAGCGATTTCGAGGTCAGGAGCATGCTTTGTGACCTCCACAAAGGGTACATCACAGTCTATCGCCTGCCACTCGCAGGGCGGTACTAGCTTGGCTGGAGGCATTAAATGATGTTCAAGAACTGGAACATCCATTTCCATGCTAAGTTCTCTTGAACGCAGTGAGAAAGGAAGTCTCATAGAGGGTCTATTATGAAAAAGTGTTTCACACGTCAAGTCGTTAACGGTTGTGAAACACGGATGTTCCTTATTAGAGCGAACCTTCAGAAAATACGTTAAGCTGATGTTTGTTCTCTGAAGATGCAGTGGCCATTCATCCGACTCTACATATAGACTTTCAACAGGGCTTGTCCTAAATGCGCCAGTGGCCAGACGGATACCCAGATGGTGAACGGGGTCTAACATCTTAAGCGCGCTCGGTGCGGCAGAGTGGTATACTACGGCACCATAATCTAACCGTGATCGAACTAGGCTCCTGTAAATATTGAATAAACACTGTCTGTCGCTACCCCACGTTGTGTGGGATAAGATTTTGAGTAAGTTTATTGTTGTAAGGCATTTTTCTTTAAGATGTTTTATATGAGGAATGAAAGTAAGCCTGGAGTCAAATATAACACCAAGAAATTTGTGATCTTTGTTTACAGGAATTTGTTGTCCGCCCAGTTCTAGGCAAGGATCTGGGGTCAGGCCTCTCTTTCTTGTGAAGAGAACACAAGAACTTTTGTGGGGGTTGACTTTAAATCCATTTTGGTCTGCCCATTTGGACACCTTCTTCAAGCCATGCTGAACCTGTCTTTCGCATACTGTGAGGTTGCAGGATTTCAAGCCTATTTGTATATCGTCTACGTATACGGAATAAAAAATGGCAGGTGGTAGTGAAGCACGTAGTGGGTTCATCTTAACGATAAAGAGAGTGCAGCTGAGCACGCCTCCTCTCCGTGAAAGGACGTGATAGTGCATTGCCGACTTTTACACGGACGGTACCATTGGACAAATAGCTTGCAATTATTTTCAACATATTTCCACAGATGCCCATTCCCGACAAGTCTCGCAAGATCCCGTTGTATGTTGTATCATATGCCTTCTCCATATCGAGGAATATCGAGAGGAAATACTGTTTGTGTACAAAGGCATCGCGCATGTATCCTTCAATGCGCACAAGATGATCGATTGTTGACCGCCCTTGTCTGAAGCCACACTGATAGGGATCGAGTATATTGTTGAGTTTAAGAAAGTGTATGAGTCTGTGATTAATCATTTTTTTTTTTCAAAAAGCTTACACAGACAATTTGTAAGAGCTATCGAACCATAACTTCCTGCCAAGGAGGGGTCTTTTCCCTGCTTCAGGACAGGAACCACAATCGCCTCTTTCCATGTAGATGGGAGGTATCCCGCAGCCCACAGAGTGTTGAAAAGTGTAAGTAGTGTAACTTGTGTGTCAGTATGTAAGTTTCTGATCATGTCAGACATGACTGTCAGGTCCCGGTGCAGTGCTTTTTCATGTGTTCAAGGCATCTCTCAACTCGGCAATACTGAAAGGCCGGTTATAGGGTTCATTCTGTCTGGATTTTCTAATTATTGGCTTACATTCGTCTGTTTGTTTATATTTGAGAAAGGACTGAGAATAATGGGTTGAGCTCGACACGCTCTCAAAGTGCTCCCCAAGTGAGTCTGCCTGACCTTGCAGGGTATCGCCGTGTGTGTTTACCAAAGGGAGTGAATGTGCTTGTCGCCCTCTTATCCTAATAACCCTGTTCCAGACTTTGGTCTCATCTGTAAACGAGATAATACTCGATAGAAACTTCTGCCAACTTTCTCTTCTGGCCTGTCGGCGGGTTCTCCTGCCTTGGGACTTTACTTTTTGAAAGTTGACATGATTCTCTGCAGTGGGAGAAGCGCGCAGCAACCCCCACGCTTTGTTCTGTTTTTATGAGCAATCCTACATTCGTCGTTCCACCACGGGACGCGCCGTCTGCACGCCGAGCCACTTACTTCAGATATGCATTTAGATGCCGCATCTATAATGAAGGCTGTAAAATACTGCACAGCAGCATCAATTCCTAAAGAAGACATTTCATCCCATGAGATACTAGTGAGATTTCGAAATTTCTCCCAGTCGGCTGTATCAACCTTCCACCTAGAAGCCTGTGGTGGGTATTCGTTCTCTTTTGATGTTCTTAGCAGTATGGGGAAGTGGTCGCTCCCGTAAGGATTGCTGGTAACTTCCCATTCAAGTTCAGGCAGTATAGACGGCGAAACTATGCTGAGGTCAATTGAAGAAAATGTTCTGTTTGCAAGAGAATAATATGTGGGTTCCTTCTTATTGAGAAGACAAGCACCAGAAGAGAAAAGGAACTGTTCAACAAGACGACCTCGTGCATCTATTGCAGAGTCGCCCCACAGGCAGTTGTGCGCATTGAAATCCCCAAGAACAACATAAGGTTCTGGCAATTCCTCTATGAAGGAGTGAAATTCATGTTTGCTTAGCTTGTAGTGTGGGGGTATATAAAGCGAGCAAATAGTGATAAGTTTGTTTAGCAGAACAACACGAACCACCACTGCTTCGAGGGCCGTTCGTAGCTGTAAACGTTGACACGCTATGCTTTTTTGAATTGCAATTGCAACACCGCCCGATGATGCGATTGCATCATCGCGATCTTTGCGAAAAGTAACATGCTGTCGGAGAAAGTTTGTGTGTTGTGATTTTAGGTGTGTTTCCTGTAGACACAGCACCTTTGGATTGCGTTTTTGGATAAGCTCTTGCACATCATCGAGGTTCCTAAAAAGACCTCTGACGCTCCATTGAATTATTTGTGAATCCATATTTAAAGTAAATCGGTGCTGTGTATACAGATACAGAAGTGGTGCATTAGGTTACAGAGCTATTTCGAGGCCCTGTAACCGGGGTTTTGCCTTTTCTGAAGCGTTCGAAGGAGACTCGCCGCTCCTTAGGCGCTTGTTGCGCCGTGGGGTTAGGTGCTGTGTCCATTGCCTCTTGTGAGGCGCCGGACACGCGCTCTTGCGAGCGAGAAGTTTTTCGAGAGAGTCTCACCTCGGAAGGCAAGACCCCTGCGCCCACCAGCCCGGAGGTCGATGGGGCTCCCTGTGGGATTTGGCTGCGCCGGCTGTTTCCAGCGCTGGAAGGGGTCGGGGAGGTTGAGGTAGCCTCGGCTGCGCCTACCTTCATGGCCGCTATCGGTCCTGCGGGATCGCTGCGTGTAGCGCAGTTTACCGCAGATAACTCTTCTGGGGCCGGCAACCCAAAGGTAGCCTGGCCTATTTGCTGGTTGTATGGAGTAGGTTTATCTACTTCCACCCTGGGGGCAGGAGCCAAAGGTACCTGCTCGCTGTACGCGGGCTGGGCACTTGGCAATGGCCGCTGCGACGCTGCCCCCCGACGCGCCGCATCAGCATAAGGTGTGCTGTGGAAAGGTGAGCACCTCTTACGGGCTTACTTAAGCGAAATGTTTTCCTTGACTTTGATAGTGATTATTTCTTTTTCTTTTTTCCAGTTATGACAAGAGCGTGAGTAAGCTGGGTGGTCACCACTGCAGTTCACACAGTGAAGTGTACCGCTGCAGTTGTCGGAGGGGTGGCCCTGCATTCCACACTTTGCACAAGTTATTTGACCACGGCAGCTCTGCGAACCATGGCCGAACCTTTGGCATTGGAAACAACGTCTAGGGTTTGGAATATATGGTCGGACTATTCGCCTAATGTATCCTGTCTCAATGGTTTCCGGAAGGAAGCTAGATGCAAATGTTAAAACGAGGTGTTTGGTAGCAATTTCTTTGTTGTCGCGTCTAAGGATAATTCGCTTTACATCAGCCACATTTTGATCTTTCCACCCTTCCAGGAGTTCAGCTTCTGTCAAATCCTGAAGGTATGCCTCTGACACGACTCCGCGTGAGCTATTCATTGATCGGTGTGGTGTAATAGAAACTGGTATGTTACCAAATGTGACCAGACTGCCTAGCTTCTCGTACTGATTTTTATGAGGGATCTCAAGAAGAAGGTCTCCGCTTGCCATTTTTGTCACCTTATAACCTGACCTTAAGGCTTCGGTCAAAGATTTCGAAACTATGAATGGTGAGATGAGTCTGGCCTGTTTTGCAGCGTTCTCGCTGTGTACAACATGGTATTTCGGGTAGGTCTCTTTTGTGCGGGTCAAACATGTGCTGAAGTCTACGGTGCGCCCCCTCTTCTGAGGGTGACGATCAAGTAGGCGGGGAAATGTGGGTGTTCCCATGGTATTTCGGTTCGTTTTCGGCAGCAATGGCGGCCACCCACCACGGAGCCCAACATGGGGACGCTGCAGAACTTAACGCGTAAGGCTGCAGGCGCCAACCGTACATTGCCACTATAACCTAATATATTATACCCAAGGGTGGGCACATACACAAGGTTAAGCCTAGCCGCCCTAGGAAATTAGGAAGTGATGGAAAAGAGATGATAGGACAGTCAAAGAAAGATGACAGGAAAGAAAATCGGTTAAAGAGGGGGACAGGAAAAGGCGACTGCCGATTTCCCCCGGGTGGGTCAGTCCGGGGTTGCCGTCTATGTGAAGCAGAGGCCAAAGAGGCGTGTCGCCTCCGCCGGAGGGCCTTAAAGGTCCAAACACCCGGCGTCAGCTCAACCCCCAGGATCCCCCTTTCCCCAGACACGGCTAAGCGGCGCACGGTTAAACGCGGGAGGGTCCAACCCTCGTGTGCTCGGGTACGTGGTGTCGCAGCACACCAAACGCCTGCTGACGCAGGCGCCCCTGCGGGGTACGATATCGAAACTGCGTCGATACACACGCTACTTGCATTATGGTAGATAGTTTCCATGGCACCGGGAAATGCGTAGAAAATATTTACCATTTTACAGATTTATTACGGCCCACGTTCTAAAAAATGTCGATTCGCGGGTCGGCCACTGGCCTAAGGGCTTAGCTGACAGTAAAACTGATTAAATGTGCAAGTAACGAAATAGTGTGTTGCAACAGCGTGAAACAAATGCCCCGACAGGAATATGTTCATTTGTCCTCCAGTCCGCATCAGATTTAATCAGATGAGAATGAGAACGACGGAATTAAACAAACGTCACTACTCAAGTGACTGCAACATTACTGAATGACGTAACCGGCCTCGAGTATTACCGATGGTACTCCACAGATTTGGAGAGTAAGAACAAATCTCCATGTCTTTATAGACAGTCAGCACGCTGGAAATCTTAGGATCAACTGAACAGCCTCTAAATAAAAGCCGTAGGCAAGGTAAGCGAAAGAGTATAGGCAAAGCAAGCCTTCTTTTGAAAAATGCTTGCCACGCCCTCCTAGACTGGCTCGTAAATCCGCCTTAGTTGCCAGGACGTTGTAATCAACAGTACATTGCCGCAGACGTATGTGTAGCTTACTTACACGGTACAGGTTGTGTAGAGCACCTGAGTGCCCACTCTTAAAAGACATACTTGTTAGTAAGAAATAGTCTAAAGAGCTGGACATGAAAGCTCCCAACCAGTGAAATCCTAAATGTGTATTCAACTTGGGGGGTCGCACGCGAAAAACGAGCCGCATATATTCCACTTCATTACTCACATTGCGCCTGTTAACAGTTTCTGTCGAGGAGGACTGTGACGCCCACTTTTTCCCGTTCTGTGTTGCTACCATTAATCTTTTCCTTCCTTCTACAAGCTCCTGACTAACATCCGGGTGTCGGTCACGCGCTAAGCTATTGCGGTGCAGCAAGCACGCTTTCCATTTTCATCACTTCAACCAATTTTTCTCTCTCTCTCTCTCTTGAAAGAAAAATCGCATATTTTTTTTTGTAGGAGTGAACTATCTCCACGTATCGTACTCCGTGCGCAGGTATTCCAATAGCATTATCTCGCTCACTGGCCTTTATGCTCATGCTTATCACCTTTGCTTGATTCGCGCGCTTGCTTATCATTGCTGAAATTATATATAAATCACAGAAACCATTCAAACGCCCTCCATTTCCACGACTCAGTACTTTCTGTTCATGCCGTCTCTGAAGTCCATTTATCAGCACGCGCATTGAAAAGGCAAAGCATCTTGCGAAACTCGAAAGAAGGGCAGAAACGAACCTCTTCGTTCATTTGTTCGCCCATCCGAAGCTGAGCGTTGCTCTCGGTGGGATCGTTCTTTCGTCACTGACTGAGATATAGAATAATGGATGCGAGGGGTGTCGAGGTGAGGCAGCTAGGCGAGGCTACCTCTCGCGCGGCCACGTCACGAATCTTTCAAACACTTCCATTTGTGTTCTCTTATTTTTTTACGTTTTCTATCTAATCTCCACTTTCCTTGTTTTCTTTTTCTCTTTACTGCCATTCACAGGCGGAACGAGCGGTTCAGACGTCTCTGATAGGCCTGTTTACTGTGGGTCTATTTATAGGCCCCACGCGGTCGACCGACGCCGCCTCGGTATCGTCAGTGGACGTCAGGCTTTTAATGATACTGAAGCTCTCTCTCCCCCCTCCCCCCGCAGTCTTGAGCTTTCGCCGTTTCCTTTCGTTTTCTTCGAAATGTGCTCTTGTAGATATGATAGAGCTGTCACACCACAAGCGGCTGTTTCTTTCTTTTTAGACTCCATTATACTTTTAGAGCATTTACGTTCTGCGCTGTCCTGGCGTTTATGTTTTTTACCCCCCCCCCGCCCCCCCCTTTTTTTACCTTTCCTCCTACGCGACCATCAGCGCTTTCCCCCCCCCCCCCTCCTTTTACCTTCACCAACAACGCCGTGTCTTCCATCGTTCACGCCCGTCAGAAACTCACGAAACGTGCATTTCGGCTTCGTGTCTCAATCCTGGAGCGCATGCCGGCCCGGTATGACGTGACGGACGGTGAGCCGGACGACGGCTTTTTATAGCCGCGCAGTGGCGGACCCCATTTTAACTGTACTTGGGAACGAGAAGTACAACGAAATGTTGCCAAAAAGAAAGAAAGAAAAATGAGAAAGCAACACCGTTGACTGCCGTTGATGGAGCAGCGAGAACGGCTCATATATCGCCTCGGTCGCTAAGGAGCTAGCCATAAGCGGACAGTCGACGTCCGTTCGGCCGAGCAAGGAATTCATTCCCGTCTCCCCACGTAGAGCAAGCGGTGCTCTAACCATTCAATGCATCGCAAGTTTCCTTCGCAATCATATATTCAAATCTTAGACGCTGTTATAGAGCTGGAACCATGTATTGTCAGCGGGAAAAAAAGATAAATACCGCGAATCCTATGAAGACGTCCACCAGCGTCGATGGAAATCTGAAGCGATTGCGAGTGACAGAAATGTTTACCAAGTTACATGTACTTCCAACGTTTTACATTTACACGCTTTAGACATTTCGCGTTTTTTATGTCTATTTAAAGTTTTAAAATATGTTCGTATCAGCTGTACAGTAACCAAACCGGCCGCGTGTTCATTAAAAAACAAGGGTTTGGTTATAAAAGGTAAAGTTTTGGAACCGATCACTGGCACTGTATAAAGACGGCAGACGACGAAGGGACTACGGATGAGATATCTAAGTGAAACGGTGCTGCCGAATTAATCTTGCGACGGTGCTTATACTGATGAACTCAAACGAAACGCAAAGTGACATAAGCAGAAGGATTGCGTCGCAGTGAAGTGTCCGGGGTGGTTGCCAGCGGGCACCCTACGCAACAGACAGAAAAAAACTTTTAATGAATAAAGCGACCATTGAGTAGTAGTAAACTTTATCACCGGTGCGAAAACCATTCTAAGATAAATGATAACGCCTTACTATAATGTCAGCTCTGGATGTGATTGTTTGGAGCCAATGTGAAATGAAAATACCCAACCGGTGTTACCGGCCCAAGACACCCATACTTTTATCAAATTTCGTAACCATTTGCCAAGTGCTCGAAATTGTATAGCGATAATGCCTCCCATAACATAGCTATAGCAACGTCTCCATCGACTAGAAGTGGCACAGATGAGCAGCCTTAGTTACACGATGCGGCACTACACTGCCGAGTGCTGTTGTGGCAGTGAATTCACGGACGTCTACCACATGTACTTCATGAGCGCCAAAAACCCTGTGCAGAAAGAACGAAGTCAGCGAGCAAACTAGGACGACTGGACAAGCATACTTTTGCTATACAAACAATAATTCGCCTATCGTCGACAGATCGACTGAAGCAATAGGCTGGCTGCCTCTTAAATGACTTCTTAGTGGACGCTGCACGTGTATTTTTCTGATAAATGGGGTTATATAGCGACGCAGGGCACACTGGTTCCCGTTACATTTTGCATAGCGGATTGAACTGCTTTAATTCAGCTGCCTGTTTGGACGTTCAATCAATAGTATAGTACATGAAGGGCTCCTTAACCAGAGGATACAGACTGCAAAGCACGTCGCGTATTTTTGTGGTGGCGAGGACTATTTTCAGTATTGTACTGAAACCTGCGTTGCAGAACCTGGTTCTTTTTCTCTAAATTTAGTTCACATTCACCTCGCAGCCGCCTATTTAGAACGCAACAGAATAATCACCGACAAACCTATGGGCAGCCTATCGCTGTGACTTTCTTCTAAGCGTGTAATCTACGGAAGTTTGATAAGCCTGCCTCAAATCGACGTACACGTGGGAATTTGGTAATGACCGTCGTTAATTCCACTACTGCGTGCTGTAAGCCTCAAATTTATCAAACAAGATTCGTTAACATTCGCGAAGACAGTCTCGCAATATATAAATAGGACACGCAGGCGTTCCCGCATCTTCTCAGGAAATAAACGTTTTAAACGCTATCTCAATTTGCACAGCACCTTACGAGTCTATTCTCCCTTGTCCGCGAGTTCAACAAACTGCATCCACGTAACTATGCACGTGCCACCCTTTCAAGAACGTAGATCCTCACTTTTTTCCGTCTTCCGCAAAAGCCCTCTCTTTATCCCGCTACCGACAGGCGATAAGAATCTACTCGTGCGGGCGCGCGACCTTCACTGTTAGACGTGAATAGAGAGTCCATTTTTGGAGCATGCTGTCAATTTTTTTTTTTTGCCAAAGTCCGTTCAATCGGCCTACTGAGCGATTTCTTAGTTTTGCCCACCAGGAAGGTAAGAAATTTCGACGAATTCCCCGCTACCGCCACCACCGGCCCCGGGGCGATTCCTATCGTACATCGTCCTTCTGGTACGAAACCGACGGCCGATCTGGTCGGCATCGACTTTCATTGGATGAAGGCTTCCTCGGAGAAGGACGTGAGGAGAGTCGCCGCCGCAGCCGATGGCTCCGGGCAGTTCCGCGTGAACGGCCGTGTTTGTCCCGTGAGCTGTTCGCTCCGATAGGTGGCCATTTCTCATCTCTCGCTTCGTTCAAGGCAGCCGAATTCACGGCTTCCACGCAGGTTCAAGTTTAGCAGCTGCCGCCGGCTCTCTGTCTCCCGAGGGGACCGAGGAAGCCAGAGAACTGCTGGTGGCGCCCCGACACACCGGCGAGAAATCTAATAGTCCCGACGACGTCTGTCCGTGCGAGTGTGCAATAAGTGCACAGCGTCTCCAGCAGAACCGCGTGAGAGGCACGTTCCTCTCTTTTTTTTGGGTCTTCACTCTATTCGCACTTTTTTCGCCTGGCTTTTTCTCTTTTTGTGCCCACAAGTGCTTGCAGCAAGCGAGCAGGTTCGCCGCAAAATCCCTTCTCGATACAGAAGGAAACCCTGCTGCAGGGTGGGCCTCCGTTTAGCGCGAGGTAAACCGTCTTCGCTCGCTGTCGCTGCTTCGGCCGCAGCCGCCCCCCCCCCCCCCCCCCTGCCGTGCCACTCCTGGTTTCGCCAACTCGCTGGCCTCACGCTATGACGTCGTGCTTTGTTTGAATTTATGGCGCTTCCCGCTCGCTTCTACCACCCGGGGTTATCGGCGATCCGCCGGGCGTCAATTCCTTCATTTATTTGGCCGCTGGCGTGGCGAGGGGACACCGCGGGAGCTGGAGAGTGCAGACACCGTTGGGAAAAGACGACACTGTGACGAAGAAAACACGGGCGACATTGACCGTTCGAGGAACGGTAAATGCCGCCCGCCCTTCTGCCTTTACACACTTCCTCATTTTTTCTTAGATTGTCTTTGAAGCCGGTGCGCCGGCACCACGAACAGGAAGTCTCAGACGCCGCGACGAAATTGAATGGATCTGTTTGTCTTTTGCATTGGACGGAGACGTGCCTTTAGAAGGAAGTCTAGCGCGAGTAGCGTCGCCGAGTGGGATGGTCACGAGAAAACTTGTGGTCGCTCCGACGGCAGTTCGGCCGGCGGGGGGGGGGGGGGGGGGGGGTAGTATTTGTGTCAGTGCCATGGTCACAAGGGGTTGCCCTTTCCTCATGACGTGCTGAAGGAAGTGAGCAGCCTGACCTGTTCGAGTATTGTAATGACGTTCGCAAGTTCAACTGCCGTTCGAATTTATGTACGGGTATGCGGTCAATATACAAAGGGAGAAAGATGTGGTGTCTGTTTTCGCAACTAGGGATGGCTGATATACTTTGCTTAATAAGCGGTAACGACTTCAGTCCATAGGAAGGCGACTACGGGGAGTTGAAGACACTTAGCGACGCTGTGATGGAGGGAATAACATTTCTGAAGGGGCAGCCGCAGAAAGAGCGACTGCTGAATTCGGGGGAAAATCGTGTGGTATGAACACCGGCAGTAAATGAACTCGTATCGCGCGGACTGTCTCAACGGCACAGAAATATCGTTCCAGAAAATCGGCTTTAGACAATAAAGTTCTATAAAAGAAATATTCGTAAAGAGAGACCTGGCATGGTGTCGGTCTTCCGTCAGTAACGTTTAAGGCACTTCCTCTCATAGCGACTAGCTCAACACACATGGAAACAGTTTAACGGAAGCTGAAGTTGTGAGCCCTGGTACATGCAGGGTTCGCTACTTCAAATTAGGTGATTGAAGACGTGAACAAAATAAAAATGTATACAAGAATCAATATAATAATAATAAAATTAATAATAATAATAATAATAATAATAATAATAATAATAATAATAATAATAATAATAATAAACAAGGAAACTACAAACAAATCAAGCCCAAAAGGTAAAAGAATGTCTAAGTTCCGACTGGCGTAACTAAAACAGCGTAGCACTTAGTGCCTCGGATTGCGTCTCCATTTCTGTACTGTGGCCTTAGGTGATCAGTATTCGTACACTGATTGAACCGTCAGCCAAGCTATACGATCTGTACAGAAAAAGAAACGTTTCTAATCATCAGGAAATCCACCACAAGTGTTTGTTCAAGGTAAACAAAGGACGTTGTTGGAGAGAGTCACGGCTCATATATTTTACTAAACAGTTTATATCGTGTCAACAGTGTTCTAATTTTTCACCCGATCGTTAGTGTTCAGACAGAGAAAACCTGGTAAAACACCAATTTTTGTAAACCCCTTTGCAAGGAACTCAAACCACATACAACGGGACTCCTTGAAAAAGGAAAAGTCCACAGGGACACGGAGATTGTTGAAGTGATGAAGCTGTTTCCAGAACACATCGTGAAATGTTTCACCATCACTGGTGCGCGTTTTTCACATAATAGACCTTGTGCTTTTATTATTTGCGTGAGTAAATGTTACCGAGCTTGGCGCAGAGCCATAAACACCCTCAGACGTGTCTACGCGGACACATTCGGAGCCCAGTCACACAAAATCTCGCGAAAGTAAAACTGCCTCCTATAGTGATGGCCCGAGAATACGGCCCCTGTTCCTGAGAGCAATGAAGGGGCACATTACCTCTGCTCAGTAATTTGCAGTCATTCATAGAATGCGAGTACAACACTTCTAAGTAGCCTATATGATAACTTATTGTCTCAACATAGCCAATGCAATTTATTAAGTGGACATACGCGCCATGTTTCTAATACTCTCAAAGAATGCGCCATGCGGTAGTATCACACATCTCTCAGCCAACGAACTCAGCACATTACGCGCACTTGCGCTGTTCCATTCGCTTTCTTTTTGTTACTGCCACTTTTTCAAGGTTCACCGGATTACTGAAATCAGCTGTTTCTTTTTTTAACCTTCTCAGTCAGCCGGACGACCACTTGTGAATGGCATTACTTGTATTCGAACATGCCTGTAAATACGTTGTGTGAATGATGTCAATAAGCCTTTTTACAGCGAAGCTTTATATGGCTAGCCGATTAATCCGTCCGGCCGTCGTTCTGTCGCCTGTACGCCGAAACTCCTGCGAAACCCCGTGCGCATGCGCGAAAAAGAAGTGAAAGAGAGGCGCGCGATTAGCCGCGCCAGTAGTGACGTCGTTGCTCCATCGCAGCCGAGCGTGCGCGCATAAGTTTCTATTCGGCTCCGAAATGGGTAGGACGCGCGCCATACGTACTGCTAAGGAGCAGGCAGCTTTCGATCAGCAACACCGCGAGCAGAACCGGGAACGAGCTCGTCTTCGCCGCGCCGATGTTGCAGCCCGGGCACCAGAACAGGCTCGTGTAGCCGAGCGCAAGCAGCAATTGCGTACCGAGGATCCGGCAGCCTACCAAGCCGTCGTTTAATGAACCGCCAGGATTAACTCACTCATAAACGCCGGGGCCACGCGTTTCAGCTTCGCTTGTTAACCATCTGAACGGAGTGCTTCGGTGGTCATTTTTCAATGAACAGAATGTCCCACTGTTTTTACATCGAACTGTGTTTAGAAAACAAAATATTCGATAATTTAGTTAATATTCGGAGGTTGTCTTTGTTGAATATTTGTATTCGATTACGAAAGATATTTCGAACATCCCTATATTTATTATACACTATCCGATTTAAATGGCGCACGCTCCTACAAGTTAATCTGCGCCGATGTCCCTTCTTGGTAATACCCCCCCCCCCCCCCAGACTACCCACTCTTTACCGGACCTCGCAATGCGTACTTGTATTTTGTCACTTGCAATCCTCACGTAATATGTATGTACGCACATGACGAATAAAAGAGTTCACAAAGCCGCGACTGATTTGCTGTTAATTCGTATATTTCAGCACACGGACCAACACTATCGTTTGTTGCTTTTGTTGGTAAAAAAATCAATCCTTGTCAACAAGAGGCTATTACGTAAATTAATGCGAATACTTGAATTAATTAAGTTAAACTGCATGTTTTTTACGTTCTTAATGTGCACAGGGGATTAAGGAGATGTCGTAGTGGAAGGAGGTTCCGGATTATTTCTGACTACCTGGAGTTCTTTAACGTGCACCTAAATCTACGCCCACGAGTGTTTATGGCACTTGAAATGCGGCAACCGCGGCTTTGAATCGAACCCATAACCTCATGCTCCGCAGAAGAACACCATAACCACTAAGTCACTACGGCAGATAATTATTCAAGGATGCAATAAAAATGAAAATGAAGCTAAGTAAAGGTCATGTATTTCGTACAGGAACACACAGGATAACTACGAAAAAAAAAGACAGAAGAATTAATGAGAATCTCACTGACTCGTAGAGCACTGCACGGGCCCGGGCCGACCCGAAATTCTGGGCAGGGCAGAACTCGGGCTCCCTTATTGAGGAGCCCAAGTCGTGCCTTCGAGCACTCGAGAACATTATGCATTGCATGGTCCAAGGCATTCTGCGCCAAGCTGAAGTGAAATGGGGAAAGAGCTGGCTCATAGCACAAATTAGCAAAGTAAATAGAAAAAACAGGTGAAATCCTTTTTTTTTCCTTCTTTTCCGCGAGAACGAACATTGTTTCCGCTTAAAGAAAAATAAATTACACACAAAAAAACGCACTTCAACCCATGTCTATGTTACCGCTTTTGCGATTGCACTACTTCAACACTCGAAACAATTATATTGTTCTAGCGCTAACGCAAGGGGTCTTTCGTCTTTTTACCTCTGCGTTTAATTTATTTAATATTCGGCGGTTGTCTTTGCCGAATATTTTTAACTTCTTGGTGTATGCGCGTGAATATATATATATATATATATATATATATATATATATATATATATATATATATATATATATATATATTCACGCATATTCACATATTCACGCATATATATATATATATATATATATATATATATATATATATATATATATATATATATATATATATATATATATATATATATATAAACGAGAGGAAAGGGGGTTAACCGAGGGACTCGATTTTATTAGTCCTATCATATGAAGCCAACAAACACTGACTCACCCACAACAAGAACGCATCCCCTATGTGGTGCTTGAAGAAGCCTCCTGTGTACCTCGCTGTTCCAGGAATAGTGAAGAAAGCTAGCCTGACCACCGCGGCTCTCAAGCAGATCACATTGGAACTTCTGCATTGTTCGTACGCTAACCGAATTCATGTTTACACGGATGGTTCCGTCTCGGAAAATTCTACGGGCGCCGTTGTTCTACCATCTCAATCGGTCGTCATCAAGTTTAAGACTTCACACGTAGCGACATCTACAGGTTCCGAACTGGCCGCTCTTCGCGCTGCTGACGAATACATTGAAAAGAAAGAAAAAGAATATTTTGTGACTCGAAAGCAGACCTCCAGAGTTTGCGAAGTTTACGACGTGGCAATTATGAACAGCTGGTGTCACAAATCAACGAAACCTGCCATTGCGCTTCTGAACGAGGACATATCATATTTAAGTGGCTGCCGGGACATTGTGGCATCGTTGGTAATCACCTCGCCGATGACGCTGCCAGACGTGCCCAGGCTGGCTGACCGACACTCCTTATACCTTTATCCAGAGTCGATGCTGCAAGAGAGCTTCGCAGTCTCGCTCGTACCATCACGTTAGGTTATTGGCATACACCACAGAACTCTAAGTGTCGTTTATACAGCCTCAACCCATCACTGAAACTTAAATTACCAGCGAACCTTCCACGACGTGACGCAACGCTGCTGTGTCGGCTGTGGGTAGGAGTAGCATTCACCAACTCCTACAGCTATCGTATTGGAATGGCGGGTTCACCAATGTGCACTAAGTGCAAGTGTGAAGAGACCATCAGTCACCTTCTGTGCCACTGTTCTCGCTTCGATAATCAACGTGAGACTCTCCAGTGTGCCTTAAATAGACTGGATGACAGGCCATTTACGGAAGCGAACATCTTGGGAGCCTGGCCTCACAGTTCATTTGCCCAGAAAGCAGTTCGAGCGCTTTTTTCGCTACCTGAGGGCAACAGACTTGAGTGCCCGACTATAGACATCCTACACCTAAGTTCAATCTCTCTCTCATTCGTTCCCCATTCCCCTCCCCTCGTGTAGGGTAGCAAACTGGACTCAGTCTGGTTAACCTCCCTGCCTTTCCGTCTTCCCTTCTCTCTCTCTCTCTCTCTCTCTCTCTGACACCAAGGACAACATAGGGGAAATTACTTGTGCTTAATAAATGAAACAAAGAAACGATAAATTAATGGAAATTAAAGTGGATGAAAAAACAACTGGCCGCTGGTGGGAACCGAACCCACAGCCTTCGCATTTCGCGTGCGATGCTCTACCAATTGAGCTACCGCGGCTCTGTTTTCCCATCCACTTTCTTGGGTATTTATGTGTCCTAGTAGAACCCTGGGAGTGTTAGCCAGCGCCACCACTCACAGACCTTGGCGGCGGACGTGGAACGTCCTTATTGCCGCAGGCGTCACGAGAACGTGATCTTTTTGGGTGAAGGCAGCCGGTCAATAAATCCACATATGCTACCTGAAGGCATCAATGTTGCCGGATTCGAGACCCTCATTATGTAATAAACGAGAAGAAAGGGGGTTAACCGAGGGGCCCAATTTTTATTAATCATATCATAAGAAGCCAACAAACACTGACACCAAGGATAACATAGGGGAAATTACTTGTGCTTAATAAATGAAACAAAGAAACGATACATTAATGTAAATTAAAGTGGATGAAAAAACAACTTGCCGCAGGTGGGAACCGAACCCACAACCTTCGCATATCGTGGTAGAGCATCGGTATAGCATCAATTGGTAGAGCTTCGCACGCGAAATGCGAAGGTCGTTGGTTCGGTTCCCACCTGCGGCAAGTTGTTTTTTCATCCACTTTAATGTCCATTAATGTATCGTTTCTTTGTTTCATTTATTAAGCACAAGTAATGTCCCCTATGTTGTCCTTGGTGTCAGCGTTTGTTGGCTTCTTATCTTGTGATATGACTATATATATATATATATATATATATAATCGTACGTTGAAGGTAAACGCATGTGCACCAGCGGAAAAATAGCCGCACAGGCAATGGGCCAGATAACTGATGTTCCCCCGAGAGAAACAAAGATATCGGTCTTTTATGGCTCGTACACTGCAGCTTATTAGACCCCAAGAAAGTGAGGCTGACACATACGGTACAATTTGTAAGTAAAGAAAGTATATTTTTTTCTACTCACAGATTGGGCCTGGTCATGCACACGCGGGCCCTGGCTAACTAACCTCAGTAATGAACGCCCGAGTCCGGGCCCGGACTTAGTGACACGGACCCAAGCCGGGCCCGTGCTCGGAACCAAGTGCCTGGGCCAGGCCCAGGCTGGGTTCGGTCACGTATTTACGGGCCCGGGCATGGCTCGGTCCCGGGCCGCAAGATCAAGCCCGTGCAGTGATCTACTCACTCAACCCAACTAGCACAACTTTAGTGAACATGCAACCCCATTGTCTGGCCGCAGCAGCCACCATCACGTTGGAGTACATGTTAGGAACTATCACTGCGAAAGCTGTTCATCATGTTGACGATCACCAGATATTTCAACAAAAACGCTGAGGGTAGATATCGCACCACAAACGTGAACTATTTCTTGCTGTATATTTCTGGCACCCGCGAAGAGTCTGCGTCGCCCTCAGAAGAAGCAAGGCGGCCGTCAAAATAAGGCGCAGCGTACGCGTTCGTTTCAACCTCGGCGCCTTAGTTCTATGGAAACGATGAGCTCTTTCATGGCTGGGTGTCAAGGTCACATACGGAACACAGTCGTGTGACCCCGTTCTGTGCTGCAGAGACCGGCACTACCGATCCCAGCGAGCCGCCGCAAGATGATTGAAGGTAGCGGGGCCAGTGGCACTGTGCATTCAAGAGCTCGGGCCTTGCCCCGCAGCTTCTGCAAGCCATCCGTATCCGCGAACCTGAACTTTCGGGCATCGCGCAGACACAGGCGGCGACGCACCCTTCATTCGAAGGCAACGCATACAGCGCGCGATGCGTACGGGGCTGCAATTACGAAGCTCTCAGACTCCTCCATCAACTGCGGTACAATACACGTTGACGTCGGAGAGCGCTTCGCTTTCGTGTAACGGGATGGAGGGCAAGGCGCAAGCGGAGGAGGACTACTCGCTCTCCGCAAGGAACGGCGCCGCGTCCCGACTTAGCTGAGAATCTCCCTGGACGACTAGTGTCTGGCGTTACAGCTAGACTAGACCTTCTCTTTCTATGCCGTGGCGCATCCTTGGAAGTTAGCGTTTCGTTTCTTTTTAATTTCCTTTTCTTCCTGGCCCTACTTTCTTTCATCGGTGAGAATAGCCTGTCTTATTTCTTCCCTGTGCGCGGTTTCGTTTGCAACTTGGCTTTGTGGCTTTGTGCTCAGACACGGTAGAAGGAAGATCGGTCGTCTCAGACGGCTGAAACGCGGGGGGGTCCATTGGTTATAGTAAAGGGAAGAACGGCACTGCTTACGATGTAGTGGAAAGAGATAGCTAACGCTCGCTATCCCGCCATGCCTTCGTGGTGTATGCTGCGAGATGAACAAAACGGCGCCACGGCGCTGCGTTCCAGTCACGGAATGGTGCGTCTCGGTGGGTGGGAAGCCGGGCTACCTTCGGCATCACCGAGCCTTATGTGGACGTGCATTGTGATCGCCGTGGCATGCCTGCTATACTGCGTGTCACAACGCCTGCGTACATCGTGGCCAGATATCGGCGGCACCGAGAATGTCAGTGCAGATTTTCCTCAACGCAAAATTGCAGAACTAATCGCGCAGAACTAAGCAGAGAAAAAATAGAATGCAGTAATCAAAATTGAGCGTCTGCTTCATGAAATAAACGGTAGAGAGTTTGTACAGAGCGATGCAGTACCTATAATCATACTCAGTATAAATACTGTTGTCAGAACCCCCATAGATTATATATATATATATATATATATATATATATATATATATATATATCTATATATATATATATATATATGAGCAGGGTGTTCCAGCGAACACTTTCAAAAATTGTTAAAGGATGCCTGTAGCAGATGGGTCAATTCTAGGCCATGAGGTGGTCTACTCCAAGCGGAGGACACGGCCTGCACAAAAATTTATATGCACAATTAAGTAACTAACAAAATACACTAATTAAGTTTCTAACTAATTACCTTATGGCCCATATTCCAATCTACAAATTCTAGCCGTGGAGTTCGAAAGGCTGATCCACTTGCAACAAATTCTAACGATGACACCAGTTTAGAGATATTAATTCCTGAACTTTCAGGAGAAATGCATTGGCGTTCCAGCTGCTTTCTTAACAAAACTTCATGTTATGCATTCAAGCAGAAAAGTTACTGGAATGCCAATGTTTTCTCCGCAAAGTGAGAGAATTAATACCTCCAACTGGTGCCATCCTGAGAATCCAAGTAGATCCGACTTGCGAAATCCAAGGCTAGATTTTCTAAATTGCAACATGGGCCGTAACGTAATTCATTAAATACTTAATGAGTGAATTTTTGTTAATAAATCGATTATGCATTACGACATTTTGTGCATGTAATGTCCACTTATTCAAGTAGACCAGCTCATGAACTGGAATGGGCTATCCGCCACAGGCAACCTTTAAAATATTGTGAACGTGTTCGCTGAAACACCCAATATATGGGAGAAAACCCATTTCGCGGCTATCTTTGCTTTATTCGCCCAACAGTTTCGTCTGGTGGACCAACCTTTTTCAAAGGCTACACTAGATTATATCAAAACAGCCTCTTCATATATGAGTTGTGCTCACCGTCGTTCTAAATCCGCTCGGTTGATTGAAAAATCCAGTCACATCTCTCTCTCTCTCTCTATATATATATATATATATATATATATATATATATATAGAGAGAGAGAGAGAGAGAGAGAGAGAGAGAGAGCTAGAAGAGGGTAATCGAATTTTGTTAATCATGACGTTATAAAGCCAACAGAGAATGAAGTCAAAGAAGGCATCGGGGAAATTAGCTGTGGTTGTCGCTGATAAATCCAAACAGGACGCTTCAGCGAGAGAAATATCAGACGCAAATATTGCACACGCTGCTTGCAACAAGGGCGAACACCTACAAAACAAAAACTCGTGTTATGCATTCGTTTAAGGGCAAAAATTGAAGTCGCCACCTCAGCGATACCGACTATTTTGCAGACTGCCATAAGATGTGAAACGGATAACCTGTCGAGTTCGTTCAGCGCTAAATAATTTGAATATAAATATATGTTTTGTGCTCAATGCCCATTTGAATTTTATTTGAGCGGGTTCTTCAAATCTTATCATTATAAAGGTTAAATGTGACTTACGGAGAACTATTTTGTTATCTAGGAAAGTAAAATTTCAACACAATTCTGTCTATATTTATGTGGGAAACGCCATTTGGTGCTGGTATATAACAGCCACCTATTTAATGGTTGAAGTGAAGAATGCGAAGTGACAAGCGGACAACAATCTTGAGCACTGCTTAGGTAAATTTGGAGGTATACAAAGATTTCTAACCTATATGAGCAATTTAGATCCAATTTCATGCGGGGTGCACCTTGCTTAAGATGTTCTACTCAACCTGAAATCACGTCACGGCATGACTGAATGACCGAATCATGGTCGCGGATGACTGGACAGGAGAAGACTTGGCGCACTGTTCATTGTCGCGGTTATTCTATTTTAGTAGTTAGCTGTTTACTCCTTTGCCAGCTCCAGTAGAGCCAAAACGCCCAATCGAGCTCAGGAGTCGATTAAACAGTCTCAGGTCGCTACAAACAAATATGATCTTGTAACTTTTACGGCTCTGGAGCTACACTGTAATAGTTGAAATGATGGTTGTGGAAGCTATCTGGAGACGCACGGAGGTTTTTCGCCCGAACGTTGGTTTGTTGAGACCCGCATCAAAGCCGAATGAAATAAACTCGTTGAGTCAAAGAACCAGTGTCATCGGATTTTAGAGCGTTCTTTTCTCAGTACTTAGTTGTACACGAAAGAAAAGAAACCTCTTTCAGAAAGTGGGAACGGAATAGAAAAAGAATGCGTATTTAAAACAACAAGTACCAAAACAAATATTTTCTTTTTTGTTTCTGCTATGCGAAAGAATAAACCTGAAGTGCATGCACAATATGAAGAGTGAGGTCGCAAACGCAAGACGAAAAATGCATGGAAGAGTATAACATTCGCCACACTGTTCTTTTAGATCCTGAGCCTCTTTTCTCACCCTTCAAGGGCGAAAGAGGCCGGCTTTGAAGAAAAACTGGCCATGCTGACAGCCAGACATGTGGGGGAAAATATGAGAGGGCAAGTCGCGTTGATGAAACGATGTCAAAAACAGGCACACGCACATTTAAGCTACTTTTGGAGAGTTGTAGTAGACAAAAAGACTTCCAGAAAAAGCAACGCGAACGCGGTGCTTCTCCGTGATCAGTGAATGTTCCCCAGTTCGAGGCACAATTACGATGAGAATGTAACACTGCCTAGAAACAGTTTTCATTATAAGGAGTGGCTACAGACACGCATGAAATGATGAGATTGTTTTGAAGCATTGATGTTGCACACCTTGCTGAGACCGTCCGCTGAATTCTGTGCCTGAATTTCGTCCATCAGCGTCTACCGTCGCGAATCGCTATGTTAGAAGAGTGAAAACGTTAGTTTCCTTTGGGAACGGCCACCAATGGTAAAGGACGAGAATTACCTTTTTTGTACGGCAACAGCCCAACTCAATGCTAATATGACGATTTGAAGTAAAGAAAGATGTTCCACTAGCGAAGGCACAGAGGGCTTCAGGCGTGGCGTTTAGCTCGCGCTTCGCGACCCCCTTTTCGCTATCAGTATTTGCATAATGTGCGAGGCGGGTATGCACGCGCCGTGATGACCGACACAGCTGCGCTGACCGAGCACTCACACTTGCCGCCATGTTCCTATTCGGGGGTTCCTATACGACCCGCACACACGCCCGCGGTGACGGGAGAGGGAATCGGAGCAGTTCTACCACCACCTAGGACGAGCTGGGGCGCCCGCCCTCCCACACTCCGAGCGACTACTGCCGGCCGACAGTGGACGTATGCTCGATAAGAAGTTGAGGCAGCGCTGAACCGGTAAGAAATGTTTCGCGTCGCTGCGTCCCGTTGTTGATGGATTCGCTCAGGTGGGTGATCGATTTCTGTTTTTTTTTTATTGACCGGCGTACGGATTTATTCAAATAAAGGAGGAAAAGGTTTCAACGAATGTACGGTTATTCTGACTCCCGCCAAAAGCCCGTGAGTCCGTTTTGTTAACGAAGCAGCCACATTGACTACGTGTACTGTTCTTCGCTACACAAGATATACAGGCAAACTGAGGGAAGTCTTTGTTTCGTGCGGTCCTCTGTGCGCATCGGTACGGTATCAGCTTCTGCGCTAAAGCAAGCTCCATGTCGAAGTTAAAATCCTACGCTATTTTCAGGCGGACCAAATGGATAGCTCTCGTTCTGAGTAAGGGAGTTTCTAACCCGCATGGCGTCATATGAGAGATGGAAATGTTAATTTGCGCACAACTTTCTGCATCGCTTTGGAATGTCTTCGTGACTCAGACCAACTTGAGCACTTTTGACCTTGGTTTAGCCACAACGTTCACCAATTCCTTCCGGGCTCGTTGAGGTTGACGACCTCGTGAACTACAGTGCTCACTAATCCTTTGTTTCTTGCTTTGTTTCTTTCTTTTACTGACGTACGCTCTCTGAGGATCATGCACTCTAACTGAAGAAGAGCGGCACACACACCACTCGCCGCTGGAAGTACCACACAACCCGCCAAGATGACGGCGGTCGGGAACTCTGTACTCCCAAGGATCCCCATAGACAGGCTGGGCGGGGTGCTCTTCTCGGAATAAACAGCACACTGGGGCACCAGTCACGAAGGATATTCAAACGAGCGTAAGTAGTACAGCCGCACGGCTGCTCACGCTTACGAAAACGCGAGCGAATGTGTTGACGCGCGCAAAATGGTGCTTGCCCTCGCTGACGCGCACCTCTTGTAATCGCAAACTACGGCCGCTCAAAGATGCGGCGAGACGGTCGCTTCAGGGCGCGCCTTCGCACTGCCCAGCTCTCTCGGCGGGGCTTCCGGCCTCTTGTGATGAGTGACATGACGGACGGCAGGTTGCGAGCACGTCTTCACTACGCGCCAGTTTGCTGCTCCGGCTCTCTTCTTTCTTTTTTATTCTCTAACGCTGCGCTGAGAGCTTTCCTTGTTGCAACCCACCTGACCAGGTATGAACGTTGCACGTATCGTGCATCTTCTGCGAAACTGAAGTGCTCTAAGAAGGCGAGTCTCGTGGTTTTTGAGAGAAGGAAGTGTTGACCCCTTATTTCACACTGCGAAGCGCTGCGCACTTATTAAGTCATATGGATCGCGGGGATTTGCGTAGACTGAACGCAGAGACGAAGGTGAGGATGTAATTAATGCGTATTAATATATAACTTGAGCCTTGCGCAACGCTGGTGTAACGCTTCTGCGAAGACGTTCTGAAAGTGTGCCGTGAGGCGGAACTAATGCAAATTAAAAGAAAAATATATATTAGCAGTGACTTAAGAGCCACGCTGTGACGCATGCTACATATTATTTAACACGGGACTCACGCAGAAACGACTGCACGTGCAATAATAATGAATTTCTTCGTCCCTAGTGGACGCCTGTCAAAATGACATTCATGCACGTATTCGGAGTGGTCAAGAACCCCTCGTAACAGTGTGAATGGGACTGTTCCGTTCCATAAAAAATAAGCGAGTCGGTAGTACATTACGTGACTGCACTTTTCTAACATTATGAATATCCAACAGATCTCGTGCTAAGCTCTCTGGTTCTGCCTACTATATCGCACACGTGAAATCGGAGCTCACACTCGTAGTACAAAATGAGCAGCGCGCTTAACAACCGTTATTTAACCAATGTTTGTGCTACCGGATCTCATACTTTGTGATCCCCGCTCCAGTTGTTTGACACGTCGTTCCCTGCACTTGGTGTGAATTTTTGAACGCAAAACTTTTTTGTCTACCTCCACAGGGTTTTGACGAATCGTCGTCGTCGTGTGTCTTATCTAGGAATGTGTATTCATCCCGGAGATAAGTGTAACAGAAAACTAAGCCGAGCCCAGAGATGGTATAATCTAAACTATGCCGATCCTAGAGACTGCAAGCAGAGGTGGCCGATCCTGACAAAAGCGCAGGATGGGCGTCCTTACAAGAATTTTTATGTAATCTGCAACGCGTACTGATCACGGAGGCCGTGCAATCTAAAATGTTCGTGGGCGTATCATGATAAAGCTATTGCATTATGGTCGCTCAGGTGCAGCATGTGTACCTAGCTTCCTTGCCTCTTCCCCCGGGGTTGGCGTCGGTACCTTGCCCAGGAGACGTAGCGGAAGGTCTCGCGCACACCTGAGGCACGTAGAAGGAAAGCACGAAGGACAGCATTGACGTCATGGGGAATGAAGTTGGAGGGGAAGCAACTGCGTAGTGGCCATCGCACGTTGATAACGGCGTTCGTCTCGGTGGCGGGAGGACGCCTTGCTGGACGCCCGGCTTCGTTGCGGGAGGTGCGTGTTTCGAACCAACCGCCGGACACCCAACTGTTTATAAGACGTGTACACGCAGTACTCCGGCCAGGCGTCCGGCTTTGCAGGGGTGTGTTGCTTGGGAGAGGTTCGTCCAGGCCGCGATGTTTGTTGTGCAAGAACCAAGGCAAGCGAAATATCAAACAACTGTCAAAAAGGAGCCTGGTAGTCCTATGCCGTGAACTTCCCTATAGAATGGTGTCCTTACAAGCGTCTGCAACTCCCGTAGTGGCCGAGGATCAGGCCGGGAGCGTGCTTGTACCTATTTTGCCGGTAGGTACTCGGCGGCAGCATTCGCCTGTCTGTTACAGCAGCGGCGGATCGTCAACTACTTCACCAAAGCCTTGGGGGTGAGAAGGGGCACCCAGAGACCCTCGCAAATCTCTAGAGGGCCCCTTTCGAGATGAGAACCCATATAAACACCCTAGCGCCAGGTCATGGTACATGTCTACCCAATAAAAAAAAAGACGGTCTGTTTCTGGCGGTCGGGATTTGAACCCAGTACCTCCCGCATAGGAGGCTGATAGAGGCATCTCCCCGCCGCTGTAGTAAGTGTGACACTAAAGTACCTTTACCGCACTCTCGATTGGGAGATGCAACAGATCACGTGCTTGCTAGGGTGCATACGCATTAAACATCAAACATAGCCTCTCGTACTTCCTCATTAGATATGCACCAATTTCAGCACCGTACCCATGAGCAGCGCCATATTTGGCAACGTGACAGCGCCCGCCATTCAGTGCCGTCTGATCATCGTTTGCTCGCTTGTGCACAATGGCCACGGCGGCCGCAGGCAAGGCTCAGACAACCGCTATTTCGGCCACTACTGTGAGAGTGCAACGCCTATAGACGACAACACTTCGGCTGAAGGTGCAGAGGAAGTGTAACTGTATCTTTCATTTATACTTTCTTTACGCACTGAAATGTTATCGTGTGCAATCCTGCAGGATGAAAGCGATAAATGTAGCAGCTTCTGGTTTGTATTTACCCTTTATATTCTAGTTTCTACAAGGGCACATTTGGTTGGCTGATGCGGCCACGCAGCTGCAGTCGTCGTTAACTGTATGTCCAAGAACTTAGTCCGGTATTAGGTCTGGCATTAGCTCCAGCATTGAGAATTAGATCAAAATGTCTGTTTCTGAGCTTCTCGGATCATGGTTGTTGGTTCAGACCCCGTCACTCTTGCCGACAGCACTGATCAAATAATCTGAGAATGGTTTTTCCGATTACTTACAGCGCGAATAAAATCTATTCGCGTACGTGTGGACTAAAGTGATGCGAGTAGACGAGCAATCGCAAGCCTGTTCGTTGATTCCCGGTGCAGAAAGAAAGGTCGTGATATCGGCCTGTAATTTTATGTTTGATTCTCTGCTATTGAAAGTGAAATTAGGATAACGATTTGGACAAGCTGCTCTATGTTCATGGTGGTAATTCAGCACAAAACACTGTAGTTTGTGAGGCAGCGGTTAGCCGCAAGATCTAGAAACACAAGCGCTGGCGATTGTGTTTGGAAGTTTCTTGAGTACGTCAGTTGCATTTGTGCGGGGAGGATGTAGTATACTGACTTACATGATTGCGGAAATTCAACATCACGTGACATTGTTTATTTGGGGTAGCAGTAACACTGTGTTTTTTTTTGCGAGGGTAAAGGCCTCAGGACACACAGGAGTATGGGATGGGGGTGAATAAGGATGATTAAATGAATGAAAAAAAAAGATTTGCTGATATAATGAAGTCCAAGAGGGATCGATAATGTGGTCCCTGCGTCCAGGCAGTGTAATCGCTCGGATCATGCGGCGAAAGTCCTGCTGCTGCGAGGTGCAGGAGCCTCCTCGGTTTCAGTGCAGGGCAAACCCTTGCTACAAGCGGTGTCAACCCGGCAATTGGTGCCTGAAATCAGTCCACCTGCGCGCAGCTGACAAGATCACAGACTGCAATACCATATGTCTATCAGTTCAAATTCTGCTTAAAGCTAAAAAAAAAAAACTTTTTCCTTTGTGACAGCAATTTGCCGTAATAATTGGTTCTGTGTAATATCATGTTTCCTGTTACACTGTGTAGCACAACTTGCACGCTTGCTGTTTCCACTGTACAACTGGCTACAGCTTAAGTACCTTTCTGATGCCTATCTAAATTTGTGTACTTCTATACATTCTCCCTTTTCTGACCTGTCACATCAGTACGCAGTCCACAAAGGGGTAGCCCTGTTTGAAAACAGGAAGTCATCCTGCATGTGCACGATAGTTTCTCAATGTCTAAGTTAAATGTGTCGTTTGTGCAATCATACGAATTAGTTAAGCGTTCCAAGCAAGAGTGTATAGATAGTGGTAACGAGGAAAGCGTTGCTTTGGCCTTTGACACCAAATGGTGCTCGAGTCCCACATTGCGACCATGTCGAAGAAACGTGGACCTACACCTGCGAAAAAAATTTGCGATTTGTTTATAAATGATGCTGCATCAGCTGCTATGCTATTTTCCGGGCTCTCTTTCCGGACGCGAAATTCTTGTGTTGGAGATTGGCTATCATGAGCTGGCTGTTGACCTTGTTGTGCTTACCTTGCAGAAAGGTGTCCACCACTAACGGTCGTACACATGGGCACTGGGCAGCCGAGGCGGATACAGCTCGCCCACAGTCTCATCTTAAGCCTACAAGTCTCTGTCGCAGCTCTTGCAGTTCACGACAGACGGCTACAAAATACTTTTAGATAGTCATGTCATGACAAAGTAGCCACAATGTTCTTTTTTGTTTTTTTACATTACCCTGCAGTTAGCTTTTCATTCTTTAGATTAAATATGTTGCATCGCACTAACATCGCTATGCTTGCACTTTCTTACCGGCTGTCCAGAATACTGAGGCCAGAATATTTATTTATTTGCTACCATTTCGAAGGTGTTCAATCTTTCTTAATTTTATAGCGTTCCTCTTCTTCGCGATAGCTCATCCATCCTGTCCTGTGTCCTTGTAATATTTATTTATTTATTTATCTATTTATTTATTTATTTATTTATTTATTTATTTATTTATTACAAGGCGGATACACATGCATCAACAAACAGAAAGAGTACGCACGTTTTACGATAATTTACGATATAAGGAAAAAACAGACATTTCTGCCACTAGGTTATGAAATAGCTTTGAGCGCCGCTTGGAAAATGGAGAAATGTTTGTGAAATATGCCAATTTTTTGTGAGTGTTCGTTGTATGCCTGCAGAATCCTGGCTAAAAGGCTAAGACGTCAGAAGTGAACTACGTGAAAAGATCTAGCCGCCCTAGTTAGTTTTCGCGGAATTCTTGTACTAACCTCATCCACTATTTCTGTACAATCAATGAGACGACTTGCAAGCTTGCATAAGATGGTTAGGTCATCTTCGGTGCGTCTGCAGTCCAGCTCTTCGAGAGTAAGCGCGCACTAAGAGCGAGAGTAAACGTGATACTGGCGCACTAATATCGCTGTAGAGAGCGAAATTTCCTCTTAACTCTGTCTAATCGATCTTTTTTAGACCGGCTAGTGCTATTCCAAACGACAGCGGCATATTCCATTAGACGTCGGTAGAGGTTTGTGACAAGCTTAACAAATACACCTGCGTTTTCCTGAAAGTTCTCGAGATTCGACTTACAGTGCCCAGGGGGCGCAGGCGGCGTTTGGTGATGCATTTTACGCGGGGCGAGAAGGTCAACTTGGAATTAAAGATGATTCAAAGAGCAGTAACTGCGCATTCCCTAGTTCAGCTTGGCTTTGCCCAGGTGGTAAGGGAAACGGAAGTCATCTGTCTTGTGTATATATCACACCACCTTCGTATTTTGGTGTTCAGCACCAGTTCATTGTTTAATTCTAACGCTTTAATTAATGTAGAAAGAATAATCACAATTATTTCATTTTGTCATCTTGCATCTTAAATTTTGCTTTCTTTGACAATGGGTAGTACTTGACGTATATGTTAGTATCGTGCGAATTTTATGTGCTGTGCTGTATGTGTTGTACTCGTTTTTTCTTGCCTCCCTTGTCCCTGCTTAGCGCTGTACCCCACAATATAAAATGGGAAACCAACTAGCCCAAACCATCGCCCTTCTAAGTTGTGTTACGGCTGCAATGTAATTAACTTCTCAGGAATTACGACTGAGTGTTCAGTACTGCGACATTCCCATCTATGTACAATATATTTGTTTTACACAGGGTCTCAGCAATATCAAAATTGACTTTTTGTGCTCCTCAATGGCTCTATGAACGTACGTGAGCGTGAACGACTAGTAATGTCGCTATGCAAAGTACGACTTCAAGAAAGAAGGTAAGTCAACTAAAGACAATAATCAATGATATCGTCATCTGAGTTCATATACTTATATTCATGCAAATATAGAAAATTCGACCACAATATCGCACTTTTACATAGAAAACTGCTTGAAGATTTAGGAGTAATAAGATAATAATATTGTGACGTTGTAGTGACGATGAAGAAAGCAGAAAAACTGGAATGACGAAGCTAGCGTTTTATTGGGTCAACTTGTGCCCTTAATAACAGGCTACATTAAAAGAACGGCGACAAAGGCGAACACAGTCGGCGATCGTCGAAAATCTCCTCAGCGGGTCAAGTGCATCGGCTTTTATACGGCAGTCATCGAAGTTTCCAAAGTAATAGTTGGTGCCCGCATGTCTTCCCGAAAGTTCTACACTATTCCCGTTGCGATTACATGAAATCAGATTACACAAGCTTCGGTGACAACAGACAGTGGATAGAACCATCGATAACATTCGAGAAACTTTCGATACGAGCAGGCGTGTCCTGCGCTGTGCGATAACATTTGTTAGGCGCTGAAAAGCGGTCACCCGGCAAAGATAAAGTACACGTGTCAATATGGGCGGGTAATACCACTTTTTCACAAGCGTCTATTCCATATAATGCTCTCTTGGCTAGATACTGATGTTATCACGTAATTTAGAACAGTGTAATAAGCACTCGATAAATAATTTACTTCCCTTGTAACATATATGCATATATACGAATTCCACGCGCTGTGGGAATTGGTTTAAGCGAATCTTTCATTAGTGTTTCACAACAATACTGTTCTTAGCGTAAAAACCCGCCGTGGTTGCTCAGTGGCTATGGTGTTCGGCTGCTGAGCACGAGGTCGCGGGATCGAATCGCGGCCACGGCGGCCGCATTTCGATGAGGGCGAAATGCGAAAACACCCATGTTACTTGGATTTAGGTGCATCTTAAAGAACCCCAAGTGGTCGAAATTTCCGGAGTCCTCCCCTAGGGCGTGCCTCATAATCAGAAAGTGGTTTTGGCACGTTAAGCCCCATAATTTTATTTGTCGCTAAACAAGGAAGCCGAAGGAAGGAGGAAAGCGGTACGACGGCGACGGTAAGACGACGACGTGTGGCGACAATGACGTGACGACGCTAGAAAGACGAGAAATGAATGAAGATGCTGTTTATGACGCCGACGGTATGACGGCAAACGCATGAAGACGGAACGACCACAAGGGCATCACGATGATGGTGTGACCACAAATGCGTGACGACGACTGTACGACGAAAACGCAATGACGGTGATGGCACGACGACAGCAAGATGATGAAGACAGCATGACGACGACCGGCAACGGCGCACTGAGACGTGACGAGAACGGCATGACAACAGCGGGATGATGACACCGTAATGATGACGATATGACGATCACCACGGCAAGACGACGACTCATTAATGACGATGGCATACCGAGGACAGCAAGATGACGATGGTATGGCGAGAGTACATGATGGCTATGGAATTAAGAGAACAGGATGACGGCACAAGAATGAAGACGACAGAATATTAGTGACGCCGTGACTAACGGCAGCATAACGGTGACAAAATCACAACGCAGAGGTGACGAGATAGTGAAGACGACAGAGCGATAAACGAAGGCGTGACATCGGAGGAACGACCACAGAGAAGTAAAAGTGACGAAATGAAGACGACGAAATGACGACGACCGCGTGTTTGTTATGGAGCTCACGTATGCGCTTACGTGCAACACCTGCAGCACCTGAGTGCCCCGGTTTGCACTATATGCGCGCACTTGTGTGTCCTTTGTATAACAGTATAGCGCCGCAAGCAAAAGGATGCCATACCAACTAGCCCCAGTCGAAGCTTTATTGAATTATTTCGCTGCTTGTTTGCAGTATGTATGGGTTAATCGGGCAATACAGCAGGCAGCACACGGAAAGTGGTAGGCAGAGGCAGAGAAAGCATTCCTTAAAAAAACCTGTTCGTTCGATTGCACGTCTGCCACACCATTTCTCACCTATCAACTGCTCGTATAATTCGAAGTATTGAATGTGAACCTCCTATAGGAATGCACACTTCTGTCCCTTGAATATGAAGCTGGCACAAATTGAGCTTCTATACGGGGCGTAGCTAACTTTAAACATAGAACTTCGGGCTCTACTCGACACAAACACCGACGTATTTCATGGCAGCGCACGAGCTAGGCATTTCAAATGTTAACCTATTGTTTGCCGAAAACGCTGAATGAGGTGAGGCTTACTAATGAAAGGTTACGCACTTTAATGACTTTTTACTGAACGTGTTGTATTCAACGTTAGTTTTTGTTACTTGACATTTGGCTTCGCTTCCTGCAGAAACGCTATACAAATGTTTTGTAGCTTTTGTATAATGTGGGTTTTTGCGAAACCGGTCTACTTTTATCGCTTTTAAGCCGCCATTCTGAACCACGGATATGTGAAGCTAGTAAAGGTGCTATAAATGCAGCTTTTGTCCATATCCCTATCACCGATATAACGCTGTATGCACAAATGGCATTAATAAATTTCCTCTTATCTTTACTACATCTCGGAGGAAAACACCTGACAGAGGAAGAAAGTATATATTAACCTCCAACATGTAAAAATGAGACGTTCAACTGAAAGATTGATGCGCTACCACCATCAGGTTACCAGATGATTAGCTCCTTCATTGCTTTCTCTTAAGCAAGGATAAACGACTGAAGAGCAAAATACTTCCAGAATATTGTTTCGAAGTTATTCCAATTATCAAAATCAAATTCTAGAATTTTACGGGCGAAAACCACGGTATGATCCTGAAGCACGCCGTAGTCGGAGACTGCGAATTAATTTTAACCACTCGAGGTTCTTTAACGTGCACCCAAAGCACGGCGCCACAGCGCTTTTGCATTTCGCCACCCCTTTGAAACGCGGCCCTCGGGCTTAGCAGCGCAACGCCAAAGCCACTACGCCACCATGACAGGTGTGTCGCAAAGATGATGATGATGATGATGATGATGATAATTATTGACTAAATATTTGCACGGCGACCTAACCTTTAGTTGACGTCGATAAAACACTCCCGTGACTGCACCGCTCTGACTAAATTACATTCGAACGCCTCTACAACGGAGACCACAACAAGAAAGTTGTCTGTGCAACGAAAGAATTCAGACGTCCCCGACAGCTTATTTGTTACTTTAGGACCAACGCCACGTAGCGATGCCGCCACTGCCCTGCGCACACGTCACCAAAGTACGCACTGCGCTAGTGCGAATAGCAGTGTTAGCGACGCACTTGACGAGCAGGCCGATGCCAGAAGTAGTCCTGGTGCACTTCTCCGTAAACTTGTCCCATACTTGCTGCAGCACGTCTGCGGGAGCGACGGCTGACGAATACGCCGCAGTTGTGCTCTTAATTGACGACCGACGACATCCTTGTGGGCACCCAGTGCGGAGAGGAAGCAAATTCCATTGAAAGCAAGAGTGATGAACTAATTGTACACTAACCAATAATTTAGCCGGCATGCGATAGCGCCATTCGAAGATCTGCAGCTTCGGTTTGCGCAGCTGCTTGGTTTCACCGTGGGGCATGTTATGAACTTCGGTGCTGTGAGGTTGGGTGCAGTCAGACATTCTCTCACGCGAAGTGCGCAGAGAAAGATTAGTCGCATACTTCAATAAGATCTCTCTTGAGTTCATGTTAAATAAAGGTTTCGTTGTGTTCAACGTGCTTAGCCTGCTCTATTGTGAGCGGTACGGCGCGCGACTTCTACAGCAAAGTGACATGCATAACGAAGGATTTTGTAGGTCCAGGGCACTTCGTTTAAAACACGTTTGACTCTGTGTGGCTCAAACGTCCCATTCTCGTCCTGTACTCGCTGAAGAGGACATTGTCTTTCATTGACGTCAACTAGAGTGTTCAATCACTTTCCTTTTTTTTTTTTTGCAGGCGTAAGCATGCAGGCTGAAAGCAAGTGGTACAGCCTACGTGCGCCTCTTCGACCGACATAATGCATTCAGACAACTCACCTTGCATGGCTGTGCTATCAGAAATTTCTGTACTTTTCTGGTGCCGTGGTCTACACACTTTTGTTCCCGACTGTACATTATTACGTCTCTTTAATGTACGCTTAGTGTAACCTCACATACAAAGGCGTGACACAAAGCTCAGGAATGAGGCACTTCAACGGCGCGCAATGGGAGGAGGAGGAGGAAACAACTTTATTGACTCCCTAGGAACCCCTCCCCACCCACTCTTGGTTTAGTGGTCGGCGGGGGTCGCGGGCCGCACCCACATTGGGACGGGAAGGCCTTGAGTCTCCGCCCTTTCGTGAGCCCTCTGGACGGCCAAGAGCTGGGTCTGGTGGTCGTCGCTTCGCAGGGCGTCCACCCAGTCTTCTTCTTTACTGAACACGGTGCCGCTTAACGCGGAGCATTGCCAGAGCATGTGTGCTAGCGAGCAGTACGTTTCGCCACAATCCGGACATTGCGGCTCTACTTCTGGTGAATAAAGGCTCAGTCTGTTTCTCGAGGGGAGCGACCTTGTCTGAAGCATTCTGAATATAGATGACTGTGGTCTAGTGAGTTTAGCGTGGGGGAGCGGGAAGGTACTCCTCGATAGTTCATAGTGCGTTGTTATTTCGTTGAAGGTGAGCAGCGGGTCTCGGTGCTCTCCTCCCTCCCCGCCACTTCTCTCGCCACGATCGCCGCGGTGCGTGAGTCCTCGCGCGCGTCCGTGCGCCAGCCCGTTGGCGTTGGGAAAGTCGGGGTCCAAGTCGGCCCTCATGTGGGCTGGAAACCATTTGACGATGTGATGACCCGCGGCTCCCTCGCTGCCGAGGACGGCCGCCGCTTCCCGCGATATCGAGCCCGAGGCAAATGCTCTGGCCGCCGATCGCGAATCTGTGTACACGTAAGGCCGTTCGGGGTCCCTCATTGTCATGGCTATTGCCACCTGTTCGGCCACCTCGGACGTTACCCCCTTGACCGATGCTGCGTTAATGATCGTACCATCCCACCGTATCGAGACGGCCGCGTACCGGAAGCTGCGCCCGTACTGGGCCGCGTCTACAAATGCCGCCAGTCCCGGGCAGTTGGCAGTCGATTTCAGCAGTGCTCGGGCCCTCGCCTTTCGGCGCCCCTCGTTGAATTGCGGGTGGACGTTTCTCGGAAGCGGTTCTACCTTGAAAGTGCCCCTGAACGCCGCGCTGAGCGCGACCTTGCGTGCGGTGCACTCTGCCTCTGCATTTATGCCTGCTTCTTCTAGGATGCGTCTGCCGGCCCTGGTGGTCGACAGCCGCACGACCTGTGCCTTGGTCTGTGCTTCGATGATTTCTGCTTGCTAATTGGGAACCCCTAACCGATCGAGCCGCTCCGTGCTTGTAGTGATCGGAAGACCTAGCACCCTTTTGATGCTCTTGCCCATCAGTGTCTCTAACTTGGCCGCGTCTCTCTTGATCCATTTTAGCGCCGAAGCTACGTAATTTACGTGACTCATGAGGAAGGCATTGTAAAGCCTGATGAGATTGCTCTCCCTGAGCCTTCCCCTACGGTTCGTCACCCTGGCGCGCAATGGGCAACAGTATTTTTCCCAACCGATAGTACCTACTAAAATTAGACTCGTTTTTCAGGATGCACACAGCCAATTTGTGAAAGAATACTTAAACATCAATGCGGCAAATGGGAGAAAAACTTATCGTAAATTACCACCAATGCCATTCGACAATATTTATGCAAAATACATGTAAGCCATAAAAGAAAGGAGTTAAAGAAAGTAGTTTATTCGGTTCCCCTGTCGTGTGATTCATCATATGTAGGCCAAACGGGCAGGTATCTGAATGACACGTTGTATGAACATCGATATAGGATGGAAAACCAGCTCTCCGGTCACATTAGTGCCCATTGTAAGGCTCACAAGTGCATTCCAGATTTTAATAGAGCCTACGGATTCGAACAGAGCTGAGTATCAAATGACAAAGGAGATATTGGAAGCGCTTGACATCAAGAAGCGTGGTGATGCTTGGATCAGTGAACCCTCAGTTTCTCTATCGACAAAGGAATTGGCGTATCTTAAGAGCGGCGCTTAGAAACTGTTGTGTATCGTGGTTTTATTGTGCGATGCAGATGACGGCACTATTTTGTCTTTTTTCTTGTTGTTTTGATTCTTGGTAGCAGCTATTTATTTCTGTGTGAAGAAATAAAACGATCAGTTGTTAGTGCGCCTACGTGATTGTCCCGTGTCGCCTTCCTTCGTCAGTTGTTTTATTTGGCGCCTTCGTTGTGAAGAATGCGAAGTGTAATGCGTGTGAACTTTTCACGTTCCTGGCTTAAATAGAAGCGTTGGCAATAATTAATGCACCCTCGTTTTTCCGCTATATTCATACGGGACACGAAGTAGACAGTTGCTTTCTTTGGTCTCACCGGTGAACTTGAGAAGGCACCTTGCTAATTATATATATATATATATATATAAATAAAGGGAAAATGAGACATCCACCCGTTTTGTAGCAATTGCTACAATATATATATATATATATATATATATATATATATATATATATATATATATATATATATATATATATATATATATACTCTGGGCTTTTACGTGCCACAACCACGATATGGTTATGAGGCGCGCCGCAGTTGGGGACTCCGGATTAATTTTAACCACCAGGGGATCTTTAACGTGCTCCCACTATGATTGCATTTGGCGAAATTTGGCGTCATCTTATGCGTAATTCCGTATCTAAAATTAAAAGTATGTGAGTTCATTACGGCCTTTCTAATAAATTACACATGCAAGTGCTTGGGAACGTTAACTACGAGCGTATTTTACGAATGGCGAAAACTTTAGCCTAGTGCCCTGGTGTAACTACATATGCCACCAAAGTCAAGTACAGCGAACTCAGGGGAAACGCTATGGCAAACTTCAAGTGGGAATTTAAACGTATGTGGATCGAATACGGGCTTTGTAAACACCTCGTAAGTAAAGTCTTATAATATGCCTACGGTCGCTATCAGCTATGCTTCCCCATGTCCCGCGATAACTCTGGTATGCACCAAATTCACATGTAGGGCAAAGGGGGTTCACAGTATGCGCAATGTGGGAAAAAAATTTAACATTTCAGGTCTAATCAAAACGGTTGCAAAGAATTACTGAGCCCTCATTGTTTCCCCTATTTTCATGCGCCATAGGAGTTTTGTAGTTTGTTTCTTTGTTGTCCTCGGTGAGCTAAACAAGACTACTTGCTTAAAGTTGCGAAAGTAAGGAGCACGTCAGGGATAATGCGTAGGCGACGTTCCAATCGGGTGGATGAAATATCTCTGTTGCAATAAATTGCGTATGCCAGTGCTCCGAAGTGAGTTTTACGAGCAGCGCAAAATCTGGACCGCTACCCAAGCATAACTACAACTGCCACCAAAGTCAATCTTAGCTAAATGGGGAGAACGCTATGGCAAGTTTGTGTGCGAAGTTAAATGCGCGCTGATCAAATACACCTTATCTAAAAAATTTCTTCAGCAAGTGTTCGAAAGTGTGACGATGCCGTAAGCGGTTACATTTCCAAAAGTCACGAGAGTAGTCTGCGTAATTCAAGCTGTCTGTTAAGAAGAAAGGGGGGAAGGGGAGCTAAAATTCAATGTGTACCAAAAATTTCAAATTTCTGGCCTAATTAGAAGCGTTAAATTATTACTGAATCCTCGTTGTTTTTCTTTTTCACTCTTTTTCTCTGCACGATATGAGGTTCTCCTGGTATCCTCGGTCAACGAAATGACGCAGCATTTTTACGTCTGGTGACGCTAAGCACCAGGTCGTCGGTTTCTCACCGGATTTGTTTGTGTACATAGGGTGTTCCTGCTTACTGCAGGATGCTTACAGACCTGGAGACAAAGCAGAAGGGTGGGTCTAAAAATTAATCTGCGGAAAACTAAAGTAATGTTTAACAGTCTCAGGAGAGAACAACAGTTTACGATATGTGGTGAGGCCCTGCAATTGGTAAGGGAATACATCTACTTAGGGCAGGTAGTGACCGCGGACCCGGATCATGATGAAATAACCAAGAGAATAAGAATGAGCTGGAGTGCGTTTGGCAGGCATTCTCAGAACATGAACAGCAGGTTGCCATTACCCCTCAAGAGAAAAGTGTATAACAGCTGAGTCTTACCAGTACTCACGTACGGGGCAGAAACCTGGAGGCTTACGAAAAGGGTTCTACTTAAATTGAGGACGACGCAACGAGCTGTGGAAAGAAGAAGGATAGGTGTAACGTTAAGCGATAAGAAAAGAGCAGATTGGGTAAAAGAACAAACACGAGTTAATGACATCTTAGTTGAAATCGAGAAAAAGAAATGGGCATGGGCAGGACATGTAATGAGGAGGGAAGATAACCAATGGTCATTAAGGGTTACGGACTTGATTCCAAGGGAAGGGAAGCGTAGCATAGCGTGGCAGAAAGTTAGGTGGGCGGATGAGATTAAGAAGTTTGCCCACTAGCTCTGAAACGTGCGTACTGTCCCTCGAGAGCTCTGGGGCGTCTGATGTTTTAGATGTTCTGGTCCGCGATGATGACTATGTCGCGTTTCTCCGTGAAATGTCTGGATAGTAGCGCACATGAGGTACTTATTTTTATTGCCACACCACCTAGCGGTTTAGCAGCGCTTTCGTCGACGAAGTCCGAGGTGTGTCTCTTATCCAGATGTGCCGTTTTAGTGTCGCCGGCTCACCACAGCTATGCTTATAGATCCACTACCACAGTGCTTGGGATCGGCATGATTTTAAAGCAAACGCTCGGATAAGTATCTGGCCTCCGTGGAATGAACAAGCTGAGAAGAAAATGCAAATGCTGTCGTGCCATTGTCGTCAAGCTGTCGTCAATATTTCGTCGTCATGCCACCGGCATCGTGACGCTGTCGCAACTCCGTTCTAGTCATGCCGTCGTCGTCGTAGTCATGCCGTTTGCCGTGACATGTCGACAATAATTTCTGCCGCCGTCATCGAACACCGTTATTAACCTGGGCGGCGTAGTTAAGTAATAGTTTTTAGTGCGCGCAGTTAATTTTTTTTCGGACCGAATGAACTATTTGCTTACTTTGTCAATCATGTTCGATGGTTTCTGTAAGAACATTTTCATTCCTATGTTTGGGTGCCCATAAATATGGTGCCTGGAAGGCGATGAAGCTGAAGAATGAAAAACAATGTTCGGGTCACCGTGTTTACCTACACCCGTAAGCTAATGGGTATCATTCATTAGCGGAGGACACACAAACGAACATCAAGGCCGCAAACTTTTTCTCGCACCACATCAGTCAACAGGATGAACACATGGCAGCCACTTTATCAGCCTCACATGACCGAAGAAATATTCAGCATACGCCTTGAACCCCAGGCGTAGATAATCATCACCTACACAGACATCATGACAACATCGTCGGGAGCCTTTCACTGTCCCAAGGATACGCCCGTGGAATCTAGGATTCTATGGACCCGTGGACGACAGAATCCATTCTCTTGAACTGCATGCAACCGCTTTATCATGGTTGCAACAAGAAATGGTCCTTAGTTTCAATGAACATGCCACTGGGGAAGCATTCCAATTTTGCCACGACTCACTTCTTTGAGAACAGCTAATGGTGGGAGAAAAGTGGGCGTTAAAAGATCCGTCCATTTCAAGCATATATTAGAGAGTCCAAGATTATGCTACATTAGCTGAAAATATCCCCCACCTAAGGTAGCGAACCTGTTTTTTCTTGTGCTTAACCTTATTGCCCTTCCTTTTGCTATTTTCAAGCGGTAAATGAACCTGGCCACAATTTTCGTTTTTGTCAAAACTATCTTGGCACATTATGATCACGATGAGCTCTGCATTGCCCATTCACCACCTGGCTTCTTGGTAAACTTCGGTAACAGCAAACGTGAGTGGCAGCGTTTCTGAGCACTCCCCACTGGGCCTCTCGTAGGTGTCATAATGCACAAGGCACTGTCGTTCTGGGTCGGTGCATCCGTCTTCCTTTTCTTTTTTTCTTTCTCTCCTGCGGGTGCTGGGACACTGTGGCACAATATTCCACTTCCTGGAGCCCGAAACTGAGGACATCATTCTCCGGCGCCGACACAAGACGCGAGTACTTAGAGACCTACTTTCAGCCTCGATGGAATTCGGGTGCCATGCGCGGACGGAAATGGGGGAGCTCTAAATCTCTTTGCACGGGAAAAACAAAACATACCTTAAGCTGACAGAATGACGATGGAAAACCGTTCTTCATAACGCCGGCCCGACAGCATGCAAAAAGCGACCTGTATAGTCTTGTGAAAGTGGTTCTTTTCGGGAAGCGGAAACAGCACAGCAAACGAAGACCACGCGCGTATGTAGGGGTGAGCGTGTTTACATCCTCAGCACGTCAGGTTAAAGCGGATATGCAAGCTCTAGCCACACCTTGACGCGTTACGGGCTTGCACATGAACATCGAATGAAGAAGAGCCGGGGTCAAGGAAGGCATATGCGCTATTAAAAGATCGTATAGGCCCCTTTTTTTTTTGAAACCTACATAATACATCGCTGGAAAATAGAGCTTGTCTCTATTGGTGTGCTCTTGAGAAGCGCGTTTTGGTCCAAGTAACAGGCTACTTGCAGCAGGCACGAATACACAGCATAAAGTGATGAATATGCCATAAGGCGCCACAATAATAAGATTTTCAGGTTACTATACCAGGTGGTATCCCGTCTGGCAAGAACTGTAGTTGGTATTATCATCTCTCGCACTGCATTTTAGCCTACTCAACAACAAGGTAATCTTGCAATACGCAATACTTACACCTGTAAGATTATGTTGGGCTGTTTAATTAGCGCCGTTTCCAGCCAACCTGATTTCGTCTTCTAAAATTTTCTGAACGAGTAAACCTCTGACAGTGCTTGTCGGCAGCTCTGTAAAGGAAAAGAAGATGCAAAACTGCGGTGATGTACGGAAACAGAAAGTCCATTCAGAAACAACGGTAAATGCATACCGTTTTAGTAAAAAAACATTTTAAAATCTATTTTCCTTTCACTGAGTACGCCGCTTCAGAAGCGCCTCTTGCGTGTGTGGCGATGGTGGCGGTGGTGGCGGAGGTAGCGGGAGTGGCGGTGCCATTTACGAAGAAGTGTGCTCAGAAATCACTAATTTCTTCCGTGGTATACAGTCAACTAAATTTTAGAAATCGCCCATGTTTTCCCTCCTGATGACATCATGTCGAATAATTATGCCTAGAAGCAAGATATAGTTGGCTGCAAGGTCACTATCGCTATATTAGAAATCAGGGAGTCATGCAAACGTCTGTACATGCACAATCTTGTCATTTGGCTTGAAGATGAAATTAAATCCAAATGTCCGGCGTGTTACATTAGTTACCGAAACGCGGCTGTAGGCTTGCACAAAACTGTCCCAAGAGCTTCACGTTGGCACAATAGACTCACGCCTGCACTTCATGGATGATTTGGTTGTGCTCCGTGAGCATGTCCTTAATTTGACGTGCTCCGTGTGCCCTGTGTGCTGAAACGGAAGATTTCTGTATGGCTCCTGAGCTTGGCCACTGAGCACGGCTCCATGATGTATGTGTGCTCGAATCCTTACAGAGACGCACATTGAGACTTCGCTTCGGGATCCGCACACTGGGAAAACCTGAAGGCGAATTCAAGCGCACTTCTTTCGAAGCCGCGCTCGATTTCAAGTCATGCTTCAGTTAACTGCTCCACTTGCATACTTCCTGGGAAAGACCGGAGTGGGACTAAAATGCGCTCCTCTGCGAGCAAGAACCCAGCCCGGTGGCAGACGCAGGCACAGCGAATGGTGCCTTTCTGATTACAAAATAATTTTCAGCTCCTTCCGCCAGGGCTCAGAACAGCAATATGAGGAAGAACATGTAACGCTAGAGCGTTACCCTTTCTCTCTCTCTCTCTCTCTCTCTCTCTCTCTCTCTCTCTCTCTCTCTCTCTCTCTCTCTCTCTCTCTCATTTCTTATTTTCGCTGTCAGCATACCTGAAGCGCGCAGAAAGCCGCGCTGACCGAGGAGATAGTGTACGATGCCTCGCACTTCCGCAATGCAGCGATGGGGTTAAGTGAAGTGGGTCGAGAGTTACATCACGACTGCTAGAACGCCATTTCCAACTCTGTATGAGATGCACGCAGTGTTTCTTTTATTTCGTTTTTTTTTTGTGTTCTTAGAGCAAACCTCTTCCTCGTTGTTGCCATAGCTAAGCTGCTGTTGTAGGGCCAACTTACTTTGGAGACAGGCAGACCCAAGAATAGCTGCTCAGAAGCTCGCTTAGAGCGTAGCGCTGAAAGTGAAATGTACTACTGCCTGACAGGCTGCGGGAGAAGCGTCTGCGTTGAGAGATTTATGGGACACCTGTGCCGTGGCTTTCTGAGCATTCCTTGCCATCGTTGCAATTTTGGCACGTTCATCGCACACACGTAACGAAATCCCACTGGTGAGAAGGCAAAGTTAAGAAGTAATAGGTGCCAGAGGGCGAAAGATGCGCAATGCACAAGGAATTGAATGACCGTACGGTGCTAATGAACATTACCTCAGCGCGACTTGTGCATGGCACTGGCACATATCATGCTCAATTTGCGCTACCTATAGTCTATAGCATAGAGGACACTAACGCACTACCTCTTGACCTGCCAACCAATTATCCTCATGAACCGATCACAAAGACAGGTCGCGAGCTGTCTTTCAAGGTCACGTTGCTACACGGTTTATTAGCTAGGTCACTTGCTAATTCGGCGAATCAGTGTTTACAAGGTACATTTCTGGCGTGTGTACAAAGGAAGTCAGTGACTTTCCTGGCTGACAGAGTAGCGAAGGTTGTCGCGAAAAAGTCAGGAAATAGGGATGTGCGCATATTCGAACTTTTGAATAGAAACAGAATAGTCGCTCCTGTGCGACCGTACGCGATTTAGGAATTTACTATTCGAAATTGCCGAATATTCATTTCTTTCGAGTATTGCAGCGGATACCGCGAGTGGGAGGGAACGGCAGAAATGCGGACTGTTCCAAGTGATTCTATTGGAGGAGAGCTGCGGCTGCCGCGCAGTGATACCGATTCCTGAGCAAATGCACGAAGCAGGTAACTTCAAATTAATAGTTCGCATTTGTTCAATACGAAAGCCTCCTTTCTAGGCAGCCAATACACCAACTTGTTAGAAACAGAAAATAACAGAATGCCGACCAAAGCGGTGTTGTCAAATGGATGCTGTTGTATTTCATTTCGATTTATTATTTTACACGTCTCGTCATGTTTCCATTTCTTTGAAAAAAATTTAAGGCTGCTGTAGAATCACTCTTCCCTACTTCCACGAACACAGCGCTGTGCGTGCACCTGCTGACGTGCACTTGGCTCGTTCTGTTACTGACACTGTTGTGGTGCCCCAAATCACTGAGAGCAGTAGTTTCGCATTTAAAAGCTTCACAATTGCTAGGAGGTCCAAGTACGAACGTCATTGCACGCATATATCATATGTCATTTCGTTTATTTCCTCCTCAAACACCCGAAGGCATTACATAAGGGAATCTATTGACATGATCTTTGTTAAGTAATCGGAAAGAATAGTTATTATTGCAAATAGTAGTAAGTGATATAACGAGCTTTAATAAATAATTTATTACCGATAAAGGATAAGCAACAAAATAAAGATAATAACAAATCATACAATAAGAAACTTAAGAAGGCAGTTTGTCAATGGTTGTACACTGCGAGTGAAAGAGTATTGTTACATATGACAATATTCACGCAGTACTAGCGCCACATTAGTCTACACAATCCTTGTTTAATAAAACGTATTAATAAACAATGGAGGTAGGACATCCAAGAGCTTATAAAGCATTCGAGCCGTGCGCACAGTACACTTTTGAAATATATGTTTACAAGCCTCTTATTGTCGCCAAACAGGCTCCGCGCCAAACTTAATACTTTACTTTGTTCTTAAATGAGAAGATATTCAGAATTCAAATCGGTATACAGAGGCAGTTTTTCTTTCTCCAATATTTGTATTCGATTCGATTTGGGAATATCACTATGCGAACATCCTTACAAGAAGGAAATGAGGAGATCAGCAAGTGTTTGTGCAACACAGAAGCGCAGTGGGGAATGTAGAGTTTTTTTTTTTCCTGAACTCACAACCGCTTTATCTCTTGGCATAAAATTTCTAACTACGAACAGATGCAAGAGGGCACTCACTACTCATTGTTGACGCAGGAATTAGGGAAGCAGTGCAATGCGAAGGGATTAAAAGTTCCGTAGTCGATGTGTAATCGCTGAGGCAAGATTGAATTTTGTGGGATGTGGAACCACTTTAGAATGCAAATGTTCCTAATAAGATAGTTTTAACTGTGTTTCAACACAACCTACTTCTCGTAAATATTACCTGGATTATTTACACATAATACTAAGGTATTGCATCCCCATTCTATAAAATGTTATGGGGTTTTATGTGCCAAAACCACGATGAGGCACGCTGTAGTGGAGTACTCGAGAAATTTAGACCACCTGCAGTTCTTTAACGTGCATCCTTTTTCCATAGTTCAGCATAAAAGAGTAGCAGTGAGCACTTTATCCCACCCAGAGTGAGTGGGGGGCAGATCACGAGGAGATGACAGCGCGTGGGGTACAAATCACGAGGCCAACTCATCAAAAATGCACTGACAACCGACAAAAGCGGAAATCAGATGGCGCCTCGTCCTCTTGGGCTAGTTGCGTTGTCATAATTGGGCCCGAGAACTGCAGGACCACAGGACCGTGACTCAAAGAATGGCGTACCTGCGACATCCTCTAGAAAGGTTTGTTCTTACTGTTCTATTTCTTTGCCTTTCTTGAGCGTGGAACTTGGCCCCAAACATGCCGCGCTCCAGAGCTCCAGTGCTGCCTATCCTGGAAGACGAATCCCGGTGTTTTTAGATGAAAAACAAAAAAATTATGAGATGAGCATGGGCAAAAGATTATCAGGAATGTCAGTTGACATTAATCCTGATAAGGTCCCAAGGTCCCTCATAGACGAGGGTACAAATCACGGAACAAGATGATCATACCAGGACTCCTGCCGCCAGCATTTTCGGTTTAGAACCATCTACATTGCACTCGATTGCCATGTATGGATGACTGCATGTGTGTGAGGACTCATTGTGAATTTGTGGTGGCGTGAAGCTAGCAAATGGCTACACATTTCAAGAAAATTAGAAAATACATTTCTTTGTATCCAATATGATAGAGCGTCTGTTTTGATTTCCCTTGGGGATTGCTAACCACATTAAGGGTTTACAAATGATCACTAAGAAGTGGCGTAGTACTAATTGCGATGCTGACCTGTGTAGACAGAATGTCTGAAGGAATGAAGCCTGCGTTAGGCAAGTGTAACCTATTGCTTCAGTGCCATCATTACAAGAATGCGTATCTAATACGCCGGCGTAATGTGGGGCTTTTACAGTGGAAGAGATTATGCACGAAGGCACCACTATAACCTTACACTCACGCGTCGCTCTTGCGAATGGCTGAGAAAGCAATATATAGTAGCCATTAACACCTGTAATTCCTGCTGACCAACATCTAGTACGTCAAAGAACCCACTGAACTGAAAGTAGCACCACCGCCGATGGCTCAGCTCAACTCCGGAATGATCCCTCGGGATTATTTAGGAGTCCTCCAAGAAGAAAGAAGAGCAAATCTTTCTCTTGCTTGTCTTCTTCCTTGATACCCTGTGCCTAATTGTTGTGTTTCCTAATGATCATATCGATTATATTCTTCGACGGAGCACAAACGAAAGCCAATTAAGTGCAAGTAATGTTATTACGGCCGACCTAATGTTGTCAGAGTGTGCGTATGGGTGCACCATAGTGCTGTAATACTTTATGCGGTATAGTTGTGTACTTATGCCAAAAAGTTTGAATTCGTGGGTTATCGAACTTCTGCAAACCATATCTGGATAGGTTTTTGATAGTTCCAGCCACCTTGGTAAGCTCGAACACTCGCACTTTCCTTGTAAGCGCCTCTGCAGGGTACAACTCTACATGTGTGTACCTTCTGCTACTCGACCACCTCTACGGGGCTCCTACAATAATTTGCCAAATAGCACCATACATTAAGAAATTAATAAAACAAGTAGCATTGGTAAGTGCTAAATAACAAAGAAGGTGTTCTTACTGCGACATATTGCAGATATCAATAAAAAGGTGGTGGTGGAGTCATCCCTTAGAGATATTTGAATGAATGTGTGGTGTTGAGTGGCGCAAGGGCCCGGTATGGCTTTAGAGATAATTGGCGACATTACTCCTATTCGCAATCTCACTTATTTCGGTGGGTAATTGTTGATAAGTATTGTAACATGATTATTATGAAAGGCGGCACATGCTCAGAAACCCAGGATAGCCTCAATAAGGTTTATTGAAGAGCGGGATACACCCAATGTCCAAAGTTGGCGTAAAGCAGGTTCGTTGAAAAGCACTACAAATCCAGAGTTACAAATCCAGTGACTCAGTTAAGTTGGCTTGAAAGAGCGCCATCGAAGAATGGCACATACCGAGTAACCCAAGTTGGTATCAATGAAGTTGAATAGCACCACATACCCAAAAAAGAGAAATAGTGATTCATTTATTAGCATAAAAAGTGAGAGGTTGGCCTGTATCAAAGTTCTCACCTGCTACTCAGCATTGGGGAAGGGAGACAGGAGTGGAGACAGAGAGGGAGGGAGAGAGACATTGGTGATGAGGGTGAAGATGGTGGTGAGTGAGCTTGAAGAGGAAAAAACTCTTCAAGGTTTCAATTCTCGAACGATCTCGTGCAATAATTTGATAAGAGCCTTTAGAAGAGAGAGAGAGAGACAGAGGAAAGGGCAAACACAGGGAGGTTAACCAGAGGGGAAGATCCGGTTTGCTGAGGCGAGGGGAGGTAAAGTGATAACAAATTAGAGATAAAGAAAGGAGAATAGACATACAATCACAGTCGGTCACTGTCGCTGCATACTATCACCGCACAGCACAATAGCACTTGCAGCACTATAAGCATCTTAGAACTGAGGTGAAACAGCGCGAAAAAGACGAGGACACAAGGAAACAAATCGTCTTTTTCGCGCTGTTTCACCTCAGTTCTAAGTATGAACCAACTAGCCCTCATCAAGATCTTACTATAAGCATCTGTTCAGGCTACAGCCGCTTGTCCAATTTTGTTGCCTTTAAAAACTACAACAGTGCCCTCGTCGCCCTATGCTGCGATGGCTTGTGATAGCGGCATATTAAAATAAGTTTCTCTGTTAGAAGTATTTGGTCAAAGCGCGCTATCGCGATTGCGAGCGATCGTCTCTGTAAATTATAGCTAGGACAGTCACAGAGAAGGTGTTGAAGAGTCTCCTCGTTACCACAGTCATCACACGAGGCGTCGTCAGCCCATCCGATTTGGAAAGGAAAAGACTTGGTGAAGGGCACCCCTAGCCATATTCGACAAAGCAGGGTAGCTTGGCGACGGCAGAGTCCACCTAGAACGTAAAGGCGGCCTTTAGGCAAAGGTGGCCTTTAGAACCCTGCGCCAACAAGGATCGGGCCAATGCCCCAAGACAATTTTTTCAGAAGAAAGTTGATTGGTAAACCGAACAAATATTGTACTAATGATTCTCTTTGCCAACCTAGTCGCGGGCAGATGCACTGAACGTGTCCTGTAGTCTTAAGTACCTCGCAACCCTCGCAGTCCGGACTGTCTGCACGGCCAATAGAGCGCAGGTATCGCCGAGTGAATGTCACACGTAGTCATAGCCTGTGGAGCCAGCTAGCGCAACTCCTTTTGATCGCTGGCGGTAATTTCATTTAGATTCTGGGTCGAGTATACGAAGGCGTCGATGAGGGTGAGTCGGTAGCGTCCAGTATGTTCTAGTGCTTTCGTAAAATAGTGTATACATTACAGCATTAGTGCCGGTCTAGAAAGTGGGATGGGCACTTACATTGCATTATTGTTGGCCATTTTCCTCTCGTAATCGATGAGCTCATTTCTATATAAGCCACATACCCTGTAACGGAAGTTGCCGGGACAGAGGGGCATTGAAAAACAGCACGTACGCAGTAACTGAAGCTCGGGTCACAAAGTTTCATTGAAGAGAGGCACATACACAGTGCCATATACCAAGTGACCAAATTTAGGGGGAAAAAGGGTCCTTGAAAGAAAGGTGCGTACCTAGTGGCACATACCTAGTCACGCAAGTTGACGTCATGGTGCTTTGTCAGAGGACACCACACACCCAGTGACCTAGGTTTGTCCGAGGGTTAGTTTCGAACCTCGTTCCCTCATAACAGCAGCCTGATGCTCTACTCCTTTGCCCGTGGACTGTACAGTAATCCAAGTTGGCGGGATACAGGTGAGCCGCGGACGTACACAAATAGAGACAGATCAACCACAATCTTGGGGGAAGTTCCCACAGAATGTTAGTAGCGTTGAAAACTTTCAGGATGGTGGCGTATCTTACGCCGAATGCGCTTTAACCATGCCGATGACCTGGAACGGTCAGGATAAAAGCTTCCATAAGGGCTAGATAATGTGTGGCATGTTTCCGAGTAGAGCCGTTAGCATCTTCATAATTACACGTGAGCCTTGCTCCCACACATATTCTGCAAGTGATTTTGAGCCACCTACACGATGAACCCGCCGTAATAGTATAGCGTTCGTGGCCTGTAATGGACATGCATAGGGAGCCTGGTATCATCGTCACACATGTACCTATTTAACAGGGAAAGGTGGGCTAGTTGGTAGTCGATATTGGAATACATTATTTACATGGAAATTTGTGCCACTCACGCCCGGATGCCAACGTCAAGTGATGGTTGTCCGATGATTATCAAGTGTGATTATGATACATGTATAAATTTGTGGCTTTCCTGGAGTAAATCTGAGTTCCGCGCTTGTCCTGTGTGTTTCCTTCTTTGTCCGTTGTCGTTTGCGCGGTTACATAATGCATCCCAACACATGTACCTTCCACGAAAAAAGTGTTTCAACCTCTAGCTTCATCCATTTCGGGAGCGGTGAGACCAAATTGAAATCGATAATTTTTTTCGTGCCGGAAACACAGTCTGTTTACGAGACGCGTCTTAGCGGAGGAACTCTGGATTGACTCCGCCCACCTGCGTTTCATGACGGTGCATCGAAGTGTAAGTACACGAGTATCTTTTCAGTTCGTACCCGTTGAAATAAGCCCGCCACGGACGGGATTGCACCGGCGACCTCGAGCTGAGCAGTGCAAAGTCCTAGCCACTGCGCTACTGCGATGGGTTAAGGCAGCAACTGTCCATTATCAGACAAAGGGGGTTGCTTGCAGAGCATCATATTTTGCATTCGTCCTTTGCCAATAGAGATTTCTATGTAAAAAAAAAAAAACTACCTTGGATCATCGACAGCATGCGAAGGTCCAAAATGTGCCATAAACAAAAACAGTTCCTCTCGTAAGCTCAACTAAATATCCAAAGCTCAGTTTAGGAACTCAATCCAGTCACTGGCACGCACAGAGGCATTTATGAATAGACTAATCCTAATTTTTTTATTCAATGTTCTCTCTCAATTAATTCTCATCGGTGCAGCGCCAGCGAGTATTTTCTTTTGCATTGTAGAGATGTTTCAGATTTGTGTTGGTGGACCCGTGTGACTCTAGGTATTTTATTTGTGAAGTGCTACGCAGTGAAAAGATAAGGCATTTAAGCCATAGACGCGCTGACGTGGGTAAGTGTGAACATCCAGCTCAAAACATTAAAATTTACTGCCATTTTTACCGCTATATTCTTTATCAAACACAATGCGGTACAAAAAGAATGATGCATCATGTATTGATTTCCTCTTTGACTATTATGTAGAAACAAAAGAAGTGCCTAACCGCTGTCACTACTAAGACAGTTTGAACAGTGTCAACAATAATCCGGCTAGCCGTAGCAAGCCCATTGTTTGCATAAATACTCATAGTTGCAAACGCACACTTCAATGCTGTTCCGAAATGTATGATATGCGAAACTATACAGAAGTATTTGGATCGCAATTAAGCACCATGTCTGTGTGCAAGCCTTGGTCTTTGTCTTCCATCACAGTGTAGTGTTGAGCCATGCTAGCACAACCAGTTGCATCACTCTGAAGGACAGAAAAGTGACGTAGAATTCAGAAATATATAAAAATTATCGGGTTTGGAAACACAACAATGCAGCCACATTTGCATAATAACTAAAGCATTCGCATTTACATAGGCTGAAAGTGTTCAGCATCCTGATTTTTGTAACACCAGCAGCTACAATGGCACCCAAGGCGTCGCAGTGTTTCGTGACACCGCTAAACGTACGTTAAGACAAGCTATACGTGCACATTGTTTTGTAAGCTGATATACAGCCCCGCAGTTCGCACTGTCCGCACGGCGAATCAAATGTAGGCATCGCCGAGTCAACGTCACACCTAGTGAGCCTGTGGAGCCAGCTAGCGTAACTCCTTTTGATCGCGAGCGGTAAAGTGACTTAGATGTCTGGGTCAAGTATAAGAAAGCGTCGATGAGGGTTAACCGGCAACGCCTGGTATGTTCTGGTGTTTTCGTACAATAGTGTATACACTACACCATTCTACAGTGCCTGGTCGAGAAAGCGGGATGGACACTGACGTGGCATTATTGTGGGCCATCTTCCCCTATTCATCGGCGAGCTCACTTCCATGTAAGCCACCACACCCTGTGACCCAAGTTGCTGTGACAAAGGGGCATTGAAAAGTCGCGCCTACCGAGTATTTCAAGCTCGCGCCAAGGAGCCGTATACCAAGTGACCTAAGTTAGGGTGAAAAAGGCTTCTTGAAGAACGGCGTATACCTAGCGGCACACACCCATACCAGCTGATATACCGCCACTTGCTCTTTTAAAAAATTATGGGGTTCTATGTGCCAAAGTATGATTTGACTATGAGTCACGCCGTAGTGGAGGACTCAGAAATAATTTGCAGCACCAGGGATGTACGGCGGGACAATGTGCACGGATGTTTTCGCATTCCACCTCCACCGAAATTCGGACGCCGTGGCCAGAATTTGATCCCGCGACCTCGTGCGTAGCAGCAGCATAACCACTAATATATATATATATATATGTGCGTGTGTGTGTGTGTGTGTGTGTGTGTGTGTGTGTGTGTGTGTGTGTGTGTGCGCGTGTGTGTAGGCACAGTGTTTACGGCTCCGCATATCTTCACCTAAAACCCGTATGGTAATTCTGCAAGTCTCGTACTGATCATTGCAGCGGTCATAAAAGCGAAAAAATACTCGTAGGTTACAGCGCACACATTAAATATTTACATCAGGGGAGTTCTGCGGAAGTCCTATTTCCCATACATAATTAGCAGAGGTCGGCAAGATGTCTAGTGTAGCGGACTGCGGCATGCTAACCGCGACAATTTATAATATTGGGGCATCGCTTTCACTGGGCTGTCCTCGAGTTTTAACCCAAACCATTACTCCCTTGAAGTGAAAGAGTGGAAATGACAATAAGTTTCACTGTGCGTACACGGAACTAATTTTGGTGACACTTATTGCATTAAAAGGAAATAATTAAGGTCTCAAACCTATCAAGACAATTTTTTTAAACTAGGTCATTATCCCTCTTTGTACGAAAAATTGAAGGAAACTTTCACAAATCGCAGCGTCAAGCTTGCCTCCGCGATTAACAAACAGTACTGATTTCTATCTACTAGGCAAATCTACAGCGAACAAAGTCATGCATTATACACCGCTTTGTACAAAAGATCAAAATTATATTTTGCGGTTAAACGGCCGAGAACGTTACGCAGTAATTTTGATCTCCTATAGCTTGCTTAATGTACGCGTTATAGTTATATTTCAGTAAACTCTATGGTCGGCAGTGTTCAAGGTTTTTTATACTATTAAAGCATGTTGCATGTCGCGCGCAGTTGTCATCGGCATCAAAAGCAAGGTGGCCTCCTTCGCATACCGTATTTAAAAAAACCCTGTAATCTCGCCGGCATCGAGGAACCGTTCGAGGAAAACAATCAATGCAGAAATTAAGGCCAAGTATTCCAGGCACCAACGACACGTGATGAGCTGCGATGCTAAACAAGACACGCCGTGTGAAAGCCCTTTCGACGCGTGACGATGCTGTCGTACACCGTGTATAACCGCAGGTCGGCGCGGTTAACGAGATGAGAGTGGTCTCATTAGGGATGCTCTCCGCAGCGGCCGAAACAATGAGGCTTGCAAATGGCCCACGCAAGGTCCTCGAAAAGAATAATGACCTAGGAGCAAAAATGGCGCTCGCGCTCAAAGCACCGGTAGGCCCGGCCGCTCGCGCCGCCGTTCCGCACGGAAAAGCGATGAGCGCCGATCCGACCCGTTGAGTGCAGGAAAAAGTTAAACAGCTAAGCAGGTCCAGGGTGAGAGAGAGGGAGTGCGGCTCTTGGAGAGGAGGAACGCACAAAAGCCGGCCGTGCGTCCGGCAGTGACCCGGCAATCGCCTCGCCCCGGCGCAACCGATTCGACCCCTGCGGCCTGCTTTCAGCGGGCTCGGCTGGATTACCTGAGCGCGGCCGTGGCAGAGACGCCGCGACCACTCTTGATCTTGGGAGTATTACGTGCAGTGGACGGCGCGCCATGACGAACGCTTGAAATCGAGGCGAAGGGACCCACGGGCAAGCCGCCATGGGCGCAGCAAAGTGGTTGCTAGCCTCTTTATTTGGGAGAGTGACTTTGGCGCACGAGGGCTGAAAGTGTGATGTGCGGAATTCTGCATTTGTTCAAATCTCCCTTTAGAATTACGCTTAATGGCGAGTCATTCCCAATACTCGTGAAATGGACGCTGTCATAGAATTGACGACCACGACAACCAAGCTTCGTTTCGTGATGGCTGGAGGTTGGAAAACGATAGCTGAAGTTAGAGCTCTAAGGTCTCTCAGAACCCTTTAAAATATATTCTATCGTTTTACATTACAAAACCAAGATCTGATTATGAGACAAGCCGTAATGGGGGGCTACGGACTAATTTTGGCCACGTGGGACGGTTCATGAGCGTTATCGCATCGAAATCCCTATAGAAATCGGCTGCCGCTACCATTCTCTTCGTATGTTCACAATCACGCCTACTGAAATGGGTCATTCTCAGCGCCACTCAAACTCGGTGTGAAAAAAACAACAACAACAACAACAAAAAGTATAGGGTTTTGTGTGCTAATACAGTGGTTGATTATGAGGCAAGCCGTAGTGGGACAGTCCGCATTCATTTTCATCTCAGAAGGTTCTCAACGTGCACCCGACCGCCGGTACAACGGCGTTCTTCCATTTTGCCCCGTTGAAACGCGGCCACCGCAACCGCTATTTAATCCCGCGACCTTGTGTTTAGCAGCACAGTGTCAAAGCCACTAAGCACACCCGGTGAGTAAACACGGGGTACACAAAAGTGAACGTGGTATCCCATAGGCAGTATGGGAGACACAAATTGAGCTCAGAACATTACGACAACATATCATTACAGTGCGCTACAGAACTTTTGTCAATTCTCCCGAATTTCTCCTAAGCTTTACCAATCGGACTCGTTTTACGATTCAAGAATGTTGCGTCAAGATGTACTAAATGTAAATTTTGTTGGCAAAAATGTTTCACTCGTAGGTTTCCGAACCCTCCGTTGGAAGCCTTCCAATGCATGGTGAAAGAATGCAAAACGGGTATTGCTTCAAGCAAGTTTATGCCTCCAAGGTCCTAAGCACTCACGGAAGAAATCATCACATAAAAGCAATATCTTGCTCGCCCCTATCTCGTGTGTCAAGTTTTTTGTTGCTTGGTCGCTGCATCGAGAGTTAAATTATTTTTTAACGAAGTAGGCATAATATTCTGAGAAAGGCGTTTTCAGCTTTAAAAAAATATTATAGTGATATCACCCTGTCTGTCAAGCCGTCGAACATGGGCTCCATTTAGTCATTGTACTTTCTATATAGGAGAGGATGAGATGAGTGCATCGATGGTGTATAGATGGAATCAGGGGAGGTATTCTGTAAGGGTCCACTTAGTGGACATGTCCATTTCGCCTGCTGTTGAAGTTCTAATTGGCTGGGCTGGGCTGCGCGTAAGCAGCAACACAGCCAATCAGCCCTTCAGCAGCAGACAAAATGGACATGTCCCCTATGCGGACTCTTACAGAATACCTCCCCAGGAGAATACGATGAACGCAATTTGTTACAGCGCATTAATCATGCTTCGCACAGGAAAACCAAGACGACTATATATCGAAAGACATCGTGCTCTAGATAGAGTGCAACTCTCCGCGGAAACTAGATTACGGTCAAGACCCACAAGTGAACTACAAAAGTGCGCGCTTATTGCATGGACAGCGCTTCTACGAGAGTCCAGGATTGCTGATACTTGGTAGAGACATGTCCAGTTTTGTTAAAACTATTCTTACCGATACGTGTTCCTATGGTGCCGTACAAGGATTGCGTGAACCGCACCTCGGATGTACATAAAGCTATCACTATTGATGAAAGGGGGCAAATAATCTGACTACTAACGATACGGCCAACTGGCTAGCATTCTGGGTCTGGAGCCAATGATTCGTGGCACAGCGATGCGCATAGCAACAGCCACACAATAACTTTTCCGCTGCGGCCACATGTAGCGCTGATTCGCCGGGTAATTTCGACAGCGCGTGATAAGCACGCAGCATCTTCGGCCTAACGTGTGTCTCATGTGCTTGCAGCTCGCAGCGGCAACAATATTGGGGGCCCTACAGAGTTTAAATTCCCCTTTGTTTGTACACCGACCGCATCGTAGCGCAGCGACTAAAAAATACCGGCTACGTGTTGGGGCTCTAATGGAGCCGCGCGGCGCGCTTATGACTCAGTGGCTCTACGTCTCTATAGGAACCCTTCCTTTTCCAACCGGGCGTCGAAGAACCACGGCGACAATGCGGGCTGCTCTCGAACGGCACACGGACACGAAACGCCAGTTTGTCGCTCGGAGCGTCGTAATGCCCACTTTCCCGAACATCGAACCTCCCTCGCTCGCTCGCTTCTCCGTCCCTCGACGGCCCCGGGCAGTGGAGCGTCGAGATCAGGGGGGCCGAGGCCTAGTTCTTCCTCTTTGCTTTTGTGCCTCATCGCGGCACGGCGCCGCTTCCTTATCCGGCAAATCACTTTTCTTTCTCTCGCCTTTTTCCGCACTTCCCGGTTCGGAGAGCGTCCGGGCCCGGCCAGACCGAGGCGCCCCGCGGCCGTTCCAAGCCGCCGGGCGCCAACACGCGGCTGTTTTTTCCCGCCGCGCGGAGGAAACGCTCGCGAGAAACGCGGGTCCGCACGTCGCGCCTGCATGGAGAAAGTAGCTACTTCGGGGAGGACAACTAGTGTGCGTGTGAGCGCTTGCGTTGCACCCTGTATTGCCCTCGGAATCAAGAAAAAAAAATGCAATAATGGAAACGAAAGTACTCCGCGCACCAGCGGAGCGGGTCGTATCACCAGCAAGAAAGCAATTGTGTCGGGAGAATGCGCGGGTTTTTTCAGGCCCCCTATAGTGAAGGTCCGAGTAAACGAACGCCGATCTCGATTGTGTGTCTAGAAATGCTAGCAAGTGGTGAGGTAACCCGACATCGCCGCGCTGTTGATGTATGTAAGTAGCAAAAGATAGCCTCAATGCCTTTGCATTAAGTTCAGCACACTCCCTGCGTGATAAGTGCAACAAGCAATGCATATTATGAGGTAGTAGCCCACCAAGGAGTGCCCTCACGCATACATCTACAATATATAAGGTATACAACCTTACGTATATTTCTCGTACAGCCGTTGCGAAAATGCGCTGTCACTGAATGCTTTGTAAGTGATACGTCACCGCAGACCATTCCTTAGTCTAATAAACAAGATTTTAAAACACTTCTACCGAGCTGACGTTAGCGACTCGTTAGATTCACCTTCAACATCATAACTCGGTCACGGTGAAGAGTGTTATTGAAGTACTTCCAAAGTGCCCATTGAAAGAAACATTCTGTTGAGGGCTTTACGAATATTCTCCTATTCAATACAGCACTGCCACACCACAAATAAAATTACTCTCCCCAAAGAATGCGAAAGTATGAGAAAAAAACGCTCGTTTGCTTTCTTTTATTGAATAGATTCCTCTAACATTGTTACGAGTGGAGATAAGCCCACAAAACAGACTATGTATAGACTGTATCTACAATAGGAAGCCCACCAGCGACCAAGTTGGCATCCAGCTCTCGCCAAGAGCCCAGATGCACCTCTTAATTTTCCTTCCCAGCGGTTTCTTGCTCGACCGGTGCTTCAAACGTTTGTTGCATTGAGCATCAATAAATTCTATATGATGCTCGAAATTAAACTGAATTAACTAAATGTCATGAGAGTAGCAAGACAAACGGGAACCTGAAACCGAAAAATGAGGTTGGGTTGTTTGATTCGTAGGGCTGATCATCATCATAACGTCAGCGATTATCAATTACTCGCGTTCTTGCATTAACTATTTCCATCCCATTCGTGCTAATTTCCTTATTTCATCGTATGACTTATTTCCCTTCCCTCCTCGACTGTTGTCCTTATATATTACATTGCGCTAAAGATCATCGTACCTTTGCTGCATGCATCACATGATAGCTCCACTTCCTCCTCTATGAACTGAAACATCAGCCACACATCATCATCATCTCTCTCTCTAATCGTATCACCGGCATCTATAATTAAGCCTAACGTCACACTTATTTTTCCTTCCACCGCTGGTTGCGCAGTGTTCAAATTGTTCTCACGCACTTTTATTGTCCTCCAAGTTTCAGCCCTATAAGCTTGTACTGGTAGAACTCAGTGGTGAGAGAGAGAGAGAGAGAGAACAACTTTAGGGAAAATGCCTGCAGAGTCGGTTAGGCTCCCTCCACGCAGGGAGGACAAGCTTCTACCGCGATGCGGCCACTACGTCAGTCTCATGCATTGTGCTCCTCGAGGTCTTGGTTCCTCGATACTTCCGCGGGTCCGAGAGGGCCGCCGCCCCCTTCCTAGGGGTGCTGCCCCCCTTCTCCTCGGTTTCGCGCGGTCGCTGCCTCTCTAGAGCTGCCGAGACCTGCTGCACGGCCTTGAGTTGTGTCTCTTTGTCATAGCTCCTTGTTGCAGCCTCTAGCTACGGCGGGATCGTTGTCTTCTCGCTGGCTTCTCGCGGATTTATGCTACAGTCCCAAAGGATATGAGCCGCGGTGGCTCTCTCCTTCGCGCAAAGTCTACACACATCACTCGCGTACACGCTCGGACACACGTGCTTAGCTAGCACCGGGGTGAGCAGGGGCCCCGTCTGTAATTGCCTGTATAACACTGCCTCCTTCCGGGTAAGCCCCGGGTGAGGTGGCGGCATAGTCTGTCTGTTAAGCCTGTACCACTTCACTATTTCGTTGAAGGTGGTCATCTTGTCCTTGGCACTGCACCGTGACCAACACTCCGAGTCGGCCGTGCTTGCAGCTGCGCGGTTGCTTAGTCCTCGCGCGGCCGAGTTGGCCGTCTCGTTGTGGTTCACGTTCCCGCGTTCCGACACGTCACTGCCCATGTGGGCCGGAAACCACTTGATCACCACAGCACGTTTGCGTCCGATGTCTTCGCCCTTGCGCAGTATGCGCGCGGCCTCACTACATACCCTAACCTTGGCGTAGTTCTTCACTGTCGTTCTAGAGTCACACAACACTGTAGTGCATCCGGGGTCGGAGACGCCCAAGGCGATGGCCACCTCCTCCGCCCGGTGCGTCTCTCGAGTCCGGACGCTCGCCGCGGTCTTCGTTGCACCCATCGATGCTCCGACAGCCACCACCGCGTATTTAGAACTTGAGGTTGCCTGCCGCAAGCAATCTAACATATTTTTCTTTGTTTGCTAAGTTACTTCAGAATGCTGTTCCCTAAGGCCACTTTCACCTAAATAGACTTTCTCTAGCACAAGTTCTGGAGGTAAACTGTCAATCAACATTTAATTTTTTTGTTACTCCTCGTGAGTCGTTGTCAGATTTACTGCAGTGGGCAACGTTCTCTGCAAACCCAAGTTGGCGAACAATTTCCACTGATCCTAACACGCAATTTTACATGATGTAACTTCATGTCGAACAAGTATGCCGTGAATAACGTTGCGAAAACTGACTTGGCCGACACACCGGTGAACCCATACTTTTCTGCTCTGGAATAATGAGAATCGGTGTGGAACCTCCGTAGATATTTTGGAATATAACAACGTATGCTTCCTTTACTCGTTACCGCACAATGCCTTCATGGGTGATGATATCTCTAGCGCACGAAATGCATTTTCGTCATTTCTAGCTGCCGTGTACAGATATTTGTTTAAATTCTGCAGATTTCTCAATTAACTGATTGACGAAGTAGAAATGTATTGAAGGACGCCAAGTCATGCCTGGATTCTGGTAGAATTTACCTTAGTGAATATTTTGTACAAAACTAAAAGAAGTATAAAGAACCCATAATTCTGCCTTTTTGCAACGTCTCCTTTTGTGAGCAGTAATATTAATCAGAGATTCTGTGTGGGTTCTTGTATACCTGAAGTCATGAAGCATTGCGTATAAATCGTATAAACTTGCGTATAAACTTTACGAATACACAGTTTCTGCTATAATTTATCAGAATTATTGTTGCTTTATATGTTCCTGCTGAACTTTCCCTGAATATTTCTTGCAAATTGGTTCTAACCACATCCTAATCTAAGCATGGAAGTCCCGCTTCTTTTCATTGACAGCTAATTATGGTTACTTGGCTCTTCCATGTACTGTACGACTCAGTGAAGTGTTTCGCTACGGCGCTTATTTCATCCGAAAAGTTTCTGATGACACAGCCTGCTTATTCTTGACTAAATACATGTAGTCTTTCAAATGCCAAATTGAGTTCTTGTGTCCCTCGTTGATTCCCCCATCATACAGCTCCATGCATTAAGTGCTACCTCAATCATTCAAATGTCAAGATAACTGTCACCTATAAGTTATTCACTTCCTGTTTATAAATTTTAGAAGTTTTGAATCCATACCTTTGCACTATCTCTATTGACCTATTTTCTCTACTCTTTCAAGTGTTGGTGCCACAGTTGTTATTTCCTTGTTATCGAGCCTGGTCATTTGCTTTTTTTTAATTCGAGGCTTCCATGGCCCAGTGTATTGATTTCCAATCTTTCTTATTGCTATAAGCAACTTCATAAAGCTCTTCCCATTCTGTGTGATTTTGGATGTATGCTGGTGCGTGAATTTGCTAGAGCCTCAATTTGCTTGCGCTTCTTTTTCCTTAATGCTACAGAATCAATCGACTTAACTTCTTATTTCAGTATACGTTATAATTTGTGCCCAATATTCTATCTTGTGCGGGAAGTTTCTGCATCCGTGGCCATGCCCATTAGTTAACACTAGACATCATCCGACAGCTCTCCAGCCTCTCTAAACACAATTACATGTCACGTGCAACTTGACGATTCCTGAAGGAGCCCTGCTCAGCAACCTACAGTGTATAGTGTCCCTCTGTAAAACGTTCGCTCATGCTCAAAAGTCCAGAAGGAACGTACATAGAATGGTAGCGATGAGGTAGTGAGCGGAGGTAGTATATGAGTAAAGCCGACGCAGCCACGAAACGAGTGAATAACAGCCTTACCACTTGCACTGCAAATTGGGCTGGTTTGCTGAGGTTCATGGTCATGTCCTTTTCTTTCTTCGTCCCTTGTGTCAGTGCTGTATTTTGCTTAGCACTACGAACCTTGACATTCTTCGCTCGTGGCAGCTCGCATAAATAGGAGGGAGCTCGGGAGAGGGGAACGGCTACTTCGGAAAGCATGACTCGTTTGGGGTCTCCAATAAAACAAACGCTACAACTAGACATCGCAACAGTGACGGACAGAAGGAACAAATGTAAATTGAAGGTGCGGTATGGTGTGTTTCTGCTATTCCTGAAAAATAAACACCGTGTAAATTGGTCCGCACGATCAACTGATGCAGGGCGTGCAGCTGCAAAGCCGCCTTGAGGCAGCGCATCGTCAAGACGATACAACACAAGCGGCCCACCTAGCAAATCAACAACTTCTGTACAAACCTTTATTGCGTCGCATGATGTCGAATTTACAACTGCCTATTGATTCCTAATATGAATGGCCAACAGTGCTGCGCGCAATTTACGCGGCTGTGATGAGACTCTGAGAGATGAGGCCCATCATTGGACGCTCAATGATGTGCTGTACAAGCTAGACTCAGCCTACTGGATAATAGAGCGCTCTAGGAGGAAAGGCTCCTGGGACCATGCACGGCCTATGTATTGTTGCTTTCTTTCTATCTTCCATTTCTATGGATCCGCTGTGGTTGCTTGGCTATGGCGTTGGGCTGCTAAGCACGAGGTCGCGGGATCGAATCCTGGCCACGCCGGCCACATTTACGTGGGGGCGAAATACGAGAACACCCGTGTAGTTGGATTTAGGTGCCCGTCAAAGAACCTCAGGTGGTTCAAGTTTCCAGCGTCACCCACCACGGTATGCCTCATAATCAGAAAGTGGTTTTGGCACGTAAAACTCCGTAATTTATTTTTCCATTACTATGTTTCTGTATCCTCCTTTCTGAAGAGTAGGCAGGCGTTGTGCCCAATCTGGTGGCACTTGCCAGCCCATTTCTCGCTTTCCTTTTCCTGTCAAATGTATATATGTTTTCAAAACAAATAACAACCAGGAGTCTTCCACTACGACGTCTCTTATAATCAGATTGGGCTTTTTACACGCAATGCCTCAGAACTGTTAAAAAGTTCACGCGGCTGGCATCATGCGATGCACCGTGTGAGGTATATCGCATGAAGCTTCTCGCAGGCTAAGAGCAATGAAGCACAACAACACTTCAAGCAAACACGCCTCGTTGTGTGTTCTGTGTACGACGTAGACAAAGAGAAGCGGTGCACGCAAGATATGGTCTAATACCACCTCACCATTGTCGTATTGCACTAAACGCCGAACAATCTAAACATTCACCGTCAACATCGCCGCCAATTATTGTCAATCCACGCAAACAGCGCAGGAAGCTTCGCTTACATCGAGTCCCACAGGGCCTGGGATCGACATGAATTTTTCTGATATTTCTCTGTGGCTCATAATGTATGTATGTTGACCCAACTTTCATAGAAAAAATCAATGCGTTACTTTAAGTTCTCGCTCCAAATAGTTGTCAGGCTATAGACTCCACACTGTCTTTAGTTGGCTGTCAGTGCATTATTAACACTGCGGATACACCGAAGTGAGCTTCATCGGAGTTTCGCAACAGCTCACCGCCTTGAATAGGTATAAAAAATAATAATAAAATCACAGGTAATGGTATTTGCACATCCTGAATTCACACATCAGAAGAATCAAAACCATGGCAGCATGCAGTCTAAGACTGACGACAACGCGGTCACACTGACACTCGCGGTTTCGGATTTGAGCCAGACTCCAAGCCCGGCAGCAAGGCCTCGGAGTAGACAACCTCATGAGATTGGTACATGTGTTCGTGATGTGTCATTTCACTTACGTCGCGGCCATGCACAACTGGCAAATATCGGAGCGGGATAAGCTCAACGCTTTAATCAGGAAGCCAAACAAAAGAGCTCTCGGCCTCCCCATATACACTCACACAGAACGCTTACCTCAACTTGGCATGCATAACACGCTAGAGGAAATAGCGGAAGCACAGGAGAGGGCCCAGTTCGTCAGGCTATGTACCACACAAGCTGGAAGACACATTTTACAGGAGCTGAACGTTCCCCCCACAGTAATCAAAACAAAGTTCTGCAGCATCCCTCGAGAGCAGCGGGACCGCATCACTGTCGCCCCGATCCCACGAAACGTCCATCCAGAACACAACGTGGGAAGACGTCGGGCGCGTGCGAAGGCTCTCCTGGATAAGGCTCGTGAAGGGGCTTACGGGAATCGGCGTAGACGCAGCGCGCTACGCCGACGACTGCAGTTAGCGTAGATCATGATATGCTAATAACGAACGCAATCTCGATTCGGACGACGTCTTCTGAGATCGCAGAGCAGGCTGCAATAGCGATGGCCTTATTGGACGACAAGAGGACATCAATATACAGTGACTCGATATCAGCTGTTAGGGCATTTGCCAAAGAAACCATATCCGAGCTGTCCCTAGGGATACTATAGGAAGCAAGGAGATCAAGCCACACACATTGATCTGGTTTCCAGCCCACATGGGACAGATCGAGGGTGCCCCGCCCAACCTCAATGAGTCGGCACACGGAGCTGCGCGAGGGATCATCAACCGCATAGCTACCGGGCAGCGTGATGCTGGAGGTACTGACAATCAAGACTCTCCTTCCTCGTACACCGAAATTACTAAGCACTTTTACTTGTCTCAGAGGATCTACCCCCTCCCACATTGCAAACTCAGTAGACCTCAGGCTTTGACACTAAGGCTTCTACAGACGGGAACATACCCAAACCCCCTACTTCTTCACAAGATGTACCCCGAAATTCAGACAACATGTGCATGTGCACTATGCAATGACTTATCGAACTTACCTCACATGCTCCGGCGATGTCCCGCGTTACGCGGCGATGAAACCAACACTTCTTCACGCTGGGATGCGGTCCTACACAGCCCCAACCTCGAAGAACAGTTATGGGCTGTCCAACGGGCCCGCGACGCGGCGGAGAGGCTCGGCCTCTCTGTCCCGACGTGAGAGCGGCCCGCTGCGCGCTAGTGCGGCCCTAAAGGACCCTAATAAAGTTTTTCATCCATCCATCCATCCAAGCCCGGAATTTCGGGTGTATTTTCTAAATGGTCTCGCACGGTTGTCTGTCTTTCATATTTCCGCGTTTGTTATATTTAGTGAAATTTGAAGCTGCGACGACTGCCCAAAGCCCAACGATATTCACACCACGATGAACGGACCGTACATAGAGCCCTTAGGCGAGTGCCATGTTTCCCTAAAAATCTTTTCCGGCAATATATGGAGGGAGCATTGCACTGTATTGTGTTCATTCTGAATTTCGTGTTGCGCAGCATTGTATTTCAGCTTATCCCCGATCCCGCAGTGCACCCGGATGTTCTCTGTCGCTTGGTGGTAAGAACATGCTTAGTGGCACAAACTTTACGCAAAGCACAGCGCGAAAGTGGGTCTGCCAGAGAATAAAGCTGTAGGAATAGGTGAAACTAGTGTAGATACTCTAGATCCTCCTCCAACCATATATTTTCACAATTATAAGTCAACCATATTTCTTGTCATTACCACGTGAAGTAGAAACATTAGCATTTACTTTAACGGACGCAAATTTTCTTTATTCGCAGGTACTCACTCAGGTTTGCAGGTTCCAACAGACCCCGATAGTAAGCACAGATAATCAGGATTATGTGGGCTCAGTCAAGTATGTAATTTCTGTGGGTTCAAGAACACGTGGAATCACAAGACTTACGTGTGTGCATGGCTAACTTGACTCATCCGGATTTACTTCACTACGCTCAGACTGACGCCCACGTCGACACACTTCGGCTCATCGAGACTTCATCTCCATCCTACTATTGCTGACGCCAACTCAGACTTATGAGTGGTTGCGAGTCTAAGTGGGTTGACTCAAGAACGACTTCGCGGACTTGTGTTCTTAACGGTCATCGAATTCGAATGAGATTTAAAAGGCAAGTAAACGCGGGAGAAGGCAAAACGCTGCGATCGACTTGGCCGAGAAGGATAAAGCTACACTTATCGAAAGATTCACGTGACTCTTCTCCTATGGTTTCTGCAAACTTCTGACGAAAATTGAGAATAGTGCACTCACACATTATTGATCTGCAAGAACAGTTATCGCTCAACTGTGTTTCACTGGCTCTTCGTCGTTCACTAGTGCTCTGTGTTTTACCGAAGTGCCCATGCCAAAAAAAAAAAGAAGAACAAGCGTATTCGGCCATGCTGGCATCGACTAATACGATCGTGCTTTATGTGAACACAAAGTGCCATTTAGCTATCTCAGTGAGCCCTACAAACCGTGGCACATTCTAGGGAACGTGGCTATGCCATCAGTGAGACGTTTCGACTGCACCACTAGCGAAATGAGGCGGAAAGACCTCAACCCTTTCATTTCCGCGTTTCCGAACATCAATTGGCTGATCGGTATATGCATAACGTTTTTGCCTTACGTGCTTCAACAGGGTAAGCAGACACGGATGATCGGTACCAATATAGCTCCCTCACGCAGTGCCTGCTCAAAAGCTAGTGCTCGTTCGTGACCACGGTAATCATTCTAATACAATGCCCAACCTATAGGGTCACCACACGCAGTCTTTGCCGCGCTTACACTGCAAAGCTCTGAGGAAGCGCTGTGCTCGTGACGAAAACGCCCCCGTGATTCGCGCGTGACACGTAGCGACCTCTTTCAGCCGCGACCTTCGACCGGAATGCGATCGGGTTGCAGCGAACATTAGCAGGGCAAAGGCGACGTCGATGAGTCAGACATCCGCGGGCCCCAGTCCTTCCTGCATCCCCCGCTCCTTCTTCGGGCGCAACCCGACGAAACAGAGGAGACGCGGAACTGAACAAAGCTCTGTCGTACGTCATGCCGCGGTGAAGCACCGGGAATTTCCCGTGTTTCAGAAAGGAAAGAAGTGCGGCAATTCCTAACCACTCGCTCCCCCCCGCTTTTCCAGCTCTTTTATACACCATATCTCGATAGAAACAAGGTCAGAGCTCTTTCGGAGGTGCGCGCGCGCGAGATTCGATCTCTTTCTGCTGCTGCTACTTCTCTTTCTTTTCATTCCTATCATGCGAGAAGGCGAAAGACGGCCTTGTTTCCCCAGAGCTGAAAAACAAGAAAACGGAAAGCCCTCGCGAACGTGCTTGAACTTGAGCTCGCTTGCGCGCGGAAGCGGGACATCGCTTTTCACGGTTCCCGAGACGATAACGACCGCTGCTCAGTATTGATGCGTTTCGCGAGTGACGAGCAAAAAAGTAAAAGAAAGAAAAGAAAAAGGCAAAATATACTGTTTGGGAAAAGCAAGGCTCATCTGGTTGCTGACGGCGCGAAGCCGTGAGCGAGGAAACCGGCTGTTTACATGGGTGTCGAGAGCTGGTATAATGCGCCGGTTAGGCTTGCTTTCTGTTCCTGCAGCCCCGCAAACGAGTATAAATGGCGACAAATAAGACCAGCAGCACGTACAACCGGTAGGACAAGGCGTACAAACAAGGCCCATATGAAGCGCACTTCTTTTTCTTAGATGGTGTGTACGCCCCGAAGAAGGAAAAAAAATTGGTGTATGTTTCGCCCCCCCTCACGCGAAAGCGAGGTGACAGCGGTTTTGTTAAAGCGAAGCTCTCTTTTACTATCCCTCAATGGTTTCCCTTCGGTCAACGATACGTCGGTCCGAACCTCCCCGGATATTCCGCTATATTTTTCGCTATATTCGGTTCACTATATATATATATAGAGAGAGAGAGAACGACCTTTGGTGCTCTGCCTAAACAATATACCCCGCTCATAGGTATTTCTAAAGCCCAGATACCTCTTAACAGAATAGCGCATGATATTCAATGGCGTCCTTGATTTACCTAATTTTCTTATTTTTGCTTAATCCATTTTTGAGCCTCTTGATTTGCGCCACAGAGTGTGGCACCATTCTTGACCATTCCTCTAAAATGCATGCGTACCGCTGTGTCACAAGGGGTATTAGAAGCCCTGAACGTATATCTATCGTACATTTGTGTGGGCATAGGCTTCGCTATTGTTCCCAGGAAATGCATAAACATCGCCTTCGTCTTTCGTGACATCCCTCCGTCCACATATTACAGTGTGCAAGCGCATGAACTGCTCTTTCATTTTTGCACAGCTTTTGAGCACTGTATTATTATTATTCTGCTTCAAAGCATATGTACCATTAAAATAAAGAAAGTAAGGAGTAGGTGGGCAACTGGGCCACCGGGAGGAGTAGAACGCCTGCCTACTCTTATGGAAGGAGAGCCGAGATACAAAAACATTTGAAATAGAGCGCAGGAAGAAGGGAAGAAAGAAGAGAATGAAACATTATGAGGCATACCAAAGATTGAAATAAGGCAATAAATAATTTATGATAAAACTCGGCACTGGCTAGAGAAAACAATCACTGCAGGTCACATTACTGAAATATTGTTAAAAAAACTAATACCTTCTTAGGTACCGTCGTTCGTAAAAATGCTCTACAAACGTGAAGAAAAGTCAATTTCTTAAGAATTAGTAAGGATGGTGCTACGGCAGATTTTTCGCGTCGAAACGCACAACCATTCCGTACAGGCATTCATCGAAGTTCGTGCACCGCCTTCCAGGAAGAGGATAATTACCCAGCAGCGACGCGTGCTTTGCAGCGAAAGCCGGGCACTCGTTATTAGGTGCTGAAGTGTCGGTGCAGTGCGTAAACATGATCATGGTATTGGAGCTTTGGCATGGACTGCGCATAAACAAACACTGTATGAGGTTCAACGTTTTCACAGGATGCTAAGAAACTTGTGCGCATTTCGTTCAATTGTATAGCATCTAATTATTCGTTTCACGAAAGCTTCGCTTCATATCGTTTCCAACATGTCCGCCTTACGCATACAATTTTTTTTTTATTGTGACCATGCAGGAAATAATGGAAACTTCAGTCTGGGGAGCGAATGAGGTTTGTGGGATACGGATCAGAGGCCCTCTACGGTGAGGCGTACGTTGCAAGTATGTGTTCACCGCTGCTAACAAATTTCAGCGACAATTCTTCGCTTGGCGGCTTGCATTGTTGATTTGCTTCAAATTTTTCATCTCAAATGACCTGTTTCTTTTTCGTGCTGCCTCGTGCTCAAGTGTCCTAGTTAGGCGGACGCCATCAGATCAAGGTCACGTTGACATCAGCCGAGTGGTGTCTCCGCTCTGTTAGCTGCATTAACGGCAAAGCATTATATGGCTCAGGAGGCGGAATATCCGGCGTCCGCGTTGGCGTGCCCAAACTCATCGAGCCCTCGACTTATGGTGGAAATCGAAGGCACCTTTGTTGTTAAGACGAATTAAGGCAGAGTCAATTAAGGTATTGGCGGCGAGGAGTTGCGGAGTCGCCATCTATCGGAAGCCCCTCGCTGGCGTAGTATGAGGGATCACGCGGCGTGCTCCTCATAGGTTTTGCTCCCGGGCATTTCTGCAAGAACTTTCGAAACGAGAGAGGTTTTTTACTGTCTAAATAATAATCTTGCGAAAACTGAAAGCACAGAATCGTTTACAGAGGCTATCTCTTTACCGAATACGTACAGTGAACGCCACTGCGCGCGGACGCCGCGATGGAGTCTCCCTAACCGGCTTCTTGCGTGAAAGGTAGGTAAACGCTGAGAGCAAACTATGTGAAACGTGTTCTTATAGTGTATGTATAACTAAATGGAGCGTAATAGAATGAAGCCTCAATGCAGTGATCGCACAGATTTGCAGCGACCGACTGCGCGTCTGCATGCTTGTCCGCGCACTGTTTCGTTTTCGCCGCGTGCGCGTTTTCGCTCCGTGCCATGAGCCGCAGAATATGGGCATTTGACAGTATACAAGCAACCATTGTTACGTGGGCGCTATCAGAGTGGTTCAAAAATAATTTCATTGTAGAGACTTCGACGCCTACGGGGACTGTGATGTGCCGTCGCGACGATCCAATCTTCTTTTTTTCTTTTAAATTCTTGGACGTTTGAATATTATTTCTCGAGTTGCGTCGCACTGTATGTTTATCGGTGTTATCAGCGTGCGATTTCCCGCTGCTTCTTTTTTGTAATCCAGTGAATTAATTCATAACACAAACATGACCATATGCCATGCTTTTTTTTAATGTGCTTCTTACTGCTCCGTTTCCGCTCCAGTGAACTTGCCAGTATCTATAGCATCGACAAATTCATAGACCAAACCGCCCTGACATTCGTCGGGCAGCGGAATCGGCTGAGCGTCTCAGTGTGCGTTTTCCGAACATCGCAGACCCGGCGCCGTAGCTGGAATCTTCCTCGCGTCTGTGCTTGCTGCATAACCGAGTTGTAGCCGATGACTGTCTGCCGGTTTTATGTTTCGCGAGCCAAGCGTCACGCAGCTTCTTGTCCTGCGGCTACGTGTGAATAAGGCTGACACCGGGCTCCGTTGCGTACGTCCGGCACTGCGGCACCAAGCAGTAGTCTACCATGCTGCGCGCCTTCAAAGGCAGCCACTATCTATTGTAGTGCTTTCAAGCGTTGTAAAAGAGACACTCGAAGCGGGAAAATCTCGCCACTAAATGAAGACCGCAGCGTACAAGGGAATTTAAACTCTCGTTTTCAGCTCGCTTCGGCGCTCCAGAAGCAGCCGACGCGGCCGCTATACGTCCACGTGATCCCTAATAGCACGTCACGCCGATGGTGGCGCCAGCTTTTCCATTGGTGGAGCTCGAGGCCAATAGTGAATTAAGGCACTGGAGCCCACGATCTTTGGTGGGCGTTGAAGCCAGGACCTATGATATTAATTAGGACGACGTTAATTCAGGCACAGTTAATTAAGGCAGAGTTAGTTAAGGCACTCGCACCCCCGACCTTTAGTGGGCATCGAGCCCTCGATATTTGATGGGAGTCGAGCCACGAATTTTCACGTTAATGAAGGTGAATTCAATCCAGGCATATTTAATTAAGATAGAGTTAGTTAAGCCACTGGAACCCACGACCTTGCGTTGTGCGTACCTTGTGACGAACACCGTTGGCCACGGGGCAGTGCTTCTGCTGACGCGGCCGTTCGACTCGCGCGACTCCTCCAGTGGCGCCACCAGTGCTTCTTCCGACGTAGCCACAATGCTTTCGCATTCATCCACGTAGGCATAACTAAGTGTCCCTTGAATTTTTAGTACGAATATTGCGTCTTCGAGAAGACAACAGTGTACTTGTATGTTTTCTTGGTGAGGCGAACTGTAGACTAGCGTTCGGCGCCCTTAATTTGCGTCTTTTAAGAATCTCACCTGGGTTGTTTTTCATTTTCTTGCTGCTTTATAAAGAAAATGTGTTGTGAACTTAGTTGAAAAAAACAGCGCTATGACAAAGACGGTTCCCTGCTGGCAGAGAAAGTCTTCGGCCTCAGGAACATGTGCTAATCTGTGTTACGAGAAGTTATACAATCGATGCGTTCGGTGCAAAGCATGCATTGTTTACAGGCTGCCATTTCGCCCGACGTATTCTTGTACATATACGCCCAATCAGGCGTTTTGACAACGTTAAAAGAGCACTCTTGATAAGGTTAAAAGAGCACTTGTCTTTGAAAGGCATTGGGGACCTGCATTTGCGGTCGATTGCACAGGGTGTGGGTGCCACCCGATGGCAGACAAAACAACCATATATTGTCTTCTCGCAACCCTTATGAAAATAATTTTTTTTTTGGTGAGCTCCTAATTCTCTCCTTATGAGTCATCAGACATCCATGAAGAAGTCAACGGGAGATGTGTTACAGCATTACCTTCACAACATGCATTCATACAGACTTTTCTTACGGCGTACTGAGCACACTTTATGGTTTGTGCCTTATTGGAAAAGTAAATATGTTTCATCGTTAGCTTCACAACAGACATTCACTTGAGAATACACAAATGGTTTTCTTGATGGAGAACAAAGCAGGTTTTGTGTGTGGTGCGCTACGGGCCATCTCAAGATGTGTTTTATCATTAGCTTCACAGCAGGCATTCACTTGAAAATACACACGGAATTTTCTTGATAAACTAAGCAGACTTTGCGTACGGCACAACAGGCTTTACCCTTTGGTATAGACGTAAGGTTTTTCTGGCGGAGAACTAAGCCGACTTTCTTTGTGGTTCCTCATTAGCGATCTCTTGACATGTTTCAGCAGTAGCGTCACAACAGCCATTAACTTGAGAAGACACACAGGGTTTGGCGGTCGACAAAATAGACAAATTTTATTGTAACAGCCGAAGACTGAGAACAGGTGTCGTTGCGTATTGTAACTCCATTAAATTTTGTATTGAATGTTGTAGATGACAGTGAATCATAAATCCTAGCCTTGCTCTTACAACCAATCTACGGGCTTCAAACACATTTTACAGAGAAGCTGTTTATGGCCAGGGTTCCCTGAGATTTTTACGTGTGCCAGAAAAAGCTATCACCATTAGCAATGGCTCGTGCCACTGCTCGCACGTTAATAATAATAATAATATTTGGGGTTTTACGTGCCAAAACCACTTTCTGATTATGAGGCACGCTGTAGTGGAGGACTCCGGAAATTTAGACCACCTGGGGTTCTTTGACGTGCACCTAAATCTAAGTACACGGGTGTTTTCGCATTTCGCCCCCATCGAAATGCGGCCGCCGTGGCCGGAATTCGATCCCGCGACCTCGTGCTCAGCAGCCTAGCACCATAGCCACTGAGCAACCACGGCGGGTAATGCTCGCACGTTCGTTGTCTTCTACCACAGACGGCTCGCTCGCGCCCCATGCTGCCCATCATTCCAGCGTTCCCATACTGCCCCTCTCGCTGCGAAGGCGCTGGCGGCACTGGCCCACTGCCAGTCGTTGAGGTGATCTCGGTCTCAAATTTCTTGCCTCAATATATCGCGAAATGAAAACACAGTTGCACATTACGAATGTGCGTAACGAATGTATAACACAAATGAACGCGAATGTATAAGAATAAATGTTCGTCACAATAACCACCGACTAAGACAATAAATGCGTTCGTACCTGTGTTCAAAATTCTGTGTCACCTCTTTGTCCTTTGCTACACAGTTACCGTGGTCATCCACCTTCACAGAGTGGAATGGCTCATAAGCTTCTTTTGTTTTTGTTTCTTTAGTTTAGAAAGAGCGACGATTTAATTCCTCGAACGGACTTCGGGCTGCTTCATGAGGAAAATTATCCCGACATAACCGCAGATTCGGCAATGCAACAGCTCCTATTTGATTTACGCTCAAAATCTATAGCAAATGACCTCTGAGGCTCGAATGCATGAAGTTCAGACGTTGGAAGACGTAAGAACCGAGTTAGAGCCGGTATGCTTGCCTTCCACCACAGATTACACCTAACGAATTTGCTGAGTTCGCGATCGGCGCATCTGGTCTTAAGCATAAACAATTCAAGAAATATAAAAAGATCTTGTAGATTTCAATTACGGCCGCGGTGGTTTCAAGTGTTTGCTTTTTACCTTCCACCAGCACTTAAGAAGCGCTGACCACTGACAGCCCTTTGCTTTAAAGTGGTTGCAAATAAACTAGTTCCTAGGTGTGATGTGTGAACGTTCTCTTGCCTTGTCAATGCGCAGAAACTAAACAGTAGCGGGAACAGTGCATGTTGCTATTCACTAAGTAAAATATGCGCTATAGCTGCCGTTTTCCGGCATGGAGTTGTGGCAAGGTACTCGATTAGGGATCGAAAAGTCGGACGTTCGTGTCCTGATGACAGCATGAACGTTTGATTAAAAGCCGCGTAGTGAAACGTCTGGGGAATTTTCCATCTTTATTTGTCTTTTATTTAAAAATTGCGCACGTAAAGTTTGCCAGAAATTCACCTTAAAAATATTACGCATAACAAAAAAAAAACACATCAGCCACTAGAAGTCAATTTTCCTGAGTACAAATTAGGGGTTTGTTAGACACACATAAGAAACTCGCACATCGCGTACCAGCTAGACACATGGTGGTCGATTCCGTTTTCAAACACATCACGGACTTCCATCATGGAAATTCACAACAAACTCTCAGAAAGCTGTAGTGAGCTTAATGTCAAAGAGCGTTACCCATACACAAAAAGAAAATTAACAACTGAATGACCAGAACGCAAAGGGAATTATGGAACATAACACGTTTTTTACAGCGAAGCTGTTGGTGGCTAAGGTTCCGCGAAATTTTCATGTGTGCGAGCAAAAACTGCGATCATCAGCAATGATGCAATCAGCAATCGTCATCGCCTTCTTCCACAGCTGGCTTGTTGGCGCCCGTCGGCGTAACCACGCGAACGCGCTCAGGTCATGGCTCGTGCGTTCGTCGTTGTCGTCTTCTTTTGTAGCGAGAGCTACATTGGCCGTATTCTCGCCGTTTCGCTATGGCCGGTGGCCACACCGCGACCTGAGCCGTTGCCTAGCAACCACTGCAGCTGGGAGCGCCGCTCGCTGCGCCATCTGGCATGGCATCGCAACGTCGAGATCAACGTAGCCAGGCCCCGCACTCTCTGAAGTACTAGCGATCGTCACAGAGAGCGAAAAATCAACCGCGGCGCGTTCCAGCATAAGCGCGTATGTGGAGCTACTGTAGTTTGGTCGCATACCTTAATTTGTATTTTTTCTGCTAGGGGCGCTCAACGCGGCTCAATATTTGATATATAAATGTACGCATAAAAACTGTCGTACATGTTTAACATGTAACTTTCTGCAAAATAAACAGACAATTTTTTCATTAAACTTACGTTAATAAAGCCTGTGCTTTGTTACTTGAAAAAAGGTTTTTAGAACTCACTGACGTGTGATAAGCAGCCGCCCACTGGTATCGATTGCAGTCCGTGCCGTTTATCAATTCAATTTGTACGGCGATTATATTTGTGAACGGGGTAGTCGTTTGCTTTGTGCAGCATCACGCAGGTTCCGCCTTAATTAGCCAACAATAATATCTCAGCCAGTTTATGCATTCGACAGCCGCTACCAGACGATCGTGTTTACAGATGGTGAATTTTATCACTGGCGTAATGTGTACATGCACGGCTTTCGTCGTCAGTGGTCTGCCGCGTCTAGCCGCGTAATGACGGGTTGCTTGAAAAAAATGTGCTAGCTAGCGTGAAAACTCGTCGCTGGAACCGAGCACAGTCTGTCTGGAAACTGCACAAGAAAGCGGATTAACCTTGCAGCTTCTGGGTGTGTGCACCGATGAGTAAAAAAAACACTGCTTCGCATTTTCAACTTTCAATTTCTTCGTGTGCAAGGCGGGTAAAACAGATTGCTCAAGTGAGTTTTTTTCTTTCAAAAGTAGAAAATCATAATGAAGTTATTGCTCTTCAAAGGCAATTCAAACAAGGCTCTTGTTATTTTGCCACGTTGCTAGAATTCCTGACACGGAGTACAGTATAAAAAATTTATAATTTTGGCTGTGTCTGCATGAATGATACACTGTGATAAATTCGCAGCACATTAGTGCTAGCGTACTTCCGGTGATGCAGTTGGATTAATATCATTTGATATATAATAAAATTACTGTGTTCGCTACCTAGTAGCTGGCAAACAAATTTAATCGAGGCTTTACAAAGCACAGCTCGCACAAGGACACCATCGAAAGAAATGCACACTCAAAACAGCGTTGTGTGTGTGTGTGTTTTCTGTCATGGAGCGTTTTGTGCACTGTTCTTAGTCATACATGAATCACAAACTCACCCACGCTTCCACCATAGTAATTGAGGCTTTCTCCTTTTGCCTCCGGCCTCCAAGATGCTGCTCATATTTGATCACCACTTTGGACTCTATTGTCTCTGGACGTACAAGTCACCAGTGAATGTGTCGCCACAGAGCCAGAATCCCTGCAAAGTATGGTTCAGAACCCTTCAACTAGAACTGTGATTTGTTAATTTATTGGACAAACTTTGGTTTCACCAATCTTTGCTTGCATGTTTCTCATTCATGATTTCTCTTTTCAGGAAGAAGGACAAAAGAGAGATTATTGGTTTGCAAGCTGCCCACGCCAAGCCATAAGAAGCTCAACGGACACCATAATGGCAACAGGTCCTCTTCAACTACGTGCCTCACCATGAAATGTTTGCAAGTTTACCAGATAGAGGGCTCTGAGCCCTATCAGGAAAGCAACAGTCTACAGTTTTGTATCGTATCGAGCGGGAATGCTAAAATTTGACATAAAAGCTTGCTTGATTTTAAAGGCATTTTATGACAATCGTAGAAGTAACAAGTTGAGTCCCAACTTGTTTCTTTTCTCGTCATGTAGCAAGCTCCTACTTGGTAATGCACAAATTCTGTCATCTGCTATTTGAAAATCAGATTGACGGGCATTACCAACAAGTATCCCATGCTCCTTCCTAGCGTTAATTTATTACCTGAAACTGCAAAGACTTTTAAAGCCTTCAAAACCGCTCAGTGCAATTTTGAGGAAATGATGCTTCATGTTCACTGAAACTCCAGCAGTCCGTCTTCACATTATTATTCTACTTTTTTATTTAACGGATGGTAGGCGGTGGACAGCTTGTGCTCAGTGGCACAAAAGCGGAGGAGGTCGTCCTCAACTCGAGAAAAGAACGAGCGGCCGCGGTCTGTAAGTAACTGTCGAGGTGCACCGTGCTGGAGAATGATGTCATGAAGGAGAAAATCGGCGACGTCAGTTGCACAACTAGTCGGCAACGCCTTTGTTATCGCGTAGCGTGTCTCGTAATCAGTAGTGACAGCGATCCACTTATTCCCTCTATTGGTCGTGAGAAAAGAGCCAAGCAGGTCAAGGCCGACGCGAAAGAACAGTTCTGAGGGAACTTCAATTGCATGGAGTCGCCCGACAGGTGGCAGGGGAGGTTTCTTCCGGCGCTGACACAATTCGCAAGTTGCGACATAACGACGCAGAGAGTGGTAGAGACGTGGCCAGAAGAACCGGCGTCGAACGCGGTCGTATGTACGCAAAACACTAAAGTATCCCGCCGTCGGTGCATCGGGAAGTTGTTCGAGAACGACGAATCACAGATGACGAAGAAGGACAAGGAGCAACTCAGGACCGTCAGGGTTGATAGTGCGGCGGTAGAGGATGCCGTCATGCAGCACGAACATGCGGCATGTGCCGTTGGTGTTGTCAGATTACACTCCGGCGATGATGGACTTTAAGGATGCGCCGTGTTGTTGTTCAGCGCGCATGTCGGTCATGTCACTCAAAGCCATCACGCAGGTCACCGCAACAGGATCAGGAGAATCCACGGTGTGACGCGAGAGGTAGCCAGCGTCCTTGTGCAGACATCCAGACTTATAGTTGACAACAAGTCAAAATTCCTGGAGCCGCAGCACCCAGCGACCAAGCCGTCCTGTGGGGCCCCGGACGGAAGACAGCCAGCAGAGGGCGTGATGGTCTGTAATGACCGAAAACGTGCGGCCGTTCAAATATGGCCGGAACTTGGCGACAGCCCAAACTAAAGCCAAGCACTCCCGCTCGATGATGGAGTAATTTCTCTCAGCAGGTGACAGCAGGCGGCTGGCGTAAGCTATCACACACTCGGTACCATTCTGTTCTTGGGTTGGAACAGCGCCGATGCCGTGGCCGCTTGCGTCAGTGTGGACTTCGGTCGGTGGAGATGGATCAAAGTGGGCGAGTATGGGAGGCGTGGTCAGAAACCCGATGAGAGCGGCGAACGCGTGAGCTTGGTCAGGGCGCCATGAGAACGGTGTGTTCTTCTTTAGAAGAACACACCGTCCATTTCATCGCGGTCCATTTCATCAGCTGAAATCTGTCAGTAGCCAGATCGAAGATCGTTGGACGAGTAGTATTTATCTCCGTGCAAGCAGTCCAAGGCGTCATTGATGCGTGGTAGTGGGTAGACGTCCTTTCGGGTGATCTTAATTAAATGCCCACAATCGACGCAAAAACGCCAGGTACCATTTTTTTTCACAAGGACGACAGGCGAAGCCCAAGGGCTGGCTGATGGTTCGATGACTCCTTTGCGGAGCATTTTGCCCACATTTGATTGGATGACTCGACGTTCAGCATGCGATACACGATAGGGACGCTAACGAATAGGTTTCGTGTCTCCAGTGTTGATACGGTGGTGAACAACAGATGTTTGTCCTAAAGGCTTGTCGCTGAAATCAAAGATGCCAAGGTACGACTCGAGGAAGAGACGCATGTCCGTGGCCTGTGCAGTGGTGAGGTTAGGTGCATTCATCTTCGCCAAGTGATCCGTTAGGAAACCAGAGGTGTGAGCTACAATTGGTTTTAAGAAACCGCTCTCGGCATTAAGACTTTCAATGTCAAATTCAGAAGTATTGGAAACGCTGGCCAAGAACGTGCCGGCTGGAAGCACTTGAGGGCACAGGCTGAAATTTAGAAGCGGAAGAACGACGCTGTTATTAGCAATCTTCACCAGCGTATGCGGAAGAGCAAGTTCAGTTTCAAAAGCACGTCGATGATGGGTTGAAGGACATATTCACTGTCGGTAATCTGTGGTTGTGCGGTCAAAGCGATGTAAGTGACTGCCTGAGGTGACATACGCACATCGTGAAGCGAATACAAGTGCGGTGGAGCGGTGCTCGGAGCATCGGCGACTTGAGGCAGTTCCAACTGAAGAACGCCGGTTGCGCAGTCGATGAGAGCGGAATGATGGGATAAAAAGTCCAATCCAAGGATAATGTTGTGAGGGCAGTTGTCGATCACAGCAAAAAGAACAGAAGTAGGGCGGTCAGCTATACTTATGCGTTCAGTACACATTCCAAGTACAACCAGCACGCCGCCGTCGGCCACACGAAGCACTCGGGCAGCTGCTGGGGTGAGGACCTTCTTTAAACGTCTACGTAGGCTAGCACTCATCGCATAGAAACGTGGGCTCCAGTGTCGACGAGTGCTTGGAAAGGTAAGCCGCCTATTTTAACGTCAATCACAATTCTCTTTGTGGGCACAGACACAGGATTTGCTGCAGTAGTGGGCAATGCAGCGCCACCTCCGAGGGCTGCATTGCTTAGTTTTCCGAAAGATTGCGGCTAAAAGCCACAGGGGACGAAAGGTGATGTGGATGCGGCGAACCGGAAGACGGGCGACGCGTTTGCGGTGAGCGAGACTGGTGTCCGCGCGGCGATGGTGAGCGACTGTACCACGTGCTCCTAGCAGAGTTGTCGGCACTGTTGGACTTGGCGGTGGGCGAAACATTGCGGGCATTGACATTAAAACGGCTCAGGTTGTTCGGCATGTGAGGTGCCGAGGGCCACGAGTTGCGACTGTATCGGGCGAGGTGACAAATGCGGTGACAGGTGAGACATACCAGCTGGTCGTCCGCTGTTCTCCACTCAGTCGGGTTGCGATAACGCGGAGAGAAGCATCGGGGTGGATCGAAAATAGTAGAAGCGCGTCAGTTAGCTCTAGAATTGGCGACAGCACAGACAGAATGTAATCAAATGTTTTCAAGTTCCTGGCGAACGATGGCTTCCACGAGGGGAACAGAAATAGGGGTAGCATCAGGGCTACGCGAACAGAAAGCTGAGGGCGCCATCGCGTCCAGTTCACGTCGAACAATTCGCACCACGTCCTCTGATGGCAACGCACGCTGCTGTGCGGGCTGATCGTCACACGTCGACGTTGCGGCAGTATTGAGAAGACTGGTGAATGGGTGGAGGATGCGTCGACTTTTGGCCTGCTCGAATTGTCGGCACGCTTTAATGATTGCGTCAACTGTAGAGCAGCTCTTGCACATGAGCAGATTGCACATGATTTGCACATGAGCAGGTGTCTTCAGCAATTCCCTCGAGCACAAGCTCTACCTTCTCATCTTCTGTCATGTAGTTATTGGCTTTACAACAAAACGCCAGCACGTCCTGGAAATACGAAACATAGAGCTCTGTGAGGGATTGGGCACGAGAGTCCAGTTCTTGCTTTGCGGCAATTTTACGGCCGGCTGGTTTGCCAAACAACTCTGTTGAACTCTCTTTGCATTGGTCCCAGCTGGTCAGCTCCTCTTCATGGTTTTCGAACCACACCTTCGCCGTGCCTCTTAGGTAGAACAACAGGTTAGCTAGCATAAGCGTAGGGTCCCATCTGTTGATTTCACTCACCCGTTCGTACATGGCCACCCACTCTTCCACGTCGGCGCCATTAGTCCCGAAGAAAGTTCCGGGATCCTTGGGTTGTACAACCACAACAGAAGGGGACAGCATCGTAGCGGGCGATGGTGACGTTGGAGGCGGCAACGACGTTAATCCCAAGTGCTCACCGTCATTCATGGTGAGGACGGTGATGCGACGTCCACTGCGGAGCTCCGTTTCCAGCCGTGGTACCCCACACTCTCACCAATATGTTACAGGGATGTTGGGAGTATAGACTGAATATATTTACAGTATATATACAAGCAAAGTCAGTGGGGTCAAGATGGCTTACCAACAACAACATGCAGCAGCCAGCCTCGCGCGATCTTCTTCTTCCTGTCTCTCTTCTTTCATCCTTCCGTAACAATATGAATAGCAACGCGTTCTTTCGGATGCTTACAAATTTCTCTGTGAGCCCTTTCTGGTACCGGTTTCACACTTTGCTAATATACTCAAGAATCGGACTTACGAAAGTTTTATGCGCAGTTAGCCTCATATAGGATGGTGCTGCAGTTAATTTTCTTCGCAAGAAATCGACCGTTTGGAAGGGCTTTGTATGTTAGCATTATGGTCATTCTATTTCAAAGAGCTTGTGAAGGTTACACCAAAATATTTTACTCTGTCAGCATGCACTAATCGATAATCTAACTTAAAGATCGTCTTTCTGTGAGTTGTGGTCGCATATTTTCTTTTCTTAAGATTATTTTTCATTCCCCACATGTAGCACCAACGGGTTTAGTAGAGCATTTGTTCCTGCTCATATTAGTCAGATGGGCGTTTGGCATTGTGCCTTTGCTAGACTGCTTCCCGAAAAATTGTATTAATATTTCTGCGGGTTGGGTACAGATACAGCAATCAATTGCAGAATAATCAATCATACAGTACGTTTCATCGTCAACGAAAGTAGTGAACCACATATTCATCGAAAAAAAAAACGTTGCCAGTAATCTGGACGCGATAAACTATCCACAAAAAAAGAATGAAAAAGCTGGTGAGAACTCATTTCACAAAATATATTATTTTAAAACAAGATACATATTGTTTTAGCTGGAAATATAAGCCGTAAGAATACACCGAATTTTGCGAAAGTGAATACCAAGCACTGAATCCTAATTATCGTCAGCCTGTTTTTTGCAGCTAACTTAGGCTGGGATCATGCCAAGAGAAACTTAAAGTTGGGGGTTCTCACCTGCCAAAACCGCGATCTGGTTATGAGGCACACCGTAGTGGGGGACACTGGATTAATTTTGGCCACCTCATCTTACTCAACCTACGCTATAAAGCTATGTACATGAGTGCTTTTTCACTTAACCACCATCAAAATGCGATTGCCCCAGCCGGCAAGAATCCGAGATCTTGTGCTATCAGCGTAATTGCGTAGCCGCGGGTCCATGGATGAAAGAAGCAAAATTGAAGAGACACTGACGTCTCTGTTCTCTAAGCCGGAAGTGCAACCAGGGTGGTGCGTCATCTCGCTTCGAATCTGCCAGAACCGCACCCCAAACTCACCAGGCAACAACAGACGATCCTGCGTCGAGCGCAGGCGGGATCGCTTGCGCATCCCGTACTGATGAACCGCATGTACCCTGCGCAATACGATATGCTCTGTCCTTTTTGCAGAAGAGAAAAGGGCACCCTGCCGCACGTCTTGGCAGAGTGCACAGAACACAAGAGCCCCCCTCCTCCCCTTCCCACCAACACCCCCAATTCCCAACCCCTTGAGCGATGGGAGACCTTGTTATCCAGCCCCGCCCTACCGATTCAGCTCGCACTGACGGACAGGGGCCAGGAGCTGCTGGGAACATATGGGTCCCGTAACTAGGGAACCATCCCGTCTGGTGCCTGCGTGCACCACCGATTTATTTCGGGCCCAGCAAATGTTGCTTCATCATCATCATCCAATCAGCTCACCGGAGCAGATAAACGGGAGCTTTGAACTAGCACTGCTACGAGCAGCCGGAAGTATGCGCTGCTCCCGCGCGTCAAAACAGAGCCTACGAAACTTATGTAACCGTTTTAGTGAAGCACACGCGCCCCTGTGTATTTTCGGTGGCACGTCGATGGCGACGATGAAGATCCGCGCCATCACTACTCGAGAGTGTCTCTGTTGTTGTCTGACCATTTCACCCTTACAGACTCAAAACACAACTTTCAGCATACACACCCCACTGCAAGCTTAGTTTGTCTTGCGAACGGAATGCGCTTCGAGGAAGACCTGGGCCGAAATATCGTTCGTCACTTTTCTGAGTCCGAGAGCTGCAGCGAGAGCTTCAGGAGGGTGGCTGCTATGGCAACACTGGCGTTTTGACCACCAGTCCCAGTGATCGTTAGCAAAAAAGAAAGAAAAACAGCTCGTGACTTCCACCACACTTTCTCCAAGACACCCCGGCTGGCCGGAGCCTCTCCTACGCTTTCCTACCTCCATGAACAGACCCTAGTGACAGGGCCATAGCCACCGCGCTACCGCGTGAGTGACGGCAAGGCCGTTAACTGGGTGCTCACTCGCAGTTGTATACAGGCACTGCACTAGCTTCTCGATTTCTTGAATGAGACGACATGGCAGAAAAAAAGAAATGTCGACTATAAATGGAACCTCTGCTGTTCGTTCCCGGCAGAACAGGAGCTGCGCGAAACTTGCTGCACGAAGATGACTCCGCGTAGCCCCGTTGGCGTGAAGTGTGTGGCGCTAAATTTAACCTCCAACGTCTGAGTACGCATACACGCTGGGACGGCTGTGTACACTCCGAAAAAACGCCGTCGCAGGTCAATCCCATATACCACGGCTTTTTGGTTGCCGTGTCGGGTATCGACTGAGCGTTTATTTACACCGCAAACGTCCCATTTGTCGGTATACTAAGGCGACAGATCAAAAGGCGTGTGCCAACAGTTAAGACGAAACCGAATATACGTTGAAACTTGGCGCTGCAGTGTTCTTTTTTTTAAGTATAGGGAAGGGCCCAGACAGCTAAAAAGGAACCTTAATGCACCCAGGCTGTCGGTATCCATTTAAATATAAATTGGATTGGTATGATTTTGTTTGTGTCGTGCTTGTTTTTCTTTCTTCTTTTTCAAGCGAACTCAGTACGCCAGTGAAAGTAACTGCTTTATGCAAAGATATACACTAGGAGATACACCGCAGACAGGACCTGCTGCACGATTACAATAAAACGAATAAGCCACAGAAATACGAATTGTGTTAATATTGAGTAAATTATGGCGTATAACGAATCACTAAGGGTAAGCAAACAAGAAGTATAACTAAACACTATATAAGAAAGGAACACGAATAACGAAACGAAGATTCATTAAACTACTTGCTACAAGCCTGTACCTAAAAAAAGCGCCCTTTCTTTGCGCAACACAGAGTTAGGCGGAGTAGAATACTACGTCATATTGGAAAGCCAGAAAGTCAGAAAATGTGTGCAAGAATAGGTTAATGGTCGCGGTGGGTGGTAGAAACTGTTGGCGCTTAGTTTGGTGATTGATGCCGGCAATCGCTCACTTGCGCGTCTCTTATACAATGTTACTGCGGCATGTCACCGCATATCCATCAAAGCAGTTTCGCTTAAGAATACAAGAAGGCGGAAGCGTTCTTCGTGGACTTAACTAACCATTATGGTAACACAAGGTGTTGCATGCGGCTCTACGGAAGGTCCTTCTTTCGCAGGTTCTCAGCGCCCCTGTGAACTCGGTGTTTCAGGGTAGACCACAAAAAGTTTTCAATGTCTCCTGTCTCATCGCGTATAATGGAGTGCACTGGGCGCAGAAGGCGACGAAAAATGTTAAGAAACATATTAATAATGCTACGAGAATATATAGATTCCAAGTAGGAAGCGGTAACTATACTAAACGCAAACAAGACAGCGGCCAATGTGGCATTATAAAGAAACAGAAAGGGAAAGGAAATGTCAAACTAGATGCTCAGTTTGCTGGCCTACGCAGGGTGAAGCGAGTGACGCTAGCGTGTTTGTGACGGCAGCAGCAAAGACGATGACAACGGTGACGGCGATCGTATGACGGTGAAGGCATGACAAACTGCTGCCATTCGACGCGAGTTTACGATATGCCGGCGGTTGGGATCTACATAGTTGTAAGTAGTACTGGACGGGCGTTAGCGAGAGAAATACGGATTGTGGCGTCATTTACGGCTGAGAGTTGCACAATTGTACGCACCTCTTTCTATGTCATGTGATCGACGTGAAAGCGACAATCGAATTTCTTTTCTAGCGATGAAGACGTTAGAACCTGATCGACACGGGCCACTCATGAAGGCGGTACATTGGAGAATGATATCCAATGCAGGCGGCTTGAATTTTGAATTTAGGGCACAGATGCAGAGGAAGAGTTCGATCGCTCCTCAAGCCCGTAACTGTTGCACAAAACTGCGTTACTTATCCGAACGACGAACAAAGTAGTCTTTGCGAATGCCACACCCTGCCACAGGGAACACGGTATACGGCTTGCTCCTGCTGACCATAGATAGCCGCAGTTTAGCGGCGCAAAACTTTATCATAACGTAAGTCGCTATGAAGTGCATTACGAGTATATAAACGCATATAATGCATATGTGAAAGCGCAGTGCATAGGAGTAAGTACTTTTGAAAAGGGAATAATGATCGCACAGTGTCGTTATATTCCACAGGTTTCTACAAACTGAAGTAATCTGGTAATCAAACTTTAATTGGGTCCGCCGCTTGTAATATGAAGGACAGCAATTTTCTGTAGCTGACGGAATGAAATATTGTCATTCTTGCTTCTAAACGGTTCGCACTGGCATTATCACGGCTCTGATTCAAAATGACTTTGTTACACTTGCATGAAGTGCAGCCAAAATGACGGTGTAAATGAATTCCTTAATTCAAACTATCATTAGGACAGTATGGTGGACAGTATGGTACGGAATGGATAGTATGGACAGTATGGTAGGCTCCACTTATAAATGTTAATTTCATTCTTCAACTTCAGAAACTTTCTTGCATTTAGGCGCATAGCCGTTGCGTCTATATACCAGGGCTAAAAAATAGCAGGATTTTACTGTCATGCTTTCGGAAATCACGTAAACGTCAATTCTAAAAAAATGCATTAGACCATTTACATTGGCGCTCACATGTTACTGTATGATGAAAAAAAGCTTTGGAGCTTTCATGATGCCCCATATTGAGCAAACTTAAAGAGTAGGACGTGTGCCTTTAGGTCCTACTGTCCTGCTGTGCACACGTCCTACTTTATAAGTAGGATGTGTGCCTTTATGAAAAAAAAAAACGCGCCTGCACTTGCTTCCGTTTTCATTTTATATTTCGATGTTAACTCTTTACAAACAGCATTTAGTCATTCACTTGTAGTTCAAATGCAATGGCAACGGCCAAATAGGCTTCTTTAAATCAGGTAGATTGCCTAACTCTCTAAACTTCTCTATACTTTGTTATGTCAACGAACGTATCTACACCGCCGATTTTTCCACAGAGATAAAGGCCGCTGGAGTTCAAGGGAGTTCAAGGTGCTGTACGTCAGGGGTATTATTAGCTCATAACGCACGCTCAGCAGTGGCTTGTATGGTCTATATCAGTACGGTCAACGGTAAACTGCTTCAATGGGAGGAGCACTGACCGTCTGGCCGCGGGACCGACGTTTCGGTGCCTATTTGTAGCGCTGTGTGCTACACGTGCAAATCAGTTGTAAACTGGTTTTATCCTCAGCACAAAAAGGAGCAGCCGAATCAGAAAGAAAGGAATTCACACGCGCAGAGCAGACAGGCCAGCGGGCTTGGCTTAGACTGCAAAAGCAACAAGACACGACATCGCGATGTCCTTCTGTCACTTCCTACTCTGACCTGCGAACGAGAGTCGAGAAAAAGAAATATAAAAGCGGGGATCTCTGTCGACTGGCTTCTGCCATGCGGACAAAGAGGAAGAAAGGAAGCTGCTCGAGCATTTGACACAGAAGTGCCTCACGGAGAAATAAAAGAAACGAGGTTCGAAGTCGCGTTCTTTTTACTGCCGCTTTCCCATTCGCTAGCGCGCACTTCTGGTTGTCGGCGATGCCTCCGGCAGTTCCCGATTGCGTCCGTGAAAACACGTGGAGCGGTTCCTCTCCCCTCGCCGCGGCAGCTTTCGCCAGAATTTCTGTGCAGCAGGATGAACGCTGAACTTGAATTCTATTCGGTTAGACCTTCTAAACCGTCCGCGAGTACGTGCAGAGCTGCTGTGATCATTGGAGGACGAAAAGTGCTTTCCTGCCTTAGCACGTGATATACAAATCGATCGGCGCATTGATCCCGCCATTAATAGCGCGTTGGGGGATTGGACGAAGCGATTGAAGCAAATGAGTTGCTTGAACGGCGTCTTCGGGTGAACAAAATCAGCCTATTTCACTATTACCACGTGTTAAATAAACCGATCGCCACATTGATTTTGCCGTCAGTAGCACGTTAAGTAATTTGATGAAGTGACTGAATGATATTGGTTGCTTGAACAATGTCTTCTGGTGAACTAATTAGCCCATTTCATTATTATAATGTGACACATAAATTGACCACACAATTCATCCCTCCATCATACAATACATTACGTCATATGATAAAGTGATCGAGGGAGAGTGCTTGGTTCAATAAAACCCGTCTGGTAAACCAGTCACACTAGTGACAAGGTTGTAACATCTTTTTGTTAACAACAGGGCGGTTTCCTCGACTGAGACAACTGGACTTATTCGTAATCTATTAAGTCTGGCTGCGTCGCTAAAGGTGCTTTTGGTCACGTGCGGTATTTGCACGGCCCAGCTGCAAGCAGACCTTACAAACGGTCCAATGGGATGGATAGTCGAATACCTCAGATTGTAAGTGCGGTGGCCCGCAGTGAGGATTCTCGGTGGAGGTCACAACTTGTCTTTAATAATATGCAAGAAGATACGGCGGGCGCAATAATTCAATTCGACAGCGCGTAGAAAATCTATTGCTGTTTTACTATGAAGCATATAGAACAGACAGCTTGCTGACCGGAGGCCTTACATTCTTCTTTGTGTGTTATCCATAACTTTCCTATGGATGGCTCGTTTGGAAGTAAATGAACTACACTAGATCTAAGAAAATTGAATTTTCTTTGATTTCTGTCCATGCGTCCTTATACGTTCTATCCTGGAATTTAGGGCGATGTTGACTGCTGGCCGGATAGATAGAATGGCCACGGATAGGCTGCTCCGTTCTGACATCGTGCTGTGTAAATCATGCCTATATTACGAATTTTACATGCGCAAAATATATTACAGCTCACAATATTGCAACATATCTTACTCGAATCGAAGCAGGCCTCAAATCTGAGTTGACAAGAAATGTGTTATGGAACGAAAGCCTACGTAGAAACGTCAGGAGCAAAAAGAACTTGATAACAAATAAGACTATTGGTTGCAAATTTATTATATGGTTGCATGACAAAACACATACGTGTGTGTGTGTGTGTGTGTGTGTGTGTGTGTGTGTGTGTGTGTGTGTGTGTGTGTGTGTGTGTGTGTGTGTGTGTGTGTGTGTGTGTGTGTGTGTGTGTGTGTGTGTGTGTGTGTGTGTGTGTGTGTGTGTGTGTGTGTGTGTGTTTGTGTGCGTGTGTGTGTGCGCGCACGCGCGCAGCCCAAAAGATATGTCTGCATGCCCCTGCCTGCCATGTGGTGCATATATGGCAAAAATGTTAAAGAAGATTCTCGGAAGCAAAGCCATTGCATTTGCATTGAATTCCAATTCCCTATCCGCTACAATAAATACCAGTATAGCCCACGTAAGCATTGTCCCTACCAGTCTTTCCTTCTATAAGTATCCCAAGTGTATTGTACTTCAATCTCTCCACAGCAACCCATTTATGACGCACCAGAACAGGTTATGCATCACCACTTTTTGCAACAAAGCAGCGCCTTCCATCGCTGCACGCAATTCACACGGTAGGACGGAACATCGAGTCAGCCATCGCAGAAGGAGAGAGAGAGAGAGGCAGTAGGAAGCGGAGCTGCCCGCCGCCGGCTTTCCGCGTCGCTCAGAATCTCTCTCGCTCTATTGGGAGTCCTGCGCGCGCGCAGTTTGTCCTCTCGCGCTCAGAGATAGCCCGCAGGCGTCCTTACGCGCGCAGTTCACGGGCGCGACAGCGCGCGACCGCATTGCGGGGCTCCCTTGCCGTGAACAAAAAGGAGCGCGCACGTCTTTCTGGTGGGCGCAGCTCGCGCGCTTTTTACTGCTCGCTCCGATGCTCTCTTTCTGTGCCGCAGCAAGGGTGCGAACCGACAGGAAGGAGCCCGATGTCCTAAGGAGCATTCATACGCGCGCGTGGGAGCGACTGTGTTGGTCTATAAAGGCATGGAGGCAGGAAATATGGCGTCCCCTGAGAGTGCGCCGCCTGTGGACGGAAAGCCGAACGCTCCAGTGAGAACCAGAGGCTCGCGCATCGTGGTCGCACTGCGGAATATTTCAACCGAGGCATTTCTAGACATCAAACGGGAGCGAAGAGGAAGTGGCGGTGGTTTTTCGGACACGCGTAAGCCCAAAGAGTAAATGGTTGCTTAACGATAAGAGGAATGGAGAAGTTGGGGCCTTGAATGCACATAGACGAACCCTAGTCGGAGCCATTACCCTTGGTGGTGAAAGCCTGGATCGCTTTGATTGCGAGAGAGAATAAGAATGCATAAAACAGCGCACCCGTATATGCCAAAGATTTCGAGATGGAAACGCACGTGCAGTCATGTGTAAGCCAGTCTTAGGTCGTCGTAACTATACTCGGGAGTTTCTTTTAGAGTGTAGCTCTTATGGCGCGTTCATACTGAGACATTCCCCGTCTGGAGCGGCGCGGAACCCAGTTCGGCGGCGGCGAGATCCGCCGGAATAGCCTCTGCCGCGCCGTTCGCTCCCTGACCGATTTTTGCGGCAGCTGCCACCGGATTCCCTCACCGTGAACCAATCGGAGCGTGATTCAGCAACTCGAAAGGTGGTGGCCAAGCTCGACGCGCTCGTAATATCGCAGTCTTCGAAGGCGTCGCGACATCGGAAATACTCATCGAATTGGTGCGTAACCGCCCTGTCGTTTTCGACAAGTACCACGTGAAGCACAAGGACTAAGCGGCCTGACAAGGGGGCGTGACCAAGCTTCTCGCGCTCTCGCAAAGCAGGCCGAACCCACCAACGCCGCTGGCGTCGTCTCTTCGGCGCATGCTTCCGCGCGTCATGCATCGTCACAAAGGTGCTTACCAGCAGGCCTAGTAGTGCTGCCTCTTCTTGCTCAGGGTTTATTATTGTCGTTGCAAGCAGTGATGAAGCGGCCAAAATAAAAACACGCGAACTCTACGCGAGCGGACATAAATGCGCAGTTTCGATAAGGTTTACTAGAAATGGAGAGTGGGTCCACGGCGGACTCTTCGCTGAGGATTACTTCATTGAAAACTTAGTGGCGCCACCGTCGCCTTCACTTGAATTAGCTGTTCCGCACACCGGTCGGACGCCTGTCGCGTCGGAGACCCTACCGCAGCTTCGTGGAGCTTTGACAGGCGTTTCACTCTGCTGCATCTACTTTTGATACTCGGTGGCGGAAACAGTGATTTTCTTCCCCACTGACCTGCAGTCAATAAAATTGAGAAAGAGCGACGAAAACTACGCAACAACGAGGGTACGTCGGGCAGACGACTGCTAGTCGGCCTGTGAGCTCGCCTCAGCCAATGGGCTCTGCCGAACAGCCAGAGCTTCAGGATAAAGCAACGGCAACGCCACCGCAATTTCAGCATCTTTTGCAACACCCTCGGCGCTTGCCAAACCATACACTAGAGCCACTCCCCATTCTAGTACCCTCTAGTTTCGTGTTGCAGGAACATTCGGGATATCCCGCGCTTGCTTGGAGGTGAGAATCCTACACAGCGGATGGCTCTGTATGGCGTTCCGGCGGCACGGTGGACAAGCAGTGTGCACGACGCGAATTTCGGCGGCAGGAGAATTCCCTTCGGTGTAGACGCCGGATTTCCCAGTGTGAACGTGCCATTAGGCGCCCGTTCCTTCGGCAAATGGTGGCGGCGGCGGCGGCGGCGTAACCGAGTGAATGAGCATAGCGAAAGACGAAAGCAAGCGCAGAGCGCAGCAGGGGAAGAGGAAGGCGCAAGGACGCGAAGAGGAAGGCGCATAGGAGGTTGCAGTAGAACCATGAGGCGGAAACCAGAGGAGGGTACGGCGAAAGCATAAGAAAAGCGTAGTGCGGCGGCGATGGGTATACGAGATGGTGTGAGAGTAGGGCGTCATATGGTAGGTCGGTCGGCGGCGGCTGCTGTGAATTGCGCCCTCGCGTCACCATGCAAATTAAAATTCCTCCACTGCCAAAGAACACGTACCCAGAGCACCACAAGGAGCGATGAGAGGCAAGGGCGCGCCGCATTGAGCGCAAATACCAAGATGTAGAGGGCGTGGCCCACATAGACGCCGCGGAGTACAGAGAACGGGCTTCCGGCCCGCGATTGGTTGGCTCACCCTTGCAAGCTTTCACTCGCACATACAGCATACGGCACCCGACGAGGATATTATCGCCCTTGGACTTTATTTGGAACATCACAGCGACGGCAGAAATGCGCCTGTAGTGTCCATATAGTAGCTATCGCAATAACATGGTAGTAGCAGTGCGGGAGGTAGTCCGGGGTCCCTAAACAAATCTCAGCAATAGCACGCGTTGACACGATGCGTTTCGATTTGGTGTCACCGAGGCGCAGTCAGAAAGCAGGTGAGAGCTTGCGCTGGTATGCAACGCGTGGCAGCGCAGGCAATGTTAGGGTTGGCGTCTGACACCACGTGGCGAGAGGTCATACACCCTACGCCTGAGCCGGAGCCAACGGGCGCCGGAGAGGTCATTCACCCTAACACCTCAGCCGGAGCCTACGGGCGACCTCTTCCCCTCCTCTCATGGTCGTGGCATTGTGTGTGCTTACCTCATCCCCTTCACACACCCCACTGAGCCGGAGCCCACGGGGGCCCTCTCTCCGTGCCTGTCACGTGTCATTCGACGGAAGCAAGATCCCGCCCACAACTTGTAGAGAGCCTATTTAAGGGGCTCCGAAATGTACTTTGAGAGACTTCAGACTTCATACTTGATACTTCATGCTTTTCTTATTTTCTTTCAACTACCTTTGAATAAACAGTGCAAGTTTCGCACTAGCAAATCGTCTCGCCCCTGCTTGGTCGCCATGATCTACCGGATGCCTGCAGCCCGCTGACAACGCCACGCTACCCAATAAGTAATGTCGGTCGAGTTTCGATAGGCAGGCGCCGCTACTTCTCGGCAGCAGTACGCTACGCTACCCTGGAGTACGCAACAGCAACCAGACAATTGCGTACGCAACAACTCTGAGAAGTTTCTGAAGAGGGCGCGTTGGTAAAAAAGCGAGCGTGTCGGCGGGCAATTTATGGGTGAAAAAAAGTCCTTGAGCAACATTTTTCTCATTTACCGAGCACAACATTGGTAGTAAAAATGTGTTTACTGGGGAGATCGTCATAGTGCGCATGGTATTCTTTGCAGTTGCTTATCTTATTTGCAGTTGCTCATGATAACAAAGAGCGCTACACATTATATGACAATTCCCCAAGGGAGTTTCTGCCCCGATTTCTTTTTGTATTTTGTATTTTTCCAATAGACCTTTAGTGAAAAGACAGTGGTCGCGTCGTTCTGACTTCTTGCTTGTACCAGTTCTTTCGCGGTGTAAATCATGATTGCTATATTACAGAGGCTTCAACTCCACATTACCAACGGAACCATGGAAAGGAAGTGTGTTCCCTAAGAGGGTGGTATATGCTCGGGTTGGGCGTGACGTGCAGGGCGATGTAATGCCATGCAGCATCACGCTATGCTGAGCAATTAGATAACGCCCCATGCCCACAGCACCCGAATTTCAGTATTTCGTTATTAATATTATTATTAGTGGTTATAGAAACATCGCCGCTTCAAGGTGTAGACTACTACAGATCTTTGATGCTATCAGATGGTAGAACGGCTGCTCCGGAAAAGCGGTGGTCCCGGGTTCGAGTCCCGGAACAGGGCGAATTTTTCTTCAACTGCGAGGCTTTCCTTTCGAGGAACCAGTGTGCGCTTCCTTTGTGGCAACTGCCACGATCGGGTGAATGTCTCATTTGCCCTTTATTAATTACTTTTCTCCATCTTGCTGGTTTCCGCGCAACTATTACGTCAAACACTTGCCGTTGCTTCGAGTTGTTGATAGATTCGACTTCGCCCGCCTATCTGCTAGCCGCCTGGTTATAGCTCAGATAGTAGAACGGCTGCCCCTGAAAGGCGGTGGTACTGAGTTCAAGTCCCCGACCAGGATAAATTTTTCTTCAAGTGCGAGGCACACACACACAAGAGGCGTTCCAGTTAAAGTCGTTCACACAGACCGGTAGATAGCAAAAAGCGCAATAGTTCCTGCACGGCCTTCTGTGACGGTAGGTCCTTTCGATGGTGTAAAATTCTTTTTTCCGATAGCGGTTGGTCGTCCAGCTGGTCAAGTTCGTGGCAAAGGCATTCCCTCTGTGGTCTGTACTGCGGGAAGGCTCACAAAATATGGTCAATTGATTCTGAGTGGCCGCAGTGGTCACAGGTTGCGGTGTCGGTCATCCCTATGCGGAATGCATAGGCTTTCGTAAAGGCAACGCCCAACCAAAGTCGATATAAAAGCGTGGCGTCTCTACGGCGAAGCTGTGATGGCGCTCGAAGGCTTAATGTGGAATCAAATGAGTACAGTCGCGTATTTCTTAAATGTGGCTCATTCCATTGCGACGCGGTACACTGCCGAGCAAGTAGGCGGAGCTTCCGTGCTGCGTCAGTTCTAGAAAGAGGAATTGGGACGTGGTGATCCTCAGTATGGGCTGAGTGGGCCCGTACTTTCTTTAACGCTTTGCTCTCTGTCCCCTATATATAACCCCTATCTCCCATCCCCAGTGTAGGGTAGCAAACCGGAGACCGATATCTGGTTGACCTCCCTGCCTTTTCTCTTTATCTCTCTCTCTCTCTTTAAGTGCGAGGCTTTTCTCTCGAGGAACCCGTATGGGTTTCCTTTGTAGCAGTTGCTACGATTAGTTGCACGCCCCATTTTCCCTTTATTAATCAATGCACAAAACCATTAAGGCGCTAAAAAATATCCACGTACTGAAATGCCACAAGCACTACGAAAAACCTACGGTGGCGTCCACTACAACCTTCTGAAGATAAAAATGTGCATGAGCAGGTGCAAATGAGATACGTCATAAGGCCCACACTACAAGCAAGGAAACCAGACTTGGGGAAACGTGGTGACTAGGAGTCATACTGTTTGAGAAGAAAAGACGTACGCCTGCATGTACAACGCTTTACCGAGACGGAAAGTACATTTAGTACTATTGTCCTTGGATGCGTACATGTATATCATGTTTTTGTCTATCTTCACGCGATTGAGAGTAGTCGCCAGCTTAACTTCTGAGAAAACGCGTCACTCACATTTTCTTGTAAATGTTAACCGCGTTTATATGTTACTGCTGAACCATCGTGTTTCTACTGACTAAACAGTACAGAGCTCGGGGCTCTATGAGAAAACTTTCCAGAAAAGTATGCCAAAAGTGTGCCCGAATGCCATGTTTTCTCGTTCAGCGGAAATTCCTGCTTAGGCTTTTACAAACTCCCCTAACATTTCGTTTTGCAGACGCTCTGTAATCTGACTCAGCTGAACAAAATTACTGTCTACGTCTGCAGCATTTGTCGAACTTATGCGTAGCAAGTTATCAGAAAGATTTCGATATTGCGATTTAAAAGTTTCGAAGACGGAACAGCTAGACGAAACCGCGCATGTACTCTTTCACAGCTTTATGTAACCTTTATGTAACCTTTACGTGTCTATCCTATTGAACGTGCAAGAGGGTGTAACACATCTGATGTTTTTGTCTGTGATTTTATTATCATAGAGATATTACAGTGAAAATCTGGAAAACGCTTCACGGTGCTGCCACCTTCTTTGTTTTTTGTTTGTTTGTATACATCAATAAAAGATACAAAATATCTGTATTTTTTTTCGGTTTTGTTGCGGACATTTCTTAGAGTGTAGGTTCATTTCTTTTGTGCCCATTAGTTGTCTCCTTTCGTCGGTTACTAAGCTGTCGTGCATCAACAATTCAACCCTTCACCGATAAGATCCAGGAGACGTCACGACTACCATGCTGCGCCACCCAAAGGCTCCACACAGCCATTTGGGGCAAGCGAGTCAGACGCGACTACCACGGGCTGCCAAGCCACAGATTCAAGGGAACGGTGGCCGCGCGTTAGTTTGGAACCATCTATTTAGGCCAAGGCTGCAAACGGGGCTGACTTCTCTGCTGGTGGTTAGTTTCTGTGTGTGCGAAGCAGGGGCCGATTATCGCCCGCTATAGAAGCGCGGCGCTACGGCCTTTCGTCTTGGTTTTTTTGTTGTTGTTGTTGTTGTTGTTGTTGTTTTGCACATGACTAAAATAAAGGTTCCACACAGCGCTTCCTTTGATGGTGGTCTCTTTAACGCGCACCTGTGCCAACAAAAAAATAAGTATGCACCTCTTGTTTGCTTTGTTTTCCTTTCGTCATTTAAAATCCAGCCGATATATGGCCGTCTCGTAGAGAAAGGGGTTCCAATGCCGACTAAAAATAAGCCTGCCTCGTAATTACGTTTTCTTTTTTTCTCTATATCACGATTTAGGCCAAAAACGGCCCACTTTCTGGCCCCTTCCACCCTTTCTATCCTAAAACGTAACGTTACGCTGGTAAAGAGGCCTTGCTACGCTCTGTAAGTATGCGTGCTCGACTGGTTGGCGCGAGGCGCGTGTCAGTGGTCCAGCTGTGAACTAAAGAAAACTGTATTTTGACGCCTCCAGTGGCGCTTTCTAAACGTAAGCAGGCCACATCTCTTCGCGAAGTCAGAATCTTTTCTCCGAAGAGACGTGGCTCCACTGTTTGCGTCTTCTTGTTCATCGACTCCTTCCGCGTGCGGAGCTATTTTAGTCAACAGAAGAGAGAACGTTCAACCCCCGAAAAGAAAAATACTAAGCAAGTCGCTCATTACATGCAGTTCAGCGACCTATGGACTAGAGTGTACATGAAAGGACGATAGAATTAACTTGCTTTCTTCATAACTACTCCGGGAAAATGAATAGGCAGAATGTCGCAGACACCTTATTTACGTACCTTTCCTCCACGATAATGCGCCAAAGGTCTGCTGGTGAGGAGACCGTAGAAGAAACCTAAATATACTACCCCTGCTGTTGGTAATTTGATCAAGACATATTTCGTGGCAGCGTATTACTTCCTTGCACACTGGAGAATGTGAATGTTACGCAGATAAGAATTTATGGATGATATCATTTGCAAGCGTTTGAGCGTCACTATGAACTGACGCGGTGAAGTAAAAACAAAATCATGTTTTGGTTCATTCTCTGACTTATCAATCACTCGGTGATCGAATGCGAAAGTGCATGAGTATATGTGTGTAAACGTTATCATTCTATTTAACAAAAAAGAGGAAGAAAACTCAGTGCCCTTCTACTCTGCGAAGAAGGGTGGCCGGAGAAGCTGTGCATGTGGTTTCCTAAATTGCGAACTGCACCTCCGCTGCGAGTCGGCCTGGCATTGCACAATCTTCGGTATCGGCGCAAATATGGGGAGTGCTTAACGCCTGCTTCATCTCCGCCGTGGGTTTGCCCGGCATTTCACTATCTTCGGGATCGGCCCACGTATAGGGAGCTTTCTGTACGCACGGACAGTTCCTGGGGGAACTAGCGCTTAACAGCTTCGCTGTAAAGACGCAAACACACAATTTTACAATAACCTGTGGCTAAGCTTGCGCAATAAATGAGGTCGAATGGAATATGTACTCGATAAAATAATGCCTAAAAACGAGAAGCAATAATAAACAAAAATCTTTAAAGGCGTCACGTACGTATTTAAAAACTTTTTTGATTGGGCCTACGCGTCAAAACATACATTCTTCAACAACATAAAAAAAACAAGTTAACTTGTCGAAACTTAGGCCCCTGTTTTCATTTTGTTCACATTTTAATTAATAATAATGTTTGGGGTTTTACGTGCCAAAACCACTTTCTAATTATGAGGCACGCCGTAGTGGAGGACTCCGGAAATTTTGACCACCTGGGGTTCTTTAACGTGCACCTAAATCTAAGCACACGGGTGTTTTCGGATTTCGCTCCCATCGAAATGCGGCCGCCGTGGCCGGGATTCGATCCCGCGACCTCGTGCTCAGCAGCCCAACACCATAGCCACTGAGCAACCACGGCGGGTGTGTTCACATTTTAGACAACATGAAGTGTGTTAGTGAAAAGAATTGCAGGACAGCTGTCTACGCATTTTCCACGGCGCGAGTGCGTCATCATGCACCGGGTGTTCTTGAGTAGCTTTGGCAGTAGTGAATCGTGCAAGGTAATTTGTGATGTGGCTCGCTGTTTTCCAAAGCACAACGCGCAACAAATAGTCAACGTTGTTCTAGCACCTAAAATATCTTTGGGAGACTGAAGTGTAGGTTCTTAAAAGACTCACTGAAAATGTTTTTGTGCTATGCTGGAATCTTTTCTCCTGCTGTATGTTTTTCATGGCTTTAAATATGCAGGATATCTTTATTTTCATCACACAGAAATAAGTGGGGCCTAAATGGGTATTCTGCTCATATTGCTGCCTGAAATGCGGGTGTGCGGTTGTTCCGCCACTCGGTCCATTCAGCGATCCTTGAACCATGCGCAGGGGCTGTTGCTGATAACTGGTTGATGGAAATGCCCCAAGACGCGGCATGAAAGTGGGTCATGAATGAATGTATGTTGTTTAGTGGCGCAAGGGCCAGATATAGCCTAAGAACGCTGATGGGCCTGTCGAGAAAAAAAAATGTTAATGCCGATTCACGCAACGCGTATTTACGAATCCAATATACGGGACACTTTGCAGCGGTTGCCGTTATGCAGTGAGAACCTACAAATTAAAAAGTGCATGTCAGGCTCAGGGCTGTGGCGCTTTTCTGAGTGGTAAGACTGTTCTAAGAGTCGTTCCACCGCTTGAATTGTACTTCTCATTTCATTTCGTGAGATGCCTTCAAAGCCACGTCCAGGGGATGACATTCTCCGGAAATGACAGCTCGGACATTGAGCTATTCGTATAATGACGTCGATCTCTCTGTCTGTCTTCAGAAATAATGCTTCCTGTTTTCTCTCTTGTGCACACTTTTAAATCGTTTGCAGCCTGTTTATCGCACGTCTTTCTTTGCTGCTCATTTGCAGTGACCTCTGTAGCGGCGATGGCTGAATATGAAGAGAAAGAACTATGCCACTTGCCGCAGAACACGTGCAATAAAAGCTTCACAAAGTTTCTGTAAAAAGCCAACGTGAGTTCTCGGTTCTCTTCTAGGCCTCATCCCATCGTAACTTCACATCCACCCGTATCGTTTTTTGTCTTGTCAGTGAGCTTCAAGTGACCATAAGCCAAAAGCCAGAGCCCTTATCCAGACACTCAAACGAGAACATCCGGGCAAGTTTCAAGAACAAGCAAATCATCCAGGCAACCAGTCAAAAACATTAAGAAATGACGTCGCTGGCCTCCAACCCTTCGTACAGAACCACATTACATAGTTACTGCCCAAACAAGTTACAAAAACATATTGCTTTCGACTTCTTCCTAATGTTTGTTCACCATATCACTGAAGCTGTAACTTATAGTACGCTGAAGTTTTATTTGTCATTTCCAGTGGTGGGGGGGGGGGGGGAGGGGAGGGGCGTTAAAAAGACGAACACCGGGGACGATATACTTCCTTGTCATCTTTTGGCGCTAAGCGCTAAGCGCTAAAAGCCAGCGGTCTGAGAGTTCCGTTTTCGTCGCCCCGAGAGATCGCGCCACGCTGGGTGGTGCCTCCTTCGGGCGCTTCTACCCGGCGCGTTGGCTTAGCGGTTATGGTACTGCACGGCTAAGCACGGTTGCGGGATCGAATCCCAGCCGCGGCGGCCACATTTCGTTGGAGGCGAAATGGAAAAGCGCCCATGTCCCGTGAGTTGGGAACACGTTAAAGATCCCCTGGTGGTGAAAATTATTCCGGAGTCAGCTACTATGGCGTGCCTCATAATAGAATCGTGGTTCTGGCACGTAAAATCCCGGAATTCAATTCACTCTTTTTATGGCTAGGCAGTGCGCTCTGTCCCCCAGGCGTCTTTCGCTGCCTGTCATGCCATCTTCGGCCGGTTTTCTTCATTTAGCTGCGCAGTGTCCATATAAACCAGTGAACAGAATGGCGTGGTGCGGTGGGGTGTGCCGTTGTGAAAATGCAGTACATCCATTGTAAGATTGTGGCTAGTATCATCTCCAACCAATCTTTGCCGGTCACCATGTCATGCGTATACCTACTCTCGATTACGGGAGAGTCAGCAATTTTTTTTAAAATCTCTTGGTTTCTTATTTTTGCCCTTACCTCATCCCCTGTGCAGATTAGTCAACCGGACATATAGTCTGGTCAACCTACTGGGTACAAGATTAGGCCGGCGCCTTAAATTGTGCGTGAACATCTCCGTATATCATAGCAATAAAAAAAAAACCGAGTCAACCTCTCTGCCTTTTAGCTTTTGCTTTCCCTCTCACTTTCACACCTGTCGGGCTGACACAGAGTTTCGAGCACCGCGAGGCTAAAGTTTATGAACTTCATTTGTGCTGCCCCAGCCTGTCGATATGCACCAACTAGCCCAACAAAATACCGGGTTAAATTGAAAGGATTAAACATGTCCGCCTTGAAATACATTCTCGGCGCACACTATATTATCGGTGCAAATAGAGCATTTGGTTTGCTCGGGGCGATAGACATGGACAAATAAAATTCGGTGCTTTCCGCTGCTGTGCCTCTTACAAACATCAGTAGAGTACGACGTATCTGTTGCCACATCTTTAGTGCAGTAATATTCCATTCAAAATCAGCCTCAACGCGCAAAGCAATACCAGATGGAGAGCCAAATCAGTTCTGCGAAAATATAACTAGAAAATTGTTACAAAATTTATAACTTGTTTGTAAAATTTTCTCTACTACTGCATTTTCTTGTCTTGTATCAGCTGCTTTTGCTCTATGTGATGAGGCAGTATAATATAGCAGCTGTCATAGAAGTGCTTTTCCTTAATAACACTCGTTAGAGACCTTTTTCAACAGATCAGTAGGTCCCCAAAAAGTGCACTTCGTAATTCTACAACTTATCTACGTTAAATAAGCTTTCACACTTTCATGCACGAGCCGCATCTCTCTGGCGTGTGTGCCGTGGAAGATCCCCGATGCCTGCTATAACTTTTCAGCGGGCGTCCACGGCCTGCGCGGTAATCCGGCCAAGGTGGAAATGAAGCGGGCCAAGCGGTAGCGAAGGAAGAAGAAAAAAAAAAGGCGCTCGCGGCCAACGCATGGCGGCCCGCATTCGCTCCAATTCGGGGCTGCCTTATTTTTTTTCTGTTGTCTTCCTCTTATTGCGATCCTTCTCTCTCGGGGCGCCGAGCACAGCCGCCGCGGCTGAGCAAAGCGTCGCACGCCTCGGGCTCCCCTTGCCGCACGCGAACCGAGCCAGACATCGACGCCCTCGGGGAATCTCTTCCTATAATTTTGGGCGGCGATGATATAGCATTAGAAAGCTGCGGGCACCGCCGCCGCCGCCGCTTTGGGGAGACGCCAATCGGAGTGCGTGGACCCTTTATATTCGTCGTCGTCGCCTTCGCTACTTGCTGCAACGACGCGTTGGCTGGGTTCGTGGCAACGCCACCGGCGATACATGATCGAAGACTGCGGGCGCTTTCACGGCCAGACGCGATATACTAGTACTCGTCGCTCCTGCTTTCTTTCTTTCTTTTTTTTTTACCCGCAGCATCTCGTCGTCTTCCTGGTGTTGGTTCATCCACGCCAAATCGTGTGTCCATCGGGAGATGAGAGAAGTGCATGGCGGCGAACGAGTGGCCGGTCAACGACACTCGCCTTGCGGCAGCGCAAGCCCTCCCCCCCTTTTTCTCTAAACAAAAAAAAAAATGCCCGCGTAAATAGAAAAGAAAACCTACAGACGCGCGAGCAACTTGTCATTGACATTGCGTGCGCCAGCCCACGTTTGTTTTCGGAATTGTTTTCGACGGGCGACAAACCTAGATTTTTGTGTGCTATACACACATATTCAGTACATTTCAGTCGCAGTTTCGATACCTTAACAGACAGACAGACAGACAAGAAACTTTAATTGGTCCTAAGGGACTACGTTGTCGAAGTCGCGGGCCGCACCTGCGCCGGGGGCGGAAGACCATGATCTTCAGCCCTGTCGCAGGCCCTTTGGAGAGCCCGAAGCTGGACTTGAAGGCCGTTGCTCTTGACGGCTTCATGCCAGACTTCTTGCCGATTTAAAGGCGAGTGGCGCAACGCAGAACATTGCCACAGCATGTGGTTCAAGGTCGACCGTTCCTCGCCGCAGTCAGGGCAGCGGGGATTCACACCCGGAGTGTAGTGGCTCAGCCTCGAGCGAGACGGAAAGGAGCCTGTCTGCAGCATTCTCAACACCGAGGCCTGGGGTCTGCCCAGCTTCGGGTGAGGAGCCGGATACTGTCTGCGTCCCAGCTGGTAATGAGTAGTGATCTCGTGGAAAGTAAGCAACGGGTCCGTGGTTCGGTCGATCCCCTGCCAAGCCGGGCCCTTCGGACTGGCGCGGTTGATGATACCTCGCGCCTGGTCGTGGGCCAGCTCATTAGGGTTGATCGAGGCAGGGGAGACGTTCCGGCCCATGTGAGCCGGGAACCAAGTGATGACATGACGGTCCGTGCCAGTCTTGCGGGTCCTCAGCACCGCCGCAGCCTCGACCGAGACCGAGCCGGCGAGAAAGGCCATCGCCGCCGACCTGGAGTCCGTGAAGATCTGCGTGCGCCCAGGTTCGCACAGGGATACTTTAACGTTTATAAAGTGTAAAGTATTCAAAGTTAATTAAGCGTAAAACCTTGCATCATGCCCACCGCTGTGCGACTGTTACCGAAGTTGTTGCGCCAGTGAAGGCATCAACGTTCCCGCTCATATAACATAAAAATGACAACAATATCGAGCTCCGTACTCATAACAACGCAACTAATGGTTTAAAATATGAGAATGTGCACCTTGGTTACCTCGATGAATATGGGTTCCAATAATTTCGCTCCCGCTACCCCAAGCTATTGCCAGCGTTTAATACTGTAGAGAAACTTCAAAGGAGCGGTTGACAAATTTTCAAATATTAGTGAGATGGAGAAGCTACGTGGCGATGTTTACCGGCTCGGACAAAAAGGCCGTAGCGTTAATGATATTAACAAGGTGTGACAGAAGACGGGCAAAGGGTTTCGCACCGGTTGGTAGGGTGAGAGTTGAGTGTCTCTTGGTCCGAGAGAATCGAAGAGTGCAGCGCAATGCCACCAAACTGCAGTCGATAGATCACGCAGTTCATTTGCACGTAGCTCATTCGTTCATTTGTAGCGCACTGGTGAACAGCCACATAGAACCGCCGTGGAGGCGTAAAGCTAATCAACACACACAACATACTGCTGCTCGACGTGCTTAGCTGTCATAAGGTATACGTTGAACATGGCACTTTCGCTTCCAGTAGAACAAAAGTGGTGGTCAGGTGATCGCACCGAGAGCAGTTTGAAGAGACTGCTCGGCCGTGACCACGAGTTTCTCGTGTGGTTGATGTCCGCTGTGTTCACCAACCGCTTCGGCAGTGTAGCATGCTAGTGTTTAGCGTCGCAATAGTTCACGAATACACAAAATGCAGGCATATACAAAATAGAGGCTAACATGCGCGTAGAGACGATGACAACATTCGTCACCTTTACGAGCCTCTAATTATCGTTTGCCTAACGCATTTTGTATTTTTGTTTTATTTGTGTATTTTCTCAGATGTAATTTTGCGTCAGTATATTTTTTTTTATTTCTGTACCGCTCAAAGCGCGCATTCTTTCGATGTCTTACGATGCGGGGTCAAGATATGATTACATTTTATGCAGACTTCATGAGGAATAGCCCAGAACTTTTGCCTACAAATGATCAGACAGAGGTCTACAATTTCACACAAGTGCGTCCATAGGCGGACAGTTTTCATTTTGCCAGGGAAAGGGCGGGGGGGTGGGGGGCCCGGCCAGCTTTCCTAACCTCATGTATGTTTATATTATATATATATATATATATATATATATATATATATATATATATATATATATATATATATATATATATTTCGTGCACTTCAATTAATTTCATCTGACCTCGAAGAATTGTTCACTCAAGTGACGGCCTTATCTGAGAATTTACAAGACCTCATAATAGGAGACAGTTCAGTTTCGCAGCCTCAGTCTCTCGGTGGTGTAATCTACCTTTGCGTAATAGTCGTATACTTCGCTATCACTGATACTGCTTCGCTTTTCCGGCGAAACTGCAGCCTATCTCTGTCTTCTTTTTTTCTGTGAGTCCAAGTAAAAGCATTCCTGCGCATGACTGCTGTTAATTCCGATGTCCAGTGAATCCGGTTTGGCCTCATTTCGGTTCCTGAGCGAATTATATCAGGTTACCCAACTATCATGCACCAAGACTTAAAAAAAGAACACGTGCATCACTCGAAGAAAACGTAGTGCACGTTGTTTCCAGTACAGTGGAGTAGCCGCCACTAATTCTTTTGTTCCTAAAATTTAATTAGGCAATTGCAAATTATTATTTAATTCGAGAAGTACTCTCCTAATTATCAAAGTGTCAATAGGACATTTCTATTCGCCCCCAGGCACTCCCTAATTACATCTAAGTGCTGTGTTTTCGGCGATGCTCTAATAGCGTGCAATTTTTTCCGACTAGCAAACAAACCCTACAAAATATAAAAAAATACCACGTCAGTGCCCTCCCACCCGCATCATAAAGCAGCGCCCTCAAATAAGCTGATTGAAAGTAAATGCATTGCCTGTCGCAAGCACGAACAGACAGCGCGTCCCCTTGATAATGATATGGAAGGAGCACCAAAAGCAGGTTTCGTGGCTTCGCAGCTATTCCTTCCTCTCTACGTCACGCTCATTATCCGTCTCTCAAGGCCGACTGGTCATATTGATAACAAAAGCGCCTTGATAACGCAGCCCAAGCGCCACTCTCAGCACGCACGAAACGCGAAAAGAAATGTAATAGGCATAGTATGTTTCAAAATCCCGGCTTTGCTCGCACCGCATCGACAGAGTGCGCGCTCAGCTATATTTCGCGCCAGAAATTTGCTTCGGACCAAAGCCAAATTAAAGTGATGGTTTTATTTTTCATGAGTGTATGCGTGCTGCAAGAACAAGTTCGTGTAAAAAAAAAATAAGAGCGAAATAAACCGACCGGGAAGAGACCCACGTGTAGAGAAAAGGCAAAACCGATGCGTTCAAGAAAGTAAATAAGCGCTTCTAGATTAGCTGAAATGGCAATCGGAACGCCTGCACAAAAAATTTTAAAAGATACATCAGATTTCAGTGTGCCCTTATCTACAAATTCGTAAGCGCCGTTGAACACCAGCTGCTGCCTAGAGGACGTGTTCAAATAGTAGTCCTTCAGCAGCTACGCAGTACTGAGTTCGCTTAATCACATCTTGAGTGGCTTTCTTCATGACCGACGCTCGAATTCTACGGCAGACATCTGTTATCCTTGTCTTGAACTAATCTGACGTCCATCTCGATCATGTAAGCATGAACTTTCACATAACCCCAAAACAGGAAATCGAATGGAGAGAGGTCAGGTGACCCAGCCGGCCAATTTACAGGCCTGTGCCTTCCAATCTATTGCGCATGAAAAGTCGCATCCAGCCAGTTTCGTGATTGGCTGCTGCTGTGCGCTGGTGCTCCATATCGCTGATGCCACAGAAGTGGAAGATGTGACAGCGGGACTTCGCTGAGAAACTCATCCACCAGTCCTTCAAGGATTTCGTCCACGTACCGCTGTCTGGTCAATGTGTGATCGAAGAAGATGGGGCTGATTATAGCAGCGGCGCAAATTCCTCACCCCCCACTGAACTACCACTGGTACTGGTGCCGATTGCGCGTTGCCCAGTGTGCATTGTAGTCACTCCAATAGAGTGCATTATGCAAGTTTACCTGGGCGTTTCTTTGAAAATTGGCTTCATCTGTGCACATGATATTGCTCAAAAATCCGGTGACTCATCGGCTTTCGTGAGGAACCAATTCTAGAAATCTAGACAATTCTACAGGTCCCTCGTCTTCCAAGCATTTGTGCTGGTTAAGGTGGTGAGGGGGAAAGGCCACACGTTAGCATGAGGGTTTGAGGCCATAAAGCTAGAACATCCGTGCGTACATCCGAACATCCGTGCAAAGATGGAATACTACGCCACTGTTTCTTGAAGCTGCCGGTTTGTCTCAAGTTTTCATCATTTCTCATGATAGCCGACACTTCCCACGACTAATATATAGTTGCGGCCTTCCTCTTGTTGCCATATGCAGCTCCCGACAGACAGAGAGAGAGAGTGAACTTTAATGGGAACCAGCAGTTTAGTCGGCTGGGCCTAGGCCTCCCACGGTGGGACGTCGAGGTCTTCTTAGGCCTGATGGGTAGGCCAGAGTTGGTCGCCGAGATGGGAGCTGCGCCCGGCTGCGTGCCGTCTCGAAGAGAGGGTCACAGGATTAAGGTCTGGGTAATGATGTTTGCACTCCCATAGCATGTGGGGGAGTGTTGCTGATTGAGTTTTACAAATCTTGCACGAGTGGCTTGGGTAGATGTCAGGGTATATGATGTGATAGCGTGGGAAGGAGGGAGGGGTATGTATTGGTCTGTAACAGGCGAAGTGTGGTTTCTTCTGCTCTGTTTAACTTGCGGTAAAGGGTGGGGAAGGTTCTTCTTTCCAGGTAAAATGACTTAACAAGGTATTTCTATCTTGTAAGGCGGTCGCGTCCTGCGGCTGCACCTGCACCGTCTCCGGCACGGTTGACTTAGTCCTCGTGCTACGGAGCGCGCAACCTCGTTGAGGTTGGTGAGGTGCGGGTGTACAACGCCGGCGTGTGGTTTGATCTAGACGAGGGTGATTTGATTTTCAGACGTATGTAAGATACGCTTCTTGTAAGATGCGGAGTGATTGTTGAGAAATACGATCCTTGATGTAGTTGTTGATTGCTGTGCGAGTATCGCTCAGTATGATGTGACAGGCTGGGTCAAGAGTGGCCAGGGCAATGGCCACTTCCTCGACCATCTCGGCATTTTGGGTAACGATGCTGGCAGCACGTCCGAGCAAGCCGCCTGCCGTGGTAACCGCCACAAAGCGACGTCCATCTTGGTATTCAGCTTCGTCGACGAAGGTGACACCCGCGGTGTTGGCATAAGCTTTGATGAGGCAGGTAGCTTGTGCCTTCCTGCGTTCTTTGTTGGGGTCTGGGCGCATGTTTTTGGGAATAGGGTTGGTGTGTATCCATTGCTGAATGTCGCGTGGTGTTGGGTGTTTGTCTGCATGTTGGTGGTGGAAGGTGATATCAAGCTTGGTTACAATGCTGCAGCCCATTTCCGTGAGGGTAAGCCTCTACAGTTGGGATCGACGTTGCGCTTCGATTAACTCGTCTAGGGTGTTGTGGATACCTAATTGTAGTAAAAGTTCCATGCTGGTGTGGTTGAGTAGTCCAAACCACACCAGGCCTGCTGATAGGCTCATCTGATGATGATGTCCAGTTTAGCCTTTTCGGCTTTGTACCAATTGAGAAAGGACGTAACGTAAGTAAAATGACAGATGGCAAAAGATTGGACAAGGCGTATGAGGCTTTCTTCCTTCATACCCCCTCGTCGGTTGGTCACTCGTTTCAGCAGTCTGGATGTATTAGCGGTGTGTCGAAGGATCTTGGAGATAGTCGTGGAGTTGGCTCCATTGTCCTCTATGGTCAAACCAAGAACGCGGATGATAGGAACCACTGGTATGGGTCTGCCATCCCTCAGGTGGAGTTTGATTTCCTCGTATTGGCGTTTATTCGTGGAACCCCGTGCGGGGCTTCCACGGAGTGGGGTGGTGTAGGAGTAGCTCCGGCTTTTCGGGGGAACAGCGGAGTCCCGGACCTTGAAGATAATTTTCTACAACGTCAATAGCGTCTTGTAGGGCAGTTTCGATTTGGCCGTCACTGCCCTTTGCAGCCCATATTGTAATGTCGTCGGCGTATATGGTGTGTTCAATGCCGTCGAGTTTTTGTAGTTCTTCTGCTAGTTATGCAGCTCCCGAGGCAAGAATCATTTTTACCTTCTGCTCATCAGAGAAAGATATCGCGGCTAGGACGAAACAAAACACACCATGACGTAATAGTTCTGCGGAAACCCCCAAGATGGAGAGGAGTAATTAATAAAGGAAAAATGACACATTCATCCAAACGTCGCTAAGTGCTACTAAGGAAACTCATACGGGTCCCTCGAAAAAAAAGCTTCGCAGTTCAGGAAAAGTTCGTCCTGCTTCGGGACTCGAACACTGGACCACCGCCTTTCCGGGGCAGCTGCTCTACCATCTGAGCTAACCAGGCGGCTAGCACATGGCAGGCGAAGTCGAATTTATCAACAAATAAGAAGCAAGGGAAAGAGTTTGACATAATAATTTTCCCTTTATTGATTACTCCTTTCCACCTTGCGGGTTCCCGCAGAACTATTACGTCAAACTATTGCCTTTGCTTCTGAGTTGTTGATAAATTCGACTTCGCCGGCCATCTGCTAGCCGCCTGGTTAGCTCAGATGGTAGAGCGGTTGTCCCGGGTTCGAGTCCCGGACCAGGACGAATTTTTCCTCAACTGCGAAGCGTTTCTTTCGACAGACCCGTATGAGTTTCCTTTGTAGCGCTTAGCTACGTTTGGGTAAATGTCTGATTTTGCTTTTATTAAAAACACACCTTGAAACATTCGCACTGACGTTGTGAATTCGCTTTTGTTGTGATAGCTTCTGTGGCAAAAAAAAAAAGCCATCCATCCACTTTATCTACGCTAAGACAACAGCTATCACAGCTTGTTTCCAACACCAAACCCGACGTGTTACTGCAGCCAAGGCGCAGCAGATAAGGCACTAGCTCGATCACGATGTTTTTCTTTATTTCCTTTATTTCGTTCTGGCTAACTCATAGGGAGCTTGTTCGAGGGCGCTGCTTTATGATGCAGGTGGGACTACAGTCACGTGTTTTATTTTCATATTTCGTGGGGTTTATTTATTGTCAGTAAAAATTAGTAATTAGTATGTCGCTCAACATACCGCTATTCGATGTCCCTTGACTGTGCCTAGAAATGCCTCACTGACACTTTGATAATTAGGATAGTACGTCTTGAGTTAGAAATTACAATTACCCAAATAAATCTCAGTAATGAAAAAATTCCTGGCAGCTACTCTACTGTACCGGAAACAATATGCACTGGGCTTTCATCGAGTAATGTAATTGCTCTTTTTATTTAACTTAGGTGCATGATAGTTAACTGGGACATCCTGTATAAATTTATAACCTCTGCGTACAACTGACGATCTTTCCATTCCTAATAAATGTTGTAAATTATGAGAAGAGTTCTTTTTTTTATATGAGTCGTTAGCATCGCTTAATGGAAAGAGAAGCGATACTGAGACACATATCATTCACGTGCATTTCACACGCCGCTGATAAGTGACTCTACCGAAGAGGTCACTAAAGCCTACATGTTTTTTTCAGGGTCAAAAAAAGCACGCAAATCTTTTTGAAGCAAGGTGAACATACAGCAACATATTCATTCTCTATGCATTAGCTATACATAGCTTTAGAAGTAAACGTTAATTGGCTACCTACTTCTCTTTAAGTATATAAGAAAGTTTGTCCTGTGAATATATCTAAATACATTGTATGTGTGCATGGTGTTTACAGTGGAAACTTAAAACAATGTTGATGTAATAAAATACGTATGAGGCAGCCGCCGCTGGTACTTCTAATGCGGTTCTCGTATTCGCAGGGTTTGCAGAAATAAAGCAAAGTATGAATTAAAATCAGTGCACGTCCGCAACAACATTGATGTAGTAAGCTATTAGTCACAATAACATTTTAAGTGAAAAGGTCGAGGCAAGTCAAAATAAACCTGAAATGATGTGGGTGACAAAACTCTGCCAATGACACGTTAGGTGGGGGGGGGGGGGGGGGGCGGTAGGTTTCGGCATCGCCAGGGGGGAGGGAGGCCTGAGTCCCCCCTACGGAAAACTCCGGAGGTGGCTCGAGCCCCGGAGCATCCCCCTCCCCCCACCCCCACCTCCGTAGTCGGCACCTATGAGTGCATCTAATATGAAACGGGCCCAAAATGTGTTGCATAGAAACGTGCATTGTGTAGCGGCCTTGCTTCTTGGAGTGGAGTACTTTCTTTGATCTTGTAGAAAAGTGAAAACAGCGTGATTAAGTGTTTGTGGTAGAAACCAATGACAGATATAATTATTTGCTGTTTTTCCTTCTAAATGGTAGAAAAGTAATATTTGGCGACGTAAGAAAAATTATCAGCAGTTTTACTAAGATGCGCTGCCATGAAAAGCCGTCATACATAGATTTACTCCGATTGTTCTTGTTATGCAAAAGTATCATAAATGACGAGGATCGTTGGAAAAAGAAATAAGTGTGTATCTGCTCTTTGGTCAATGTCGCTTCACCAGCGGTACAACCGCGACCGCTTATATTATAGTCGTTGCGCAAGTGCGTGAGATCACATGACTTCGGTCTCGTAGCTCGTTAAATATTTGTACCTGAACTGGCACAAACAACCTTTTACTTGCACGGCATTGTGCAACTTCGCACGCCTAAATTACTTCGAACCACTCGGAAAACTTCATCAGGCGCAACTTCTCCCGGTACTTAGTATTATTCCTAAACAAATATACAAGATAACTCCCCTGAAATGCTTTTTACTGGACCTCAAGAACAGAACGTATTAGGGCGGGAAAACCTGATGAACGTGCTGTTCTTGGCACCGGGAACCAGTCTTCGGTGTCTCTAAAACCCAAAAGATGTTTTACCCTGGAACGCAATGACGCCTGCTTTATTCTGCGAACCTTCTTCTATGCTTATGTCAACATGGTTTAAGAAGTTGATTTACGCAGCGAGTTAAACCCTAAATGTTATACTGTGTACTTCTCGAGATCTCTTTTCGCAGCCTAGTCCAGGAAGGTTCTAGCGACTCTATTTTCATGGGAAAAGTTTCAGATGCATGTTTAGGTTCGGCCTGGTTTCTTGCTTGACTCATCGCTCCCATTTAACCTGTGCCACTAAAGACGATCCAGTCATTCCATATTGCTAAGAACACGGAAATTTATTGCGAACGATGACGTGAACCTGGAGGAATTTGCTTCTTCTGATTCTACCACACTAAGATTACTATGTCGCACTCGCTAAGATGTAGCATTCATTTTATACGATTGGTCTAGCTGAGCATCACGAACTCATCAGCTTACCGCCAACAAATTACTCCGCGTGATTTTTTTATACTTTGGCCTAAAATATTGTGGAGATATATTTCCAGCTGGTAGAGTAAGATGCGGATTATCACAGGACAAATACGACTGAAACTTACTGAAACAACATTTCATGTGCAAGTACAAGCGTTAGCTAAAGCATGTGTTTAAAGAGAAAACAGTTTAGAAAGCTGACTTCACCAAAATAAGATCATGAGATGCCTCAACAGGTCATATTACGCCTAGCTAAATAAGCAGGCAATATTCTACGGCTGCTGACTTCTCAAAAACATGTTTGAAAGAAACCTCTGCTGCATGCATTCAGAGGTATGACATTATCTTGCGAAGATTCAGACAGTATTGATCACGAGAATTTTTGAAATGTAGCTGATGCCTAGGTTTTCTGCTAACCGTATAGTGTAAAGCTATAAACCCACAAAACTCGTCGTTTCGTAAATTCCGCATCGCTTTAACAGCCATGCAACATGACGAACATAACGGACGGTTAGTGCAAAGGCTACACCTCGCTGATTTTATCTCCTCTCTAGGCATGTCCCTGGGAAACTGACGAGTAAATAAAGAGGCTACATTTTAACTGTGACCTGTAGAGCAAGAACACCTTTGTGACTCGAGAATTTGTCACGTTTGTGATTCAAGCCCACAGCAGATGGTCATAATTTATACTTGCCATATACTTGGCGAGCGTGAGTTTGTAAAATGCGTGGAGTTTCGAATGACAGCTCTGCTCTTTATTTGTAATAGCAACTGTTTCAATCGCTGAGGGGAAGTCTCGCTGTAAGGAAATCCAAGTAGACACGTCAAACATTGAGTAGTATTCAAAGAAAACAATTTATTTGCCAGCTGGAAGAAATATACTACACAAACAAAAAAAAATATCGGTGACGTCATCCGCGAAACAAGCGTGAGCGTATTTACAGCAGGAATAAGTGCGGAAGGAGAAAAGGTAGCACTAACACAAAATGGACTTCTAGGTAAGAAACGATGTATCGTTCACCCGTACAGAAAACATTTCTCGACCTTAAGGCCACGCACCTGTTTTGCACACAGTGCGAAAGGTAACCCCCGGTAATGGAGGAAACAACATCAAAACATGCTACAAATGAAACTGTGATGTGTCAAGTTCACATGTTCATGTTGTCTTGTATTTGAATGTACCGATATGGCAGTGGCGCACAGCTGACGGGTTAGGGGAGGCAACAGCGGGGGTGATGAATGAAAAAAGAAAATCAGTTGGTTGAAAAACAGGCACAAGAGCAAAAACTATGTAGAAAGATTAGGTTCCACCGCGCCTCCAGTCAGGGACTCATCGTTTCCACCGGCATATATACGTATATTTTTAAAACAATCAAGCGGTTAGTAGCCGCCTCGTGACTTGACCCGCCAGTGAAACGTTGGTTAGCGTCTTAACAGCAAGTCGAGAGGAAAAGCGATACGTTGTTGCAGTAACACGTGGAGGTCGAAGTGGTGTCAATATAAATTAGAAAGCTTCGTGTTCTTTCGTCTCAAACGCCTAAGGAACGGAAGCGATTGCCCTGAGAAAGTCGGGACAAACGACAGAACAATATATAGGGGCAGTAGTTAGTGCACCACGGCTACTGAATGCCAACAGCGAAGAGCGGTATTAAAAAAAATTACATATCAGTCAACAGCGAAGAACTTGAAACAGTGAGAGGTTTGTTACATAAATACTTATTAACACACAACATGAAACCAGTTCACGACTAGCAGGAGAGCAGAATGTAGCGGCAGGAAGGATGTTGGGGGGGGGGCGTCGGGTAAGGGTAGCGGCTCCTGGACTGAGGTGAGGACAGCTTAGTTATCGACAATCGCTCTACATTCACGAGTCCAAGCACACAAAAACTGTGTTCCTAAAGGCGCACTCACACGGTCAACAATCGTACGTTCAGGTGAGGTGGATGGGGATGATGGTCGTGATGGTCAGTGGAAGGTAGGGAAGGAGGAAGGTTCGGGGGTTCGTAGAGGAGGGTCAAATGTCAAGGACATGACAGGGGAACACAGAGGTGGGGAATGTGATGAGTCCGTTGGTCTGCTCAGTCCTTCGGTTTGACAATGGGGTGGTTTCCGACTCGGGGGAGTAGCGTGGGGGAGCCGCTCGCTGGCGACACTACCACCAGCCGTGTCCGCCGCCGCCGCCGCCGCCACCGCCGCCTCCGAGGAAGTGGGCGCCTCCAGACACGTAGCCGCCTCCACCGCCGTGTCCACCGTGTCCGCCGTAGCCGTGCGACTCGGGCAGGATGACGTGCTTGTAGGCGCTATGCGATTGCACCGCGTAGTAGGCGGGGTAGTGCACAGGTACCTTGGTGTGCTTGGTGATGTGGAAGGGGATGATGGGTATCACCTTGGGGTGCAGCGCCTTGGCGATGATGAGCAGCTTGGCGATCTTCTTGTGCTTGAGCTTGTGGAAGGCGCGGGCCTCCTGCACCGCTACTGTGGCCACGAGCAGAGCAACCAAGGCTAGCGCCACTATCCTTCTCGACTGCTGCATGGTGGTGTCGGGCTGCTGCTTACTGCCTCTGCAGAATAGGGGCCCCTTCGCTGGCGCTTCGTCGCCGATTCTTCGCTCGGCTTGTTCTCGCCTCTCGCTGCTGCTGCTGTTTGGACAAGTGGAGTGCTGCGAGTGCTTCCCCAGAAGTGGAAACGCTGCCTTCTTATACCCGCACGACTCGGCTGCCTCGCCGGCTGACCTATATGAAGTCATTTCCATTGACATGGTAAGGAAGCCGCGACAACGCCTCTTCCACACACGCACACATACACACACGCCGCCAGAGAAGGTGTGCGTGGTGAGGAGGTGCAGCTAAGAGAAGTAAAAGAAGTGTAGTATGATGAACCAACTGGCTTCCCTCTTTGACTTTCTCCCTCCCAAGCCCCCTCCCTTCTCGGGATCACTGCACTGTTGTCCCTGGAGCCAAAAAAATCTACCGGCGAAGGAAAGAGAGTGGCGTTGAGTGTAGGCTCCTCCGGTGCCTGCGCGATGCCCGGCTGGCGGTAGTGCGAATCGTCGGGACCCCTCCTTCTTTCGCCCGCCGCCCCAAAACTTCTTCCCGCACCGACAACTCGAAATAGCATCCGCACGGTGGTCCACATATGCAAGCGCTGCGGCCACCGATCGCCGCCGCGAAGCGCGAGGGCGAGGTCCACACAAAAGCAGCAGCAGCGGCGTCGGCGAAAAACGCTTCCTGCTCGCTGCCGCTGGTCGGTCGGACGCCCTTGGTCCGCCTTTCCTGTGCGCCGTTTCCCGCCACCGGCGGCGGTCACGGAAAACAGCTCACCACCCGCTGCATCCACGGGCGAAACGATGAGGGCCTGGAAATGGACAACGACGCCCGCAGCACCCCCTTCTCCCCCAAACTATTTTTTTCTTACGCTTTCCCGGCACGCTGGCGGCTGGAAAAGACTTTTTCCTTTGCCGCCGTACCGTCCACTTTCACTGCCGGCCAGGCCCGGCGGGGGAAACGTGCCGGCAGCAGCCCGGAGCAGCAGGAAAGAACAGAAAGAGCGAACGCCCGGCGGAGACGATCGACCTCCCTCTCGCATTCCCCCTCCCCCCCATCCTTCCCCCGTTCTCCGGAGCCTGGAGAGGAACAGCTGCCGGCTCTATCCGGAGGCTGCTTCCTATCAGCCAACGAAGGGAAGGGTGTTATACGCGCGCGCGGCCGAAAAAGAAGGTCAGCTTTCTTCTTCTTCTCCTGTACGAACACCGCATCAGTTGTAGGACAGACAAAAAAAAAAGTCGAAAGACGGGCATAGAAGCGGGACTTCCAGTACGTGTCGCATATACCCGTCGATCGGTCCGGCAGGACGACGTGTGTCGGCAACGCGTGCTGCCGCGCCAGCCGAGCGCGGGAGTCGAGCATCTCCCCTCCCTTCCCCGCCTCCCACTGTGCCGCTGTTCTCCTCCTCGCTGCTCGGTGGCAGCGCCGAGCGTGTTTGTAGAAGAAAATGGATCACGGCTCTGTAGGGTTGAGCGCGCTCGCGTACGTGCATGCATGTGTGTATATATTTATATATATCTCCACCTACCTAGGAAGTGAGAGTAAGGTAACGGGAGTCAGAAATAAACTTGGCACGGGCCTCCTTTAATCGCTGGCCGCACTGCCTCCGAAAAGGGGAGACAGACGGTGTGCAGCGGGAGCCCAGGCGAAAAGCCGGGGTATTGAGTCTGCAGGCTGCGTGCCGGCGCCGTGCCGCTTATTAGGAAGCCGTTGTTTGCGAGCGGCAGATGTCGCTTCCTCGAGACGCCTTCCTTACCGCCGCCCTTTGTTTCCTCTTCACCCCCGCCGCTGTTCGCTCTTGCACACGCACCCGTGCCAGGCGGCACAATCTAGAACCTTCTCCGGTCATCGCGGAGAGACATCGCACACGCGCCTGTAAGCGCGCCGGAACGCGACTATGCAGCGAGGAAACAACGCAAGGAAAATGCAGCGCACACTTGTCACAGTTTGCCTCTGTGCGCGTGTACCCGCGCACGGCTCTGACGCGTGCGTACTTAAGCGGGCACGCACGCAAATAAACATAGCGAAGTTGGAGCTGGCATTCCTTGCTTTCTCGTATCCTTGGCCTTCAGACGCCGGCGCCTGCCGACGCAGCGATAGCGAGTGGAGATTCGTCGTTCGGTGATTGTCTTCTCTTGGTTTTCGCATTCTTTTCTTTCTCTCTACCAAGCGTGGCTAAACCTGAAAGTGCAGCCAAGACAAGGCCACGGTCATCGGCGCACGAGCTCCGCATCCGCAAGGCGGCACCACCATCGCCCGGCGAGCAGCGCTGCCATACTGCAGGTCACGTGGGGTTCCGGTAGAATGAGAAGTGGCAAACGGATTGTCTGGTCAACTATACCTGCCTAGGTGGCTCAAGGTGATTGTCAGAGCGTCGATCGCATCTCGTGAGACGCGAGCTTCATATCAGAGAAATGGGTTGTTCTGTTTGCGGTGACTACGAAACATGGCACAAATGGCGTTCGGTGCCTGAAGCTGAACCTGTGTGTTGCACACACGTGGATACCTGTGGCACTTGATGACGTCCGGCTCGAGGTAAGTAAAGCATGCATGCATGGTTGATGTGCTTCATTATGCATGGTGTCGCATGTGCTGCATTGGGTATGTCGCTCTTCCTCATTTGACAACTTGCTTTCACAGAATACTCAGCTGTTAATTCAAGCTTGAAATTCAACCAGTTGTAGAGCCGGGGGTCGATGCTAAATGCAAGAACTGTGGATGGTGTCACTGTTTGGCGTCGGTTGCGTCATATATCATTAAAGAATACATTGTGTGTAGTTCCACTCTAGCGCGTACCTTCTGTTATCGTTCTGTGAGATACCACATAGTATCATAGATATGTTCTAAACAACATAATATCACTTATTTTTAAATAATTGCCACAATATGTACCCTTAAGTCGCTAGCTAACCTTTTAAGCCATTAGGACGACGCTAAGGTTAGGGGACTGGAAAACCACCACCGGTTATAATTGAACGCATTGCTTCGGAAGAGTGAACATACATTTTTCATTACTTCACAACCTGAACACTATGCATGTATGACCCCGTAATCCTCGTGTTGGCGATAAAATTGCGTCTGCCTCGTCTGTGCTCGTTACGTTGTAGTGGTATTCTCTGCATGTGACGTAGACATGGTTACTGTGATGATGACGTCGTCCTATCATCGTCTCTTCGGTGCAGAAACATGTATTCTGTAGCACACGTCCCGCAAAGTTGCGAGCTGTAACTGGCTAGTCGATAACCGTCCCCTTATACATTCATTTCGTTTAGATTGTGCGCTAATACGCTACACTGCAAACATGGTTACAGCTGCGAGCTAGATCCTAGTAACAGCATTCGTTTTCCAGCTTAAGAAATTTTTTTAGTTGCGATTAACGATGAACTGTCGATAAGTATGCCAAAGTCAAATTTACACCGCTGATGTAAAGCTAGTGCAGAAGGATGATGTTAGACACGTAATGTAGTAAGAACTTATAATTACAGAGCAATTATATATCGATTTAATGAACAATCATTCACATAGCCTTCTTTTAATAAAAATTGCTCGCAGACTTTCTCAAAGCACGTTCTCAAGTTGGTCATTCGCTGCAAGCATAGAAGAAAGGAAAACGAAGTTCTCGCCATTGATAACCGAACGTAGCGCGTGTAAAATCCGGTCAAGCTCGGCAGTGCCTTCAACAAAGGATGGAATTGCGTAGAACTGAACGAAGCGGCACTAAGTGTTCAAATCTTGCAATTTGCTCGAGGTACAGCGTCAGACTTTTTTTTCCCTTGCCAATGCTGGACTGTACCGGCAAAAACAAGGCACGTACGCACATCTGTGCATCATGACCAGAGGAGTGATTTTCTCTTTGCACTACGCCAAAACAGCACGTAATCTAGCTGTGCAAGACAACGGAACGAAACTGCCGATGCATAAGGGCCCATCATATCGCAGTGGTGATCGAACTTATTTAACTTCGGCGCCTCTCGTTTTCTGGACCGGGTTGCAAGACCCCAATCAGTGATTCTAATTTTCAAATTTGTCGTCATTGGCCTAGAACAAGCGAGCGAATCTTGATACAAATAGATGAACACTCATCTAACGCTTCCTTGTGACATACATCTATGAGTATTGTATCCGCGAGCTACATTCCACATTACCACCAAGAGCGCGCATATAGGAACACAATATGACGTTGTAGGAAGCTGTGAGCCGCAAAATTATAGTCACAAGCTTAGGGCTAGCCTTAAGCGGGAGTTTATCATCTTTAAGACCATGAGTGAAGATAAATGCACGCCACTGATATTGAACTAGAGTCATCTACTCATAATGAGGAGGAGAAGGAGGACGGAACTTCATTATTGCAGAAACCGTTGCGCGGTTTATTCCTGGGTGGTTCCCTCTGACAGGGCTCCACTGGCGATCGCGGCTCGCCGGGCCTGATCGACTGTCGCCAGTTGGCTTTCCAGGTCCAGTTCGGAGAGTCTCGCCTCCAAAGCCCACGTAGTGAGTGTCTGTGCTGTGTCTCTTGGCGAAATTGTGTCGCCCGGACGGTCGGTGCATTCGTGTGTTATGTGCGCGACCGTCGCTGTGTGGTTGCTACACCAGGAACATATCCGGGACGTACATCTGTCTGGGGAGATTGCGTGTAGACGACACAAGTGTGGGTATGTGTTCTTTTGCAGGCGGCGCCAGTCCCTTGCCTGGAGTTTATTGAGAGCTTTGTGTGGGGAAGCGTATTGTGTTCTTTCGGGACGTTGGTGCTGCAGTATTTGTTGACTTGTGGTTAATAATACGTGGGTCGCTCGTCGATCTGTCGGGGGCTGAAGAACGGTGTGGTCTGCCGCTCGGCTAGTGAGACCTCGAGCTGCGCAGTCCGCCTCATTGTTACCCCGCAGACCTTTGCGCCCGGGGCAGCAGACGATACCGTGGGTCCATTCTAGTGAGCGGCCCACCATTCGAATGACCTGTATAGGGAGTGTTTAAACGAAACATCGCTTGTGAGTCCGTAAGGACGCGGGCAGACCTTCGCTTGCTCTCGGCGTCGCAAAGTGCGAGAGCGATCGCTGCTGCTTCTGCTGCTGCGCTGCATGTGGCGCGGATGGAGGCAGAGGCTACCAGGTTATACGGCGATTGTGCATTTGGGCCCATGACTTGGCGACGAGAGATACGGGCTAGCGTCCGTGTAGTAAGTATCTGGGTTTCTGAAACAGCGTTTGTGCAACATGCGGGCACGCGCTGCTCTCCACTCTTGATTGTGGGTGGGGTGCATGTTCTTGGGGTTGCGGTCTACTACAATGTTCTCTCTAATGTGGTTAGGCAGGAGTTGTGTTTCTTCTTTCCAGTACTGGGGTGTCAGCGGGTACCCTAGCTGTTGAAGAAGATGCTTTCCATGTTGTGTCTTGTTGAGGCGCTCCCTCTGCGCTATGAGCGTTGCACTTGCTAGCTCCTCAAAGGTGTTGTATACCGCTAGCGCCAGTAATTTCTTTGTGCTGGTGCTTGACGGTAGCTATAAGGCCGTTTTGTACGCCGCTCTTATAGGAGTTTCCATGCGCTCGGTCTCGCTTGTGCGCTTGACTTGATACGGGAGTGCGTACGTGACATGGCTCATGACGAGGGCTTATACCAGTCTTAAGGTTTCGTCCTCTGGGAAACCATCTTTGCTGCGCGCTACTCTGGCGATGAGTGATGCGATGCTTCTCATAACGTAATTTAATTTCTCTGAGGCTACCTTTATGCCATTGTCCTCCTGGACGTGCATGCCTATAGTAAGCATGTTGTCTGGACGCGCTTTATATGTTGCCCGGCAATCTCGAGATGCATTGGCGGGGCTTGATGTTTCTTAGCTTACTGGGGCCGGACCTGAAGGTACTCCGACTTGTTTGGGGCACATCTCATTCCTGCTGTGGTTAGGTATGACTCGATGTGTCCGATAGCTGTGAGTAATCTGTTTTCTTTGTCGCTGTATGAACCATTGGTTGCCCATAGGCTAATATCGTCGGCATAGATGGCACATACGAGTTTCGGGATGTTTTCCACTTCTAATGCAAGTTTTCTAAGTGCGATGTTGAAGAGGAAAGGAGATATTATTGAGCCTTGCAGAGTACCCTTCTGCGGTAGATCATATATGTCTGATTGTATGCCTGCTATGCCGATGCCGATACAGGCTTTGCGGTGACTGCAGAAAAGGCACGGTATACTGATATACTCGCTCTCCGCATCCTATGGCGCCGAGGCCATATAGGATGGTTTCGTGTGATGTTTGAAATCCTAAGTCTAAGTTCGCTATTTAACTTGTGTTTGCGCCGTCTTTTTGTAATTACTGTACCTAGTACAGTAATTAGTGTGTATTCGTTGCGCTCTATGGCTTCTAGGAGCTTGGTGCCCTTGGGTTCTGCTTTGTAGTAACCACACATCTTGTGCTTTGCATTGAAATCCCCGGTTATAATTAGTCGATCGCGGTGTTCCAGCATTCCCTGTAGCTGCCGGAACCATGACACAGTCAGCCTTTTTGCGCGGAGAGCGGGACTGTACACGATGCATACAACTTGTTTTGGTCTCCCCTTCTTGACAGGCCATATCGTGATGATTAGATGTGGGATTTCCTCACCGGGGAGTACTGTCAGAGTTGTTGCCAAATCTTTGCGGACGAGCGTGCCCACCTTAGAGTGGCTGGGGTCGTACTGTATTTTATACCCCATAATTGGCTTCGCTTGCTCTCCCGCCTCTTGCAGGCAGATGATTTCCAGGGGGACTAGCGCCGCCTGTACGTATAGCGAGAGGGATGCGTGCTTGCTTTTAATGTACCTACAGTTCCAGGACCAGATCGTGATGCTTTCGCTTTCCATTTGAGTTTTATGGGCCATGATGGGACTCAGACGGTATTGTGCTGTCTGTGTCGGAAGTTAACATGCTACCGTCCTCGGCCTGAGAGTGAACCCAATCGTACGTTTCCGTTTACGATTGGTTCCTTGTTTAGGGATTCGTTAACGTATTTCTTTATTTCTTGAAATTCCTCAAAAACCTGTTGAAATTGTTGCTGTATGTGTTGTATTATTTGTTATTGTCATTATTGTAGTGCTTGTTGCAATTGGTCTTGGGTTACCAGGTTTCTCTCAGACGGTGAGTGCGCCTGAGGCTGCTTTGGCGGTGTTGTTTGGGGGAAGGGGGCAGTGGTATTTGTAGTGGTGTATGCCCGGTGAGAGTGCTTAGCTGTGGTAATTGAGATTGGGACGATCGCTCACGGGTCGCAGCCTGTGCCGAATCAAGCATGGCCACTCGTTGCATTAAAGTTTCGATTTTGTGCTCGTAGTTGGTTAGGCGCGGTTTTTGCTGCCTATTTGCCTCAATGACTCTCTGGTATTCCGGACCTTGTGTGATCGGTGTGGATGTGTTTCGTGGCTTGGGAGAGACTGCTTCCCCACAGCTTACCTCGTGTGATGGCTTCTGCTTCCTTGCCGGAGGCGGCAGGTTCCTTTTGGGTGTCGGTGGTGCCCGATGCTCCCGGCTAGCTGACCGGGAGTGGGAACGTTGCTCGGTATTGACCGGCCGGCCGCGAGTGTCCGCCCTGTAGGTCTCTTCTTCGTTTTCCGAGGCGAACCATCGTGAAACTTTCGACTTCATCGGAGCTGACGATGGTGTGGGTTGGGGTCGAACCGGTTTGAGTCGCTGCTTGCATGAGTGGTCACCGGTTGGGAGAGCCTCCCCGCACGAGGCACAGTTTATCTCGCATTTGTGTCCATCGGTTGGATTAAGCAATCCGCACAATCTACAGAAGGGTCTTTCCGGGCTTGGACCCACGTCGGTACGGTTGCCTTTTTCCCTGCAGATCTTGCAGACTTGGAGCGTCGGTCTAAATGGGTAGCAACGAAGTTCACCTCCATAGTAGTACAAAAATCGTGGTAGATGGAAACCAATAAAGATCAGAGCTGCACTTTTAGTGGCACCGATCATGCTGGGTGTAAGGATTTCCGCGCCTTGTGTTCTCACTCTGAGGTGGGTCATGAGGGTTTCGGTGGTTGTGCGCAACGATATTCCATGTACCACTCCCCTAAGGGTGCCCTCTCCTCGGGCGGTGTATGTGCACACTGCGTGACTTCTGCCCTTAACTGTTAAGGTGGTGTGAATGTGTCGTGCTCTTTCGGCGACCACTTCGTACTGGGTCGATAGGATGGCCATGTTGGATCCCGGGTTGATTCTCAGAATGAATTTGTCATCCGTAAACACGTTCTGGCTCGTGTCGATGATCGCTCGTGCGAGTGTATGAGTGAGCACGTTTCTTATAGGTAGTCCTTGATTTGAACGAATGATTATTTTGGAGTCATTTTCGGGAAGCGGTGGAGGTCTAGCGACTCTCCGCGTTGTTGATGATATGTTAGTGGTGGTTGCAGGGTCTTGGGGCTTTACACTGTCGCGTCGCCTCTCCAAGGCTTCTTGCTTGAGTTGCTTTTGTGTTCGTACTGATTACCAGTTAATATCTTCTCTCGCGGTGTTTGGTACAGAGTCCCTTGGCTAACCGGTTCGGTAGTCTGGTCCATGCGTTCTTCTTCGGGTCCTCCAGAATTTCTATAGAGGGGGTCAACGATCGTAGTTGCTTCGTTCACCATGGTTAGGCCAAGTGCCGCCGCGGGAGTCCCCGTCGGCGAGGCAAGCGGCTGCCGCTGCCGGTTAGGGTTAGCGGCTCACCCGTGGTGATGAAACCTTCAAGAATCCTCCTGGGGTCGCTGCGGTGAACTTATAATGAACGTTACCCATATCGGTTCACCGCAGCGAATGTTTCGTCCTGTATCACCTCGCGCCGATAATTCAGGGCCGGATTAAGAAAAATAGGGACCCTGGGCTAACGCCCATGCAGGCCCCCTTTCCCTATACTAACCCCCCTGTCGCCTGCTACGCTACTGGAAATATGTCATGTTTCATTTTAATTCCACCAAATTAAAGAGAACGAAGTGCGATGAACTGGATTAATATTAATAATATTTGGGGTTTTACGTGCCAAAACCACTTTCTGATTATGAGGCACGCCGTAGTGGAGGACTCCGGAAATTTTGACCACCTGGGGTTCTTTAACGTGCACCTAAATCTAAGTACACGGGTGTTTTCGCATTTCGCCCCCATCGAAATGCGGCCGCCGTGGCCGGGATACGATCCCGCGACCTCGTGCTCAGCAGCCCAACACCATAGCCACTGAGCAACCACGGCGGGTATGGATTAATATTATTGTTATTATTATAAGGAAAACAACAAAACTTGCTTGAAACGCGGACTGTTGTAAACACCAACACATATGTTCACTTTGTGATTAATCTGCATTCTGTTTTCAGCAAAATCTAAGCATTATGGAAAAGTTTAGTGCACCCAAGACGAACAAGAACGTAGTAAAGAGAACACAGCTCAGATGTCGATCCTTCTGAAGCTAGGCTTTGTTTGCATAACTAAGTTTAATCCCGTGAGGGGACGCTTGGTTCTATCCAGAACATTCTTTATTAAAATTCAAGCATCAGACTACAGTAATCGTTATACACGTTACTCTATAAATATGCAATAGATATATACAATATTAGAGGCAATAGAAACACCACAATAATGCACTAGAATACAGATGAAAATTACCACCTGTAGTTAAGAAACATTATTTGAAAATATTTTCGTTAAAGGTAAGACCCCCCCCCCCCCCCAAGCAAGGACGACACCAAATAAACATGGCACTATCAAAAACAACAAAAATACAGTTCTTTATAAGCACGCTAAATATCACAAGAAGAACAAACAAGAGACGAGCAACGAAGACTTGCGTATCTTGAATTACACTGCTCAGCGTTTCATTGGCAACGTGGAGGCTGGGAGGTGGCACAACTAACTTATTGGAAATATTCATGCATAGCGCAAACAGTCCTCTTTTAAAATGGCATCTTTCGCGCCTTCGCTTTGGCAAAATCAGATATACTCTGTTCGAAGGAGAGATCGCGGAGGAGGTCACTTTCAATGGACATCATAGCAAGCTAGTTCACCTTGTCGTCAAAGTGGCTCGAACGAAGGCGATTTTTGATCAGCGACAACTTGAAAAACGATCGTTCGATCTCACAGTTTGCCACGGGTATGCTTAAGTACATTCACAAAGCAATAGAAAGGTTCGGAAACACATCACTAAGCTTTCTTTCGTGCAGTGACTTCATTATTCCCAGGGGACTCGTGTCCTGGCACACAGAGTTGTGCAGAGAGTTCGCAAACTGAACGATTTCAGCGGAAAATGCTGGCTCCAAATCATTTTTGTAGGTTTTCACCAGCTTCTCAGCCTGCTGTGCCAGAGAGGCCTCGCTCCCAACTTCTGTCAGGAATTTTAAGAATCCGAACCTACCGCAGAGTTCAGTGTAGGCAGCCTTTCGCACTCGCAAAGCAGAGCCTAGACGGTCAAGTACAACATTGTAAGTCTCTACGATAAACTTTTTTCTACCTTGTAGCGCACTATCGCTTTTGCCGTCCGGGTGCTTACTCAAAACGATGCGTTTGCCCTCATCCTGATAACATTGATTGGTACTTAGCGTACTCTCTTCGAAGGTATCAAAGAGAGGTCGCAAAGAATTAACAAAGATTTCTAGAGAGCTCAGCAGGTCTACAGCAGTTGAAATGTCTAGGCCTGGTTTCTGAAGTGCTACGCTCGTTTTCTCAAAGCCCTCCAAGATTTCACTCCAGAAAATCGCCATGAATGCAGTCTCTAGTATTGTCATTTTCTTGAATAGAGAGTGCACTTCGTTTCTAGTGCCACCGTTTTCTTCCTCGCTCTTTGATATAGCTTCAATTTTTCAGAATGGCCTTACATGATTCAGCGTGTCTGGACCAGCGCTTCTCAGAGAAACATTTTAAAACAAGCTGCTGGCCAGTTCCGCCCATGCTGTCCAAAGGATACCTCCATCGCTTAGGTGAGGCAGCAAAGAACACATACAGTCTCTGAATTACAGTGAAAACTTTGACTGCCTGTCAACTCTACACGCGTCAATTAAGTTGAGTGAATGACCAGCACACGGGACGTAGACTGCCAAATCATTCAGGTGTTTGATTTGAGCTTGCGGTCGTTTGTATTTTCTTGACGTATTACTCGCATTATCGTAAGCTTGGCCCCAACAATCATCAGTTGAGAGGCCATTGGTCGTCACTAGGGACATCACTGTATCGAAAAGATACAAGCCGGTATGCGATTCAATTGAAACAAATCCAAGAAAGCGTTCGTACACTTTCCCATTTATATAGTATCGCAAAACAACTGACAGCTGATAACGTGAGTAAGGTCTGGAGTCGAACCAACAATTAAATAAGTATTTTGCGCGTTTCACTTCGTCAACGAGGCGTTCCTTGACAGCCTTTGCCATATGCTCGATAAATTCATCACAAATGGCTTTTGACAGATACGATAGGTGAACTTTTCCTTTGTTCTCGTAGCGTTTGATGTGCTCCTCTAGAAATGGATCAAACTTGGCAATGGCCTCAAGCACTCCCATGTAATTGCCATTTCTCGGTGAACCAAAAATGTCCTCACTACCCCTAAACACTAGGTTGCGCTCAGCTAGAAGCCTAACTATAACGACTACGCGCTTCAATACCTCTGTCCAGTAAGCGGTCTCAGTGACAAGATGCTTAACCAACTCCTTGTCAATTGTGCTGCTCGAGTTAGAGTGGGCGAGCCATGCTACCACGTAGTTCCGGTGCTCGACGCTATTTTCATGTGCGCCAACCTTTTGTTCCGCTTTTTTCCAATCACAAAAGCCGGGCGTGGGGTAAGCACTGGGGTTGCTTAAAATCGAGAATATTTTGCACTTGAAACAGTAAACGGAAACTTTGGACTCCGAGTACATTAACTAGTGTCGCTCGTACGCCTCCCCATTTACAGCCTTTCGCACGAAAAGATGAGGTGACATATAGGGTGAGTTTCGTATTGCCTTTCGGAAGACGGAAAATTTTCTGCCCGATTTTGAAGATACAATGTCCCTTTCTCAAAGCATACACTCCGGAAGCTGCCAGTAATAACGTCCGGCCGCTTAGCAGGGTCACTTCGGAGAACCTCGAAACGTACCTCTTGCTGCGGGGGTGTCTGTACTTCTCTGTTGCCGCAACGACAAGCCGTCTCATTCGTCCTCTTGAGGCACACTTTGTGGGTGGGAACATGATTATTTGAAGCCAAACTAACAGGAAACAAGTGAGTCGGTTCTTGGAGTGATGTTTCCTGGCACTCGTCAGTAGAAGGAGGCTCATCGGGGAAATTTGGCACCTGTTGATCAGCAGTAGTAGAAATCGGGCGTGGCTGACCGGACACCTGCAGCTCTGTGGCAGGGGCCCGGCCGAGTAGCACAGATGTTGCTGACTTAGGAAAGGGACAGGGCTCGGTTAGTGTCGGTTGCTCAGAAATATGGAGGACCGAGGCTGGCACCGTTTTCACAGGATCCAGACAACCAAGATGAGTCAAACCTTGCTTCTTGCCAGGAAACCGTGGTGATGGAGTTGGCAAGTCCTCCACTGAAGCACAGTCGGTACTATTGGTAGTTTGACACGGACTCTGGGTAGAGCGATCATACTGCTCCGCGGAAGCTGCATTCAGTAGGTACTTTGTCATCTTTGGTAGCTTCTTTTCACGCTCTTCTCTTTCTGCGTCTTTCGTTTAAACGCACCACTTTGATGCTTCCGACCGAGCATTTTCGCATGAATGGATGCTAATTGTTCAATGGGCACTTCGTCAGTCCGACGCGACCGCAGGTGTCCAACGGTGGCCGTCCCGATGACTGGCGTACGCTGCATGGATGGTTCGTGGCTGGCCGAGAGTGGTGCGTCCGCCGGGAGCTCCTCAGCGGGCGGGCTTATGCAAGCTTAACCGGCGGCTCGTGGCTGAATCGCAGCCCGCGATCTACTTCCGTTAATAGACGCGCGCCGCGTCTGTCTGTTACTAGCGCCAAAGCTGGCGTTCACGTACGCATAGAGTTTCTGGTAAAAATTCCCTCCTCCGTACAAACTCACTCCTTCTCCCGTTACGGTCTCGTCTTCCTATTGGCTAGGAGCAACGTCTGTTCTGGGAGATTCTCGATTTTTCTTTCGCTCCGTCGACGCCGAGCGCGAGAACGAAGGGAAGAGGGCGACTCCTGGCGCGGGCGAAATTACGCGCTCTCCGTCGCTTCTGCGTCATCTTTTTCTACTTCTTTCTGGAAAGTTTGGCGGCCAGTCTGACTTACCTTTTCCGTCGAGCGCGCGCGAGGGTGCGCAGCCAGTAGGCAGGAATATGCCCTGGGGACAAGCCTTTGTGTCCAGCTCTCCAACTTCCCCCTTCAGTCTTCGACAACCCTAGCCCGAACAGTGAACATTCCATGCCCCACGGCACGTGGACAAAAGCACGTGTGATGTCTTCTTTCCTTTCCTGCCTAGACTCTGCCATCAGACTCATCATCATCTGCTATAAGACTCATCCTCCCCCACCCAAATTACCATCACGGTAAAGAAAAGTCGAATGGGAGGCACTGTTGGGTACTGCAGCACATCCTTTCTATGAGAAGGACAGCGGCGGAACTATTTGAGAGGTGGAGGGTGGCGTGGTGGTGCCGAGGGGCAAGGGAGATTTAGGTCCTCATCCCACATTACATGTTTTAGATGTTTCCCCCTTGTCCGGCTCTCCTCTTCAGACAGCACTGGACAGACGGACTGACAGGAAACCACAAAAACTCTTCCAAGCAAACGCACCTCGCTTCGTAACAAAGAGGGACCGCCGGTTGGCGAGGGATTCCTGTTTTTGCAGCTCGACAAGCTCTCCCCAAATGATCAGGCTAAACGCATGCTGTTACATTAGGCGGGGGGCACCGTCTGCTCGTTCTGGTTTTCTCGCTTCGTACATGCCGCTCGAAGTTCCTTTGCCCATGGTTCCATATACTAAGCAGGTTAGAATAAATGCCCCCCCCCTTCTCCTACTGTTCGAGGTGAGGCCCTGGGCTGCAGCCCCCTTACCCCCCCCTTTAATCTAGCGCTGCGCCGATTACGTAACAAAGCTTTTATTTCCAGTGTTATCACGGACAACACGGCGAACGTTTCTCACGACGGTAACTCCCTGGTGCAACAGGTTGATTCATACTAAATTGGAATTGGAGTCGGTCCAAACGACAATTAATTGTTTATTAAACGTGCATAAAAGAGGGTTACTTAAGTACTGCTGCCTGACGGGAATGCGTGCGTGTGACCTGTTCGCTTTTTTTATGCGACCGGGCAGGCTGTGCGTTTTTGTAGCTTTGCACGTTGCATACGCGTGAGGGCATTGTCTCGAAGCCACAAGGTTGACGGTTAGAAGAGCCTTCGCGCCCATATTCATATAAACTACCGTTTTCATCCTCCCCCCTCCCCCCCCCCACCAACTCGACACTTTCCTCGGCTTTTCCTTTTGCTACCATTCACCTTTACAGCCCAATGCCGAGTACCAGATCAGAATTTTCATTCAGGCCACTTTCTCAGCTTTGGTATCACACAAGTGTTTTTCTCTTACACTTGCGGTAATCTGATAGCGCGCCAGTGGAGTTCAACGTTCTTTTGTGAGGGCGGCTATATGCACGTTTCATGCGATGTGTTCAAAAGGGATGCGCGGTTTGACACCAAGACAGCTAACGGATAGTTATAGACGTCGGTTAACCTCCCTGCCTTTCCTTATCTCCTTCTCTCTCTCTCTCTCTATCTATAGACGTCGGGAGTGGGGGAGCTGCGGTTTACGGAGAGCGCGTAAGCGGGCTGACTGTGTGAGTTGCAATTTTCGCCATTTGGTTCGCGGAAGCAGTACCGTTGGCTTTGCAGTCAGTCCCTCGCCGGTGTACCGCACCCATGCCGAGTAATTGCGCGAACGGACCAGACATCCCAACAGGCTTGGAAGTGTATTCTTCGGGGGAGTTTGTCTTGCGAGATTGGGAGACAAGAGAGCCGTTGCACTGTAAAGGATTTGTGGCAACAGCCTTGACATATTGGAACACCGCATAGTGTCAAACTGGAGCAACGTTGTGTGCACACTGTGTGCACCGAAGTGTGATTGGATGAACGATGGGGTGAGGGTAATCTTGTGGATGCTTTTAGGCATTCGTCCTCCAACGTGCAGGGCTATTGGAGGGGGATTCCGTGGAGATTCGGCTAACAGAAAGAAGACAAAAATTGTAACTCCATTGTAACTTTTCACTCGTAGTCTTTTGATGTTTGTGTAAATAGTTTTCATTCTATCGCTTTACTATGCCAACTTAATAAACAGTTCACCCCTTGCAATCAGCGCCACAGCCTTGCCTACTGTAATGTGACTTCGCGACATCCACAAAAATTCAAGTTTCGCTCACCGAAATTGAGGCGAACATCAGTTCCGCCTTTGTCTCTTTCCGGCGTCACATTTCTTTTTGTCTCTCTTTATGCCCTATGGTTAGATTTCATCTTTTAGACATTGCTTTTGTGCGATCGAACAAAAAGTCTTCTTTTTCTAGAGCGTAGGCGCCCGTTCCTGTGGCGTGAGCCGGCGTTGCCCTAGTAACCGAGCGAACGAAGACAGCGAAGGATGAAAGCGAGCACAGAGCGCAGCGGAAGATGAAAGACGGCGAGAGCGGAAAGAGTGCGAGGAGCAAAGTGAATGAGGAGGCTGCAGTGGAACCATGAGGAGGAAAGCGGAGGAGGAGGCTATGACGAAAGCGTGAGAAGAAAAGCGTAGTGCCGCACAAGACGGCTTTGCGGGGAGAGTGGCTACGACATAGCGCCAGAGCAGCATGCGTTGTCTGTATGAAACCAAATCGCTGCACGAGCGGATGTCTGTCTGCCGCGGCTGCTGTGAATCGTGCCCATGCGGAACCCACGCGTATCCTCTGGCGAAGCAATGGTGCCACGCGAGACAGATTGTGCGCGCCAGGCAATATATTGCGAAACAAAAACACGCTTACAGCTGCGCTGCAATTTCGCATTAGGGCGTAGCGTAATCGTCGGTGAATATTCTTGTGCATATACAAGGCATTACATTTTTCGCACAACTTTTCACGCGACGGAGCTGGGCTACTCGCCAAAGAATGCTTACACATTAAAAAGCAACGCGTGCTGTACGCGTGCTGCACTCGAGAACCATATAACCGGGCGCCTGCAGTGTCATCCAAACAGCAACCATGATGGAGCTCTGGGCGGCTCCTGCGCGCCTTTACACGCACATAAACACACACGTTTTCTTTGCCAAGAGCTTGCGAGAGCCGCATTCCTCAAGGTGCCAGTGCCATCTACCGCACGTATTTTACGCCCAACGTTTCATCTGCTGCGTGGCGGACATGCATACTTCAACATGTGCCTGTGTCATTGCTAGCTCACGGAGCAAGGGAGAAGGCGTGGGCCCTAGATGCCTCAGAGTTCCTTTTCATGCGAGCACGTTTTACGTCATTGCCAACGACCGCATACAACACAATGTGCTCCCACTGGCAACGGAGCCGAATATATCTCGCCCTGTTAACGTATCCTACCTTAAAAACCCTCCATTCTAGTTCTGGTTATTTGTCAACATTTGCAAGCGTTTCAAAATAGTGTTCCGTACAAGTTCAATATGCGTATTGCGCTCTAGAGTTCGTTAACCTTGCTCCATATTTTTAAGCTAACGTCTTTATGCAAAGTAAATGTATGCCTAAAACTGTGCCGTTGAAGTGTTAGCTACTAAAGGATCGAGAAAGGAGCTGGTGTGAGGTCAAGGTTGGAACTTGTTTTTATGAAGTGAGCACCTTTCGGCCGCCTGCTCTCATTGTGAGTGCCTAAGCGCAAGAGTTTGAAGTTAGTTCACAGTGTTATTTATTTAGAAACCCAGTATTGGCCGGGTACTCATGCCAGATGCGATAAAGACAAAGCAGATAAATTATTATGGTTTGAATAATTGCTCTTGCATTCAATATACAGTAGACAGCCGTCGACCTTGTGTGTTTTGCGTTTGTGTCTGTTGCGGTGTTTTAGAGCGCAGCTCTAAGGTGTCCGCTCTTGTGTTGAGCGTCGGCGTGCTTCCGCGGCTCTCGTAACCGAGAGAACGCACATAGTGAAGAAGGAAAGCGCGAATGCAGAGCGCAGCGGGGGATGAAAGACGGTGATAGCGAAGGAAGAGAGAGAGAGAAAGAGATTCTTGGTTGGTGGGTGATAGGTGCGGCTGAGTGCATCCCGGTAACTGTGCGAGTAACCATGAGGCGGAAAGCGGAGGATGAGGGTAAGGAGAGAGCGTGAGAAGAAAAGCGTAGTGCCACGCAAGACGGATGCGTCGGCGACGACCGCTACGACATGGCGCCGGAGTAGCGCGCCGTCGTTTGTTCACCGATGGCATGCTGCGGGAACTGCGATCGATACCATATATGGAAACAAAACGCTGCATGAGCGGAAGCCTTTCTACGGCGGCTGCTGTGAATCGCGCCCACGCGTCACCCGCGCGCTGTCTCTCGAGATCTCCCGATTGGCGAGACAGTCGCGTCACACTTCGCTCCGTTCGCAATGAGCCGCACGACACAGATTGTCCGCACCAGCCAATATATCGCGAAATGAAAACATGCATAGAGCCACGCTCAAATTTCGCATTAGGGAGTATCGTAATCGTCGGTGAATTTTTGAATGCTTTTTTCATAGCATCCTATAGCTCTTACTACGTACTTCTAACATAGAGTAGCATTGTAGAACTTTAGCAGTAGATGTGTCCAAAAGACGCCACTTAGTTTTGCCTATATCCTCTAAGAACCTTTACATGATTTTTTTTTTCACATGTGCTATGACAGGCCTCAGGTATATGCAAACACAGTATATAACAATTATATCGCGAGTGCTAGGGAGTCTGGGGCACAGGATACGTGTCACTAGTGAGGTAAATAGCCCATAAGGCTTCCCAGGCTCGAACCGCTGGCCGCAAGCAACATCCCCTGCTCGTATTTACCCTCCTCGAGATACAAAATTGATGTGTACTGACTTTAATACTTCCATTTTGCTTCTCACAAAGGCCTCTAAGGCAAAGTGAGAATAAAGAATAGCCTTTTCATTTGTTTTCTTTAAACATATATAGCTCGCTGTTTTTAGATTTTGAACTTCGCCAGTGAGGAATATGAAAATATACGTCCATTTGGAACCTGCTAGCTAGCAGATGGCTCAGAGCTCATCCACTGCTGAGCACGAGGTCGCGAGATCGAATCCCGGCCACGGCGACCGCATTTCGATGGGGGCGAAATGCGAAAACACCCGTGTGCTTAGATTTAGGTGCACGTTAAAGAACCCCAGGTGGTCGAAATTTCCGGAGTCCTCCACTACGGCGTGCCTCATAATCAGAAAATTGTTTTGGCACGTAAAACCCCAGAATTAATTAGAGCTCATCCACCGCATGTTTGTCATAGCGGGCGCATATTAGAGAGTGACTACTGTAGAATTTATTTTGCACTTGATGCATACGCCATCAAGCAAGAAAAAATACGCCCAGCATACGAAATATAAATCATTTAGGAACTAAAAGAAAAATATAAAACAAAGGTGCTCCAGTGGGACTGGCTGTTCATCGCGAGGTTCAGTGTTCTGTATGTTGGTGTCTACAATTCACCTCTGAATTTCTTGTTCTCTGGCACTGCCGAACGTCAGTTCTTCGCTAGTTACGTTCATTGTGTTTTTTTTTCGCAAAGGCCGCAAGTAAGAAAACGCGTTTGATACTGCCTCTGCTAACTTTAACAAATGCGCAGCCTTTTGTTTTGTAGCCAAGAAGTCGTTTTTATTGGTGTTTACAGGTTATATAGCAACAGCGCCCATTCTTCGTGCGCGATTATGAACAGGCTTTGGCTGTACGCTAGGACACTGCTTTCACTGCATATCGCCGCTTATATTTCACCAAAATTCACATCCAAAAGCCACGCCTGCGCATCGTGTATGCAGCAATAGTGCTCTGTCAATTAATTTCGAAAACTACAGGGCTAAAGCACGCCCCAAAGTAAGCAGTGCACTGATTTCTCGCTGTACACCGCATTGTAAATTGAGGCTGGATGCCGATGAAAGCGTAGAACCTTATCTTTTATTATTGCATACCAGCTTCTAAATAACACAAGCAATTGATTAATCTGTTCTGGTTATATTTACGTACTCACACTCCTATAAGTACTACACATTTTTTGCGTATTTGACCAAATGCTATATTGACAGGTGTACATGTTTATCTTTTTCGGGCGACCACGTTTCACCGCTTAACAAATGTTATCGCACAGTGCAGGACGCGCCTGCATGTATCGGAAGTTTCTGGAATGTTATCGATGATTCTATCCGCTGTCTGTTGTCGCCGAACCTTGTGTAATCTGATTGCATGTATGTGCGACGCGAATAGTGTAGAACTTTGTGGAAGGCACGCGGGTCCCAGCGATTACTCTGGAACATTCGACGACTGATGCATAAAAGCTGACGCGCTCAACCCGCTGATCAGATATTCGACGATCGCCGACTGTGTTCGCCGCTATCGTTGTGCTAAAAGTGTGGCCTGTACTTCTGGGCACAGGTTCACCCAATAAAACCTAGTTTTGTCTTTTACAGTATTGTTACTGTAATCTGCATCGTCACCACCACGTGACATCTGGTGGAGGTGCTTTGCGTTCATGTACCGGACGCCACCACAAATCCGTGACCCAAGCCCGCACGCGGAAGACAACACCAACGTCGCCAAGAACCAGCGAGGTAGCCGCAGGCTGCAAAGACTGCCCCCAGAGCACGGACTTTTGCCTGAGACGACCAGGAAGATCGTCGCCCAGTCAACCCCAATGGCAGCCCCAGTGTCCCCCATCGTGCTGCAGCAGCCCAGGGAGCCTCCGACGTTCCGCGGTTCGACATTCGAGGAGCCGGAAACCTGGCTTAAGACATACGAGAGGGTCGCTGCTTTTAACAGCTGGAACAGCGACGACAAACTTGGACATGTCTTTTTCGCATTGCAAGACGCCGCCAGAACACAGTTCGAGAACCGAGAAGCCGCCTTAACGACATGGGACCTGTTCCGAAGCGGCTTCCTGCAGACATTCACAAGCGTCGTACGCCGAGAACGAGGCCAAGCAGTACTAGGAACCCGAGTGCAGCTGCCTATTCCGACCACCGCGGTCTTCACAGAAGAGATAAGCCGCCTATTTCGCCATGCCGACCCGTAAATGTCAGAGGAGAAGAAACTCCGCCTACTGATGCGTGCTGTAAAGTAGGCACTTTTCGCCGGAATGGTACGAAGGCCACCGAAGACTGTCGACGAGTTTCTTCGCAAGGCCACTAGCATCGAAAAGACACTGGAAATGTGGAACCGGCAATTCAACCACCGCACCAAGTCGACAAGCTACGCCGGAGTTCAGTCACTGGCCACCGACGACCTGCGCGAGACTATCCGAGCGGTCGTGCGGGAGGAGCTACAGAAGCTGTTCCCGTCATCACAGCCTGAAGTGGCTTCGATTGCCGAGGCTGTACGTGAGGAGCTCCAACAACAACTCTGAGTGGCCCCTGAATCGCCGCAGCCTCAGCCGTAGGCGATGACATACGCCGCTGCAGCCCGCCGTCAACGTTCCCCCTCTGCGCCCGCAGCAGGGCCCAGTGACGACACAGTTCCGTCGTCCACCACCACCCCCGCCGCCAGCACGCCAACCCGTTACCCCACGCGGCATTCCAGGAAGACTGACGTTTGGCGCGCCCCCGACCACCGTCCGCTTTGCTATCACTGCGCAGAAGCTGGGCACATCTACCGCCGATGCCCATACCGGTAGATGGCACTCCAAGGGTTCGCCTTTAACGCGCCGTAACCACAGATTGGCGAACGAACTACGATATCGCCCACTACCTCGCCGCGACTGCCCTCGACGACCGTCCAGTTCGCCGTCACCAGGTCGCTACCTGTCGCCGCAGCGCCGACCATACATCAGCCCAGGCCAGGGCCGCTCTGCGAGCCCATATCCGAAAAACTAAAAGCAGCAACCGATGGAGGTGCGGTGGCCGTTCGTCGAACTGACGACGATCCTCCGCCGCCGACGAAGACGACGAAGAGACCACCTCGACGACATAATAACGACACGCCGCCGTCCTGACGAAGTCAGGAAGCCAAGACTACACCGACGAAAGACGACTTGACGACGCGACGTTCCAGCTTCAGTTCAATAAGACGCAGCCGTGATCCGACGCCAAGACCTAACTACAACGACAAACAAAGAACCACCGACCTCGACGTGCTTCTCGACGGCCACGCAGTTACCGCCTTAGTGGACACAGGGGCCGATTACTCCGTAATGAGTGGACACATCGCCGCCCAATTTAAGAAAGTTAAAACTGCATGAGAAGGCCCTCAAATTCGAACCGCTGGAGGACACCTCATTACACCGACTGGAATCTACACGGCAAGGATTACCGTTCATGACCGGACTTATCCTGTCACCTTCGTTATCCTCCAACAGTGTCCACCGGACGTCGTTCTTGGCATGGACTTCCTGAACCAACACGGTGCAATCTAGACCTGAAGTCAAAATCAATAATGCTGTCGGAAGATCAAGCGATACCGCCGGAGGGCTCTCGTAGTCACCACGCCTTGAGTGTGCTCGAAGATCAAGCGAGCATCCCGCCACGCTCCAGCATTATTATTATTTCCGTCGGCAACGAAACACCCGCTGTCGTAGAAGCCGTTATCGAGGGCGACCAACATCTACTGCTCGACCGTGAAATTTGCGTCGCAAGAGGGATCGCTCGACTCCACGGAGGGAAAGCGGAAGTTATGCTAACCAACTTCAGCCAAGAGTTCAAGCACATCAACAAGCGCACAACAATCGCGTACATCGAGGAAAATGTGGGAACCAGCAATGCCTTTGTTCTCGCGGATTCTGCCACATCTACCCCGATGAAAATAGTCCCCGAACCAGACTTCGACGTAAATCCAAGTCTTCCTATGAGTAAGCAGCAACAGATCAGTAGTCTTTTCTAATGACTCAAAGACTGCTTTTCGAGGTCATCGAGGATTCGACAAACACCAGTTGCAAAGCATCGCATAATAACCAAAGAGTGTGCTCCACCACTCTGCCAGAGCCCTTACCGAGTTCCGACGCGAGAACGTGAAGCTATTAGGAAACAAGTCGACAAAATGCTGCGCGACGACATCATCCAGCCGTCGAAAAGCCCGTGGGCATCTCCTGTAGTCCTGGTCAAGAAAAAGGACGGAACCCTACGCTTCTGCGTCGAGTATCGTCGACTGCACAAGATCATGAAGAAGGATGCGTACCCCCTTCCACAGAAAGACGACGCATTGGATCGGTTCTGCAACGCTAAATACTTCTCGTCGATGGACCTCAAGTCTGGCTACTGGCGAATAGAAGTCGACGAGAGAGATCGCGAAAAGACCGCCTTCATCACGCCAGACGGCTCTACGAGTTCAATGTCGTGCCATTCGGACTATGCTCGGCGCCTGCAACGTTTCAGCACGTCATGGACACGGTGTTAGCAGGATTGAAGTGGCAGACATGTCTTGCTTACTTGGATGACGTCGTTGTCTCCGCCGGAAATTTCGACGATCACCTTAGGTGCCTTGCGACAGTATTAGAGGCCATCAAGTCATCAGGACTCACTCTGAATCCGGAAAAGTGCGCCTTCGCTTAGGATGAGCTTCTGTTCCTAGGCCACGTCATCAGCAAATCTGGAGTACGCCCCGACCCGCAGAAGACAGCTGCCATCGCAAAGTTCCCGCAGCCAATCGACAAGAAGGCAGTGCGCAGATTCCTTGGCATGTGCGCCTACTATTGGTGCTTTGTCAAGGACTTTTCACGCATCCCGGAGGCGCTAACACATCTAACCAAATGTGATGTCGAATTCAAGTGGGAAACGCCGCAGGCCAACGCATTTCAAGAACTCAAACGACGCATGCAGTCGTCGCCGGTACTTGCACACTTCGACGAGGACGCCGTTACCGAAATCCACACTCACGCCAGGAGCCTAGGCCTCGGTGCCGTCCTAGTGCAGAGGAAAGACGGACTTGAACGGGTAACATCTTATGCTAGCCGGTCGCTGCCAAAAGTGAAAGGCAATTATTCTATGACTGAAATGGAATGCCTCGCCATCATTTGGGCTATAGCAAAAGTCCGCTCTCACCTCTATGGCAGGCCATTCAAAGTCGTCAGCGACCATCGCGCGTTGTGTTGGCTAGCTAACTTAAAGGACCCTTCAGGACGGCTGGCGCGGTGGAGCCTCAGAGTGCAAGAATATGACTTCAGGGTAATATACAAGTCCGGAAGCAAACACTGTGACGCGTACTGCTTATCACGCACACCCATCAATCCCCCGCCGCAAGACGACGAGGACAACGACGCCTTCCTTGGAATAATAAGCGCGGAAGACTTCGCTAAACAGCAACGAGCAGACGCGGAGCTAAAGGGCCTCGTCGAGCATTTGGAAGGGAACGCCGACGTTGTCCCTAGGGCATTTAAGCGCGGGTTGTCTTCGTTCCCGTTACAAAATGACCTGCTCGTGAAGAAGAACTTTTCACCAGTCCGCGCCAGCTACCTTCTTGTTGTACCGCCAGCGCTGCGTCCAGAAATACTGCACGCCCTACACGACGATCCAACCGCTGGGCACCTCGCATTCTCCCGGACGCTGTCGAGAATGCAGGAAAGGTATTAGTGGCCGTGTCTGACCGCCGACGTCGCCCGTTACGTCAAGACATGCCGAGACTGTCAGCGACGCAAGACACCATCGACAAGGCCAGCAGGATTACTACAGCCGATCGAACCTCCTCGCCGACCATTCCAGCAGATTGGGATGGATTTGTTGCGGCCGTTTCCGACGTCAACATCCGGGAATAAGTGGCTGATCGTGGCGACGGACTATCTCACCCGCTTCGCTGAAACTAGAGCTTTACCAAAAGGCAGCGCAGCCGAAATGGTGAAATTTTTCGTCGCGAACATCCTGCAGCGTTATGGTGCCCAGAAGTCCTCATCACCGACAGAGGAACGGCCTTTACTGCAGAGCTCACCCAAGCCATTCTGCAATACAGCTAGACAAGTCACAGGAGGACAACTGCCTTCCATCCGCAAACGAATGGTCTCACGGAGCGCCTGAACAAGACCCTCGCCGACATGCTAGCAATGTACGTCGGCGTCGAGCACAAGACGTGGGACGCGGTCCTGCCGTATGTACCCTTCGCTTACAACACGGGGGTGCAAGAAACAACGCAGATCACGCCGTTAAAGTTGGTTTACGGCAGGAAACCGACGACAACGCTCGATGCGATGCTTCCGCACGTCACTGACGAGGAGAACGTTGACGTCGCTACCTATCTCCAGCGCGCCGAAGAAGCCTGACAGCTCGCCCGCCTACGGATCAAGAACCAGCAGCGTACCGACAGCCGACACTACAATCTCCCACGACGCTACGTCGAGTACCAGCCCGGTGACCGTGTTTGGGTTTGGACCGCGATACGCCGTCGAGGACTCAGTGAGAAACTATTGCGACGTTAACATCCGACGTATTGGCGCACTAGACTATGAGCTTGTGCCGGACGGCATTCCGCATTCACAGCGGCGCCGCGCACGATCTGAAGTGGCCCACGTGGTGCATCTTAAGCCCTTTTACGCATGCTGACGAACTTCCTTAGTTTGTTGTTTCTTTGCTACGGGTGTTTTTGTTTATTGCTTTCGTTTGTTTGCAGCATCGGGTCGATGCTTTTTAAGAGGGGGGTATACTGACACGTCGACATCTTTATCTTTTTCGGGTGACCACGTTTCACCGCTTAACAAACGTTATCGCACAGCGCAGGACGCGCCTGCATGTATCGGAAGTTTCTGGAATGCTATCAATGCTTCTATCCGCTGTCTGTGGTCGCCGAACCTTATGTAACTTGATTGCATGTATGTGCGACACGAATAGTGTAGAACTTTGTGGAAAGCACGCGGGTCCCAGCGATTACTCTGGAACATTCGACGACTGATGTATAAAATCCGACGCGCTTGACCCGCTGATCAGATTTTCGACGATCGCCGACCGTGTTCGCCGCTATCGTTGCGCTATAAGTTTAGCCTGTATTTTTGGGCACAGGTTCGCCCAATAAAAGTTAGTTTTGTCTTTCACAGTATTGCTACTGTGTTTTTCATCGTCACCACCACGTGACAGTATTTAAAACACCACCGTATAGAAGGCGACATTTTCAAGACTATATTTCGAGGTCGATAAGTGCAATCTGTAGTGCATTGCTAGTGCGAGTTACAACGTTAGTTGCCGAACGCTTGTCATTTAGGTTTGGGTGGACAGCGCTAAGGTGGCTTCCTGCAGAGGAACTTCAGTCATGGGGAGAGAACAGAAGCGTGCTCCTGAACGAGAACAGGCGTGAGTAGAACTCGCGTATACGCAACGCGTTCTACATGGAGCAGGATCAGTTCTCCGAAAACATCATTTTTTTTCTTTGTTTACAAATTTCGGGTTCAGCTTCTTAAAGTCGGCGCATGAGAGAGGCAACTTTATCTCTTTCCAAATTTACGGAAATAATTGTCTGCCAGTGCTTCGGCTTTAGAGTCATAGCAGACGCAGTAATATATTTATATACACCTGGAAATCCGCTCTGACACCTTGATTCTCTGTTGGGCTTAACACAGTCGACTGTTCGATTGCCTATTTTCACAGAGCTGTATACCTTACGGACGACAGCGTCATCTAATTTATCTACCAGCTACAACTATGGCGGCGTTTCGTCACTATTCATTCTTTTACACAGAGTGAGCTTTCTGTGAACGCCTAGTTATATGGTTTAAATGTTAATGAAACCCAGCCAGCCTCTTTCGCATGTCGCAGTACTTGTTATCTGGCTGTTTGGGGCAGCTTGGCCTGCTATTCTAGATGATTCAACAAAATAGAGGTGCTTCCACGCGGCTCGTGTCGTAAAAGACCGGCTGCTGAATTCATCCCTCTGCACATAATGGTGCAGCCTACCACCATTCCTTTTGACCCCATGTTATCGCACAGCACTCTAAAGGCCATCCCAGTCTTATGAAATTCTCGCTAGGGAGGGCGGCTGCATAATGCGTTGTAATATGGAGGGCCATGGCTAACCGACTGCAATCGTATTTATTGAACGTGCAAGCGAGGCCGACAGTAGGAAACATATCTACTCTCAGCTCCACCTCGTACCCGTGATCATTCTTTCTCGATGCGCTTGTCGGTCTATGTCCGTGACCTTCAAGCCAATCTTGGAAATCAAAGAGCAGGCCACCTTCGCTCTTGCGCCCAAGCGCTCATTTCCATCGAAGCTGCAATCACCAGGCACCAAGCGAAATGTAATCGAGTGGCTACTGTTTCGAGAAGCATAGCACAACGCCCCAACGTCTTGCGCAAGCGGAAATGGAGGCCGTCGTCCGAGGAAACATGAACGGAATCACAGCGCCGGATTCTGGATTGAGGAAAGTGTGCGCACTTTGGTCGTAAAAGCACACCAATCATCAAGGAAAGCTACAATAATGCAGGGAGATTGGTATATTATCTGATTGCGATGGCATAAATGAGACCATTCATGAGAACTACACTGAGAAATATAGCTACGCCGACTGCAGAGCACTATACCGCTCTGCAAACACAGAGAGGTCAGCCATAGTTGGATGCAGCTGGCTGCTCAGGTACCAGGGAAGAACCAATAAGTAATGAAGGATAACAGTAGCATGGACGCTACCCCCGCGAAAAAGGGCACACGCAAGGCTTCGGTGCTGTTCTTGGCGCGCCTCGACAAGGATATCCCCATTTACACGGCCTTTGCTGAACTGCTTTAGGACTTGAGCATGCTGAGCATTCACCAGCGTACTCGGCAATTTCTGGCATGATGTGTTGTCTCGGTAATGCTCCTTCGATGCCAGTACTTTATAGGAGACGTTGAATGTGTTACCTTGTCTATAGTAGATCAGGGATCTCAGATAAGTGCAACTGAAGCATAGGGACTTTTTTCAAATGACGCCTTGACCCCTCAATCTTAGGGAGAATTTTCGAGCCGGGGTACGCTCTTGAATACGCGGACTGATATACACACTATCCCTTCTTAGATGTTCTCAAACTGTAAGCGTTGTGCGCATGCGCAACGACCACTGTGGATGTAGAAAGGCAGAGAGGAGGAACACGGATTGGGTCTCAGGCTGCCGCCATTCGCTACGTGGTACGTCATATTTTGACGCTGCGTGGCTATAGTCGGCTACCACTTAAGTCAGGAGAGGACCCGCCCAGATGACGGAAGCGCGGCATGCGATTGCCTCAGCGACTAAAGAAATATGTCCACTCAAAAAATTGTGACTGCTCATAAAACGAGTATTTCTATG